>NC_134576.1:31650463-31978275 GCF_050947875.1 Dermacentor variabilis | reverse complement strand
ACATGCACACCGCTGTAGCGGAGAGCAGTTGACGTAGCATCTGCGAGTTGCATAGTTCCGCAGCTCGTAGCGGTCTCTCATTCACTTGGCGTTTCTCAACGTGTAAAGGCCCGTCCACGTTACCGGCACGGCAACTCGCCGCACGCCGTTAGCCGTTTGTGGGCCGCCGTGCTACGGCGGTTTTGCTCGCTAATGGCGAGATTTCCTTGCCGTAGAGAGGATCGGCCCGGGACCCATTTCTACGGCAGCCTTACGGCGAAGCGGCCAATCAGCGACCGAGGAGTGGCCACACTGGCACCGACGGCAGCCTCACCGCCGCGGATCGTTCGGCGGTGCCGATATCGTCGCTAGGCCTCCTCCGGTTCACTTCAAAGCTAAAGCTGACAGCGCCTCGGATGAATCACCGACTCTCACAAGCCGCAATATTTTGTTACCGTTGTTGTTGCTCTTCGCAATAATTATAATAATCGCGATATGCACTTCGAGTAGTCAGTTTACCTCTGCTGGAAGAGCACGCGTATGCGCGAGCAGACGACGCAGCATAGTTTTACATCACTATTTTTTGTGAACCATGTGACGAAGTCGTCTTGCTTTTCATTTCTTACAATGTCATAGCATCACCCGGAGCCCTGAAACCGAAACCGAAATAGCTCGGTATAATAACGCTATAATTAATTTATTTATCGGATATATATGAATCCCACGGTGTGTATCGTGCTTTCTGAAGCAGTACGCAACGCTTGAATCAAAGAACGCATGAACGAAAATTTTCGCCTCCACCCCTTTAAAGGAGATATGTTGCTGACAATTCTTCTTGAAGCAGTGATCCTCGATGAACAGGCGGGCCTGTTCGTTGATCACATCACGTGTGACCGGAACCGGAACTGGAACCTGTGCTTCGGGCGCCACACCACACAAAGGAATTCATAGTTCAATGCGACGCAAGCGACAGAGGTATGGGCGTGGTACTTAGTCAGGTCGGCGACGATAACGAGGAGCATCCTATCCTCTATGCCAGCCGTAAACTAAATGTAAGAGAGGCAGCCTACAGCGCTTCAGAGAAGGAATGCGCTTGTTTAGTTTGGTCCGCCCAGAAGTTGTCGTGTTACTTGTACGGAGCGAAGTTCATCTTCGAGACCGACCACTGTCCTCTGACGTGGCTCAATCAAATGTCACACAAAAATGGCCGCTTGCTCCAATGGAGCCTCAATCTCCAAGAGTACAACTTCTCCGTTAGATATAAGAAGGGAAAGTTGACTTGGAACCGGAAGATGTAAGGACTGGCTGGAATGTCCATGTCATCTAAAGAAATAAAATGTAATATACAACACCTTGTCAACGAAAAGAGGGAACTGGGGCCCTATAACGTAAAACTATCCAAATATGTTTTTATTCCAATCTCCTGACGTCAAATTTCCGTAACCGCCGACACAAGCATTGGGCGGTCACCCACAGGGTTGTCTGAACTGCAGACCAATCAAACGCTCTCCTCGTTCATAGGAGGTCAGTTTTGTTTGCTTGAAAAACGAATAACATTGCTTACACTGAGCGGCTTGTCTCATTTAATTGGCTGACAAGAGGCGAGGAGCACGCTCGAGTGGAGAGGGATTCAATGGGGCGAGCCACTGCAATGAAAATTGATAACCGGAGAAAGAGGGTGGTGCCGGCGTCTGCAATTGGTCCACTTTTCCTTACTTAGTTTGTGGTGGCTGGTTGAAAACCGCGGCGGCATGCAACGGAAGCTTAAGAATGGCGCTAAAAGGGATCCTCAACAAAGAATAGTTGGCAGAACGAGGTCGTAAGCGTGCCGAAAGTGCTCGAAAACGTTACACGGCCACGCAAAAACTTTCATTTAAGCAAATAAACCCATGCTTTCCGGCAGGTGCGAGTAGCCAGTGCGTGAGCGATCGGTGGCAGCCATTTTTTATTCGTTTCGGAACGGGGCAGCCTGCGGCTATTCAGAGGAAAACTAAGTTTTGTTCGGGTATTAATGCATCTTTAACGCATGCACGTCACTTTCACACGGTGAGATTTTGCGGTTTTGTGACGTCGCGTGACAGGCAGGTGAAGTGGGTGCAGCCCGAAAACTTTTCACCAATGACCGAAGCCTAATGGCGAAAAGGCGTCGAATAAAAACAAAACAAAATTTTCTATTGTTCGGTCAAATCATGCAAAATCAGTGTGCATACGTCATATCAGATGGGAAGCTATCGCGGCTTTCGTGACGTCGCGTGACAAACAGTTGAAGTGGGGGTAGTCCGAACAAGCTTTTGACCAATCGCGGAGGGCTGATTGCAGAATTGGAATAGAAAAGTTTGGAATAGTTTTACGTTATAGCGTCCCTGCACTTCAACCCCGATTTCCCACATCTGCTTAAATGTCTGCGAAACAGGTTACTCAAGAAGGGCCTTGGAACAGCCAAAGGGAATAATACGTTCGTGACTCCCGTTTCACACACACAAAAGAAAGAGGTTGTACTCATGAAATAATTGTACTGTTCGTATTTTATATTTCTAGGTATCGGTGCTCCCAGTTCGGGAAGCATATCTGCGGGAGTGCAGCGTACGGACACTTAAAGTAATGCAAAGTTGACTGAGACGCACACGGATCTAAACTCGTTTGAGAAGATTGGAGTTATGTACGCCCTTTGACTTTTCTGATTGTATGTCCTGAGGGGTCTGGCCTTTTACAAAGAAATATAGGAAAGATGCGACAGCACTGAAGCAATGCAAGGGTTTTTAGCGTGCGTGGCCATTCATATTTCATTCACATAACGTAATTTTTGAAACACGAACAATGAGCACAGTCCTGACGTGAATTTCTTCAATTTCTTAACCAGGAAGTTCACAGACCGATCACCCTGTTGACATCAAGATTTAGCGCCGAAGCACTCAGGCCAGCTTCCTCTGATGCTGCATTTTTGGCTGAATTTCTGGACAACCTCGACAAGTGGGAAGCATGTAATCTAGACAAGCGGCACTTAATAAATCGGCTGCAATAGAGTTAAGGGTCAGAGTAGCCAGTACCCATTCATTGTTGGAGTACCTCGCACAGAGCCTTGGGTTCAAATATTAAATAACTTCACGGAGTAGCACCGATCCAGTTGAGCACTTGTTCGGCATAGTTCGCCAGTCACGTGGCTGAAACGCCCACCCTTCTCTAGATGAGTTCCTAATCACGGTCAATTGTCTTTCCTTCTATCACTTGGCTCGCCGTGTTAATAGTTCCAATGCGAATCCTGTCAGGATTGGGCGCTCAATCCCATCGCTCGTGATCCGTTGTCAAGATTGGAGTCCGACATGAATTCGAAGGTAGCTGGCCCATGCTGTCGTCCAACTTATCCACGCTGAGGACGTTGATGAAGGGAAGGACTGCTCCTCATCGAGAACGAGGAATACGGGTTTATTTACAGTATTTACATGCAGTTCATCAGTCTAGCATGACTGCGAGAGAAAGTACGTCAGTCTTACACGACTGCTTGAGAGAGTGTCTCAGTGCAACATGACTGCTTAAGAAAAGTGTGTCGGGCATCCGCACAACAGCAGTTTTTAAACACTCGGTCCTCCCGCGATACAAGGTGACGCGAACGTTCGTTTAGTCATCGCAAACTAGCCGCCTCTCCGCAGGACGGTTTATACACACACATGCACACACACACACGTATTCATGGTCCGAAACCGACACCACACATATTTCGTAGAACTCGGAGCCGTTCCGGGTAGCGCGTTGTCTTGCGTCTTGGTCGGTGCGTGGGAAAGAGCCTCCGTCGGCGTTCCCGCGGCAACTTAACCCTAAAATTTAGGCGGGACCCTCAAACGCAGAATTCAAATTAGCCTGCTCAAATCATCCGCATTGCTATGCAACTTTCCCTTCTTATATCTAACGGAGAAGTTGTACTCTTGGAGAGTGAGGCTCCATTGGAGCAAGCGGCCATTTTTGGACATGCCATTTGCGAGTAATTCGGAATGTACCGTTGATAGTACCCCTCAAGTCCCAAAATAAATGAAGGTCTGTTTTCGTGTGCGGCTGAGAAAATTCTCCAATCGTAGCTATTTTCAGCTCGGCTGGCCTTCTCATGCCCCGGCTGACAACATGGCCCAGATAAGTAACTTGCGAACAACCAAACCTACACTTTTCCGCTTTCATCGTTAAGCCGGCTTCCCTCAACCGTGAGAACACCTGTTTGAGGTGCGATACGTGTTGTTCCCAGCTGTCCGAAAAAATTGCTACATCATCAAGATAGGGCAAGGCAAACTCCTGCAAGTCTTTTAGGACAATATCCGTTAACTTAGAGAAGCTAAACGGCGCGTTCTTCAGCCCGAGGCTGAGTGCGAGAGGGCGAAAAGTGCCTACAGGTGAGATGAATGCGGCATAGCGGCTGGTGCTTTCTGAAAGGGGAACTTGCCAGTACGCCCGCCCGAGATCTATAGTTGAAATGTATTTAGCAGAGCTAACTCTTTCAATTCGTTCCTCAATGTTGAGTATCGGGTACAGCTGATCCCTAGTGATGGCATTTAACTTCCTGTAGTCAACACACGGACGAGGGTCCTTGTTAGGGGTTTCTACCAGTATTAGTGGTGACGTGTAGTCACTCTCAGCGGGCTCAATAACTACCAACTTTAGCATGTGCTGTATCTCTGCCTCCATAATTTCTCTCTGTCTTGGAAACACCCTGTAAGGCTTTGATCTTACTGGTTCGGTTGATGTCGGCTCAATTTCATGCGTTATTAGTTCGGTTCTACCTGGCCGATCGCTGAACCTAGCTGTCGATGTATTCCCCTAACACCTCTTTTAACTCCTCTAGCTGCCTAGTCTTAGAGCGTGCGAGCTTACCGAGTGTTCTACTATTTCTTCTAGGCCGACTTCAGAGTTGGAGGTCGCGCTATACTCCTCAAACTTGGTACTAGTGCCATCCTGCTCTTTGATGGTATAGTTAACGACTACGCTCCGCTCTGCATACGGCTTCATCAAATTACAGTGATATACCCGCACTTCCTTCCTGCGACCGGGAATTTTCAGAGGATAGTTAGTATCTGAAAGTTTGTGCAACACTTTAACGGGCCCGTCCCAGTGAACTTCAAACTTGTTCTTTCTTGAAGGTTTGAGGATCATTACCTGGTCTCCGGCGTTAAACGTACGAAGCCTCGCATTCTTGTCGTAATAGAATTTGGCGTTCTTTTGAACTACTCCCATGTTCTTTCCGACTAGTTCCTGGGTTGCGCTTAGCCGTTACAGCAAATGTAGCACGTATTCAACCACTGTTCGACTCTCCCTTCTTTCCTCCCACATCTCTCTTAACATTGTCAGTGGAGAACGGAGTGTCCTCCCATACACTAGTTCTGCTGGCAAGAACCCTGTCGCTTCATGTCGAACCGTTCACAAAGCAAACGAAGTTGCCGGCAGACAGTTCTCCCAGTCCTCCTTGTGCTCGTAACAGAGCACACGCAAAACTCGCTTAAGCACCGAATGCCACCTCTCTACACTGTTTGACTGAGGGTGATAGACAAAACTGTGTATTAACTTTACCCCGCACTTTTGCAAGAATGTGGAAGTCAGTGCGCTCGTGAATACTGACCCTTGATGTGTCTGAATTTCGACTGGAAACCCAACTCGTGCAAACACTGTCAAAAGCGCGTCTACTACTTCGGTGGAGCGGAGCTCTTTCAGAGGGATTGCTTCTGGAAACTTTGTAGCCGGACACAGCACGGTAAACAAGTACCTGTAGCCCGATTTTGTTTTTGCAAGGGGCCCTACCGTGTCTATTACAAGTCGTCCGAAAGGCTCTGGTATTAAGAGCACTACCTTCAGTGGAGCTTTCCATGTCTCCTGGTTTACCAGAACGCTGGCAGGCGTCGCATGATCTTACAAAGGTTCCTACGTCTTTGAAACAGCCAGGCCAGTAGTATTCGATAAGCAATCTTTCCTTTGATTTGTTGATGCCTAGGTGGCCGGACCACCCATTTCCATGACAGAGACTCAAAAGGTCCTCCCTATACTTAGTAGGTACGACTAACTGATCTAAAATCCTACCCTTTCGATCTCTGTAGTGCCGATACAACAATCCTCCTCTCTCCTGTATCGTCACGTTGCGCCTAGCAATGCTTTCTTTGGCTGTGTGATGTAATTTAGCTAAGCTCTCATCATTCTTTTGCTCGGCTGCCAAGGCCTCTCTATCCACACGTAAGAGCTGATCAAATTCTTCGAGGCTGGTGATAATAACGACCCTGTCTCACTTGTGAGTGCGTCAGCTTGCTCTTCCTGCAGGCTTGAACTTTGACACTCTAGTGCTACGCTCTCACTGAACTGGTCAGCTGGCAGGCTTTCCTCAACTGTCTTTTCATCACTCGAGCCTAGCTCGGATTCGGTTGTTGCAGTTATCTCCTTTGCTACTTCCGCTGGAGCAGCTTGTTCATTTTCGGCCGAAAGTGACGCGATTTTACGAGCTTGGCCTCGCGTCAATGCCTGTACTACGCCCTCTCCCAGTTTAAGCCCTTTCTCACGCAGTAACTGATTTGAACGATTCGAAAAGATGTAAGGGTACTGCAGTGACAAAAATTTAGAAACTGGAGCCCCAGTCTCTAGCTCCCCGAATGGTCCACTGATTTTGACTTTGGCCATGGGCAGACACACGCTGTGTTCTTCTACAACCTGTTTGATCCATGCTACTTCTCCGGTGAAGTCATCTACCGTCACGTAAGACGGATGGACAATGTCCATCGTGGCTGCACTGTCTCTTAGCACTAAGCATGGTTTGCCATTAACTTGCAGGTCGTGAAGATATGGACTTAAAAGTTCCATATTCTCGTCTTTTTCCTCTACGTAGGAGAAAACTACGCTAGGCTTCCCACAGTTTACAGCTATATGTCCCAGTTTGTGGCATTTGTAACAGCGAATTGGTCTAAAAGATTCGAATTTTCTTTTCTGTTCTTTTTGTGCGGTTTCTCCGTTAAGTTTCTACTCGCTCTTTTCTCCGGGCTTTTCCTCCATGTCTACAGGCTCCGGTCGTCTAGTCTGGGAACCGTTTTTGAACGGAAATGGTTTCCGCGGTCCATTTCGACCGTCCCAGTTTCCGTCCTCGGCGTTCAACTTTCCACGCGTTGCGTACTCTTCGGCTAATTTAGCCGTCCTTTCCACAGTGTTTACATTCCCTCTGTCTTGCACCCAGAGTTTCACAGCTTGGGGGATGGTTTTGTAAAACTGCTCTAGACACATGCATTCAATGATCATGTCTCTGCTGTCGTTCGCTTCCGCGCTTTTCAGCCGCTCGACTAGGTTGGCCTTTAAGCTATATGCAAACTCCGGATGTCCCTCGCTATCTTTATTGCCTGTGCTCCTAAACCTTTGCCGAAAAGCTTCGGCTGAAAGGCGACATTTCTTCAGGAGACTAGCCTTAACTTTTGCATAATCATATGCATCCTGTGCACTCAGTCTGGCGATTACTTCCGCCGCCTCACACGGCAACATAGACAGCAACCGCTGTGGCCATGTACTGGGGCCGAAGTTCATCGTTTCGCAAGTCCTTTCAAAATTGCTTAGGAACAAGCCTATGTCAATCCCAACCTCAAATGACTTTAATAGCCTGTCCATGCGGTACGATTCTGCCTCACTTGATCGTCCCAGAGCGCCTTCACTTCCTTGAGACAACTACAAACGTTTGCTTTCAAGTTGAAGTTGCATTTTTCTTAACTCGCGATCTTTATCGCGTTTCTCTCTCTCTCTCTCTCTCTCTGTCCCGTTCTTCTCTTTCTCTTTCCCATTCTTCTCTGCCCCATTCTTCTCTTTCTCTGTCCCGTTTCTCTCTTTTTTTAGAAGTTCAAACCCCATTTCAATTTCTCCCTCACTGGCCTTTTCGGAAACTAGCTCCAACAGTTCCAATTTTAGCATTTCCTTGCGTACATCTAGGCCAAGTTCCTCACCAACAATCAACTATTCGTCTCTCAGCAGTGTCCTTAACTCCATGATTGCTGCTTTACTGCCTTGATCCTGCTCTCTAAATCTAGCTAGGAAAACACAACCTAGCTAACAATCAACAATCTAGCTTCGCTACTGTTCTAAACAGAACAACCACAAAATGAAGCCTAGAGAGTCAAAGCAAGAACCAAGCACTCACCGCAGTCACAGCACCACGTCGCAAAGTCCATCCCACCGCTGTCAGCCAGTTGTCAGGAATGGGGGCTCAATCCCATCGCTCGTGATCCGTTGTCAAGATTGGCGTCCGGCATGAATTCAAAGGTAGCTGGCCCATGCCGTCGTCCAAATTATCCACGCTGAGGACGTTGATGAAGGGAAGGACTGCTTCTCATCGAGAACGAGGAATACGGGTTTGTTTACAGTATTTACATGCAGTTCATCAGTCTAGCATGACTGCGAGAGAAAGTACGTCAGTCTAAAACGACCGCTTGAGAGAGTGTCCCAGTCCAACATGACTGCTTAAGAAAAGTGTGTCGATCATCCGCACAACAGCAGTTTTTAAACACTCGGTCCTCCCGCGATACAAGGCGACGCGAACGTTCGTTTAGTCATCGCAAACTAGCCGCCTCTCCGCACACACACACAAGTTCACGGTCCGAAACCGACACCACACGAATTTCGTATAACTCGGAGCCGTTCCGGGTAGCGCGTTGTCTTGCGTCTTGGTCGGTGCGTGGGAAGGAGCCCCCGTCGGCGTTCCCGCGGCAACTCCCCCGCACGTAGGAGATCAGGTCCGCGTTGTCGTGTTGCGCACAAAGCCTGCTTCGTCGAACTCCTTCAGTCACAACGCATCCTAGCTGAAGCGACGCAGAGTGGAGGATGCGCGTATTGTTACCGGCACAAAGTCGACTTAGTCACGCCGTGGCTAGAGGTTGGCGGCGATGTCCTTGGAAAGTTGCCTCCACAGTCACAACTGGTTGGCAAAACTTGCGCTGCAGCTGGCCGTTCTTAACAATCCTGACATAGTAAGCGCTGTTGTCACCGTCCATGACAAACAAGGTTCAGATTCAATGCCGAAGAAGATCAACGGGCTTCTTTCCCAGGGTAAGCTAGACAAAGTTGAAAGTTCGATTGCCTCAATGCCACCTGAGCCTGTGGAGCACGCTGATGTGATTGTGGAGAAAAGCGACTGGAGGCTAATTTATTAGACTGCAGGGTATGTGGCGAGGAAGTTCATCTTAAAGCTAGCAAGCTCGCAATGCAAAGAAATACTTCGAGAAATATGTCGCATTCAGCTGACAATTTACGGAGCAGTGCGACTAGGGTGGGCTTCCATATGCCTCCCGGAAGCTCTACAAGTTCATTGCCGCCCTTGAGAACTTGTTTAGTGAATGTTTCAGCCTTTCGGAGTTGCACGCAGAGAGCATCTCCGATATCCGCTCTCTGGTAAAAACATTTTCTGAACTCGAATACTGTCGGCTGTCCAGAGCATAAAGAAGAAGTAAGCATTAAGCTCGTTTCTTTCTACATGCTCACTCGGCCTCACTTTTTAGTTAAGGGAATCAGTGAAAACACCTCAAAGAGAGAGAGGGCGACGCATCTAAAGCTAAGCAGGATTAAATAGGGGCTCACATTTATAGGGGCTCACCCTATAATAATAAAATAGGGGCTAACCTACGCCTTCTGTTAGATTTGTTCAATCCGGTTCCAGTGTATTCAGCATGGGTAAGTAGAGTGTCTCGCAAAGGCGTGGCTACTTGACAAATCATTTTCCTCATGAGGAATATACTCGGCTGTTCATTTTATTTTTTCATATTTCTTGTGTCACGGTAGACGGATCGCATATAGATCAATCTACTCTCGCCTTATAGGTTGTCTTTTGCACTGTACATTCTTAAAGACGATGTCGACGCTATCCGAAAGCTTTAGTTTTTCGAAGTTGTAAATAAATTATCATACCTGGTCTTAGGTTTAAGCGCTCTAGTCATTACCTCTTTGTGTTGGATCTGGGAGAACGTTTTCGTGCTTCCAGGAAATTGTCCCATTGCATAGGTTGTGATACAACCCCTTATACCAAAATTAAGTTGTTATAATAGTCATAACAGCACATTTTGATATAAAAACAGTATATACAGTTCCCGAAAAAATAATGCTCACCGCATGGCACCATTGTTGGCGAGAATGAGCGTGTTGCAGGCCGCGTAATAAGAAAGAAAAGTAGACTTGCTCTACAAGATCAGAAAAAAAACATATAAAAGGGAAAAGCAGACTTACTCGACCTTGCAGAAAAGCAGCCCAGCTTTCATCAAAGCGGCTACTTTCGATCTGTTGCATTAGCAATATCAGTTGCCTGCATTTAAACCACATAGTTTGAAACATGGCCCCTATGATTGACCCTTCGAAACGTGGCCTGCACGAGCACGCCTTAGAGACCTTGATTATGTGATCTTTAGCAAAAGGCCGCCTCTCACCGAGGCACATCTAATTTCACATGCGTACCCACCATGTTTCCCCCATTGTCACCGCATTTGACATTGGTGGCTATTATAGTATTTCACAACGGCTAGTTGAAATATAGCTACGCCGTTCCTAAATACACAAACTCAGAAACGCTTGCAGAAGCCGCGTTTACTATGAGAGCGACAGTGGCACATCAAGTTCTTCATCCCATCATAGTAATTACTGTGCGACAGCATTTACATGCTGCTCAAGTTCTCCTTCATCCAAAACATGCTAGCTGCTTCCGGTGATATACGTTTCGCCGGTGAGCGGCAGCTGTCTCTCTCTCTGAAGACGATACGTACGCCTGCGTTTACATGCCTCAAACGAGACAACTAATATAATTACCCATTTTAGTAATACCCTCTCCTGTCAAATGAACGAGATTCATAATCCTAGCACATTAATGAAGTTTGCGATCCACCATACCTATCCAATTCGTCTAAATGCCGCTGTACGTAGGTTCGTTTTAGTGAGAGCGACTAATTAACCCACTGTATTTGAATTTTTCCTAAACATCACCGGTGCCCTGCCCCTACTTCCGTCACATGTAAATTAAAGGTGACTGATTTAGTTAAAAAACTGCATTGCAGGCCCCTCGTTTGACGCGCAAAAAATAGGGGAAGAACAAGGGTTCCGCAATTATTGACAATTTTGTTAATTAAGCCAGGAATGTTAAACCTTCGCCATATATGGCATTTGACATGACATCATTTTCATCATATGTAAACTCGGTGTGACTGGGAAAACATTACGGGTAATTGCCTTTTAATACTTAAGATAACTTGATCATCAATTTCTTGCAAAAGCCGCGAGGCGTATTCTTGGTCATCAATTTCTTACTAAAGCTACAAGCCGTATTTAATTGACGCTCTTGAAACTTTGCGCAACATCATTCAAAAGATTCCCACTATTTCCTTAAAATCTTCATTTTGTGGTTCGTTTATTCCTTTGAGGACATTGCTCAAACTTATTCGGTTCGTAAAGGTCGTTTGTAAAGATGTAGAACGCGCTATTGAATAATTTTCGACGAAGCATGTAATTAACCCACACAGTTTAACTTTTATCATAGACAACCTATAACATGCATATCATGTTGACCGCAAATAAAGACGGGGACAGAGGGAGAGAACACATGAACAGCACGGGCGGCTGTCAAATGTCAAATGAACGAGATTCATAATGTTATTGCTGATTATGTGCTCTCTCCCTCTATCCCCGTCTTCATTTGCGGTCAATATGATATGCAGTAAATACCAACTAGGCCAAAGTGAAGTTCTTCTGAACCTATAACTTGCTTCCTCACAATATGTCTTGGAACACGCACATTGCTAAAGTCACGTCATCAGCTAACAGAACTATGGGTTTCTTAAAACGTCATTTACGTAACGCGCCGAGACATGTAAAACTACTTGCTTACAAATCATTAGTGAGGGCTAAGTTAGAGTACGCATCTCTCATCTGGAACCCACCCAAAGTACGTCTCACTAATACCCTAGAATCCGTTCAAAATAGTGCTGCTAGATTCATTCATGCTACATATTCATAAGAAATCAGTGGTTCATCCCCCAAAGCCGAGTGTAACTTTTTACTTTTGTCTTGTCACCGACGCACTGCAACCCTCTCTCTATTTCACAAGTTCATTCACTCGCCACTTAATTGCGCTCGTTACATTATCCCTGCACCTCATATATCTCATCGCACTGGTCATGCGTTACAAGCTTCTCGCGCCCCCCCCCCTGCCCTAAAACATATTCTGCTTCATTTCTTTCCCAGAGCAGCAATAGACTGGAACGGCCTTTCTCGCAACATCGCCACTATCACCTGCCTGTCCAGCTTCATGCATAGCATGTCAAATGTACCATCGCACTGATCGTTGTGTCAACAACATTCTGCGTAAAAAAAAAAAAGGAACCCACCTCCTAGGTAATACCCCCTCGGGGGCCTTTAAGGAAATAAAACTGAATGAATGAATGAATTCAAGCGAACATAAACAATGCGTTTTGCATTATTGACCAAGGGAACCTCGAAAATCAAGTACGTCACAGGCGTATAACGCATAAAAATAGGAAAAAAAAAGGACTTTTCCGTAAATATTTTCCAAACACGCAGTTAAGTTACACACAAGAAAATTGTGCTGCACTTAACGAATAATGTTGCCTACATTCTCCCTAAATGTAAAATTTCTGCCGTTTCAGAGCATCGCGAAAATTTTGCTAGCATTCAATATATCGCCTTGAGAAAGGAAGAAAACAAAGTTTTACGAATTTTATATTCAACCCCTAATTATTCCGCATAGTTCATTTATTCCTCTAGCTCATCCGATTCCTTTACATGAACCCCATTTCTTCTGAATGTGAGCTCTGAATTTCGTTATCTCATGACACAGTGAAACACGCGCGTAAGGTTTAAAAAGAAAAGCAAACTACAAACGCGATCCATCTGACTGCGTCCCTCCGGCTAATCCAGGCACGGTCATGCTCCAACGCAACTGCAACGCTGATTTCGAGCGCGGCTGTGGTTCTGTTGGGCACGCTCCGACACTGCCGGACGGCAGCAGTGACTTCCACTATAGCGGGAGCTGGATGGCGCTTCGCACGCTTGCTGCGGTAAAGCTGGGGAAACGAGGGAGCATGTTTTATTAGAATGTGAAGACGTCTGCCCAGCGGTCGATTTAGGCACCACTGGCCTCCTTGAAGCCCTTTGGTTCAGATAGAGCAGTGGAAAGGTAAACATGTTCTCAATAGAGATTAGTAAGAGGCGGTTGGAAGATTGGTGGAAGAAAAGTAGGGAAACGACAAAAAACGGAGACGTACAAAAGCAGGATCGCCATTAGGGGAACGTTCGCTTCAGACGTGCTGCGCATCGGCTGCGCCGATTCTCGGCCGGAGCCACGGATAACTTCATGGTACACCACCAAATTTGTTACCACCTGATCAAGCAAGTCACCCGGCGCTCGTGGACATCAATTTCACCCAGGTGGGCCGATTTTGGCAATCTTAGAGCAGTTTTTCACTCCATCACGTGGGCGACGCCGTTAAGCCTGACGGCAACGCCGACGCCAAGCGGCGTGGAGGCTGCTCCCCGAAGCAACATGGCCGTCTCTACGCTATCCCAGCGATGCTACGAGCCGGACGCGATATCCTAGACGACGGTTCCGATGACAGAGGAGCCAAATTCTGCGATTCCTTCGAAAATTCGAAGCCACTCTCTCTTCAACGCGGCCGCTCGCCGCTTGCAAGAGGCCAAGATGGTAACGCCCGCCGCCGCCCCGGCCTTCGGCATTCTGGCTGGCAAGACGCAGCCTCCCGTCTCGAGCGCTTGGGAAAGAAGGGCAATGTCTTCACGAATTGGAAGCCTCGCCCGCTACTAAGACCCAATCCGGACGACAACGTGATCGTTGTAACGCCACGTGAGTACATTTACTTGCACGAAACCTTCTCCCACAATCGCTACGGGACCGCTTTCACGGCTTACCTTGGGTCCGAGCGGGAAGAGACCGCATCGATTCTCCATTCAAGAGAACAAAACCTAATTGTGATCCACACCCCGGACCTCGCGACGGCAGGTCGAGTGATCGAGGATGTTGCTGTCAACACCGAACCCGGAGCGGTCCCGCTCCACGGATACCTACGCCAAGATGGCGGAAACGTTTGCCACGGCGTCATCATGGTGTGCAACTCGGACACGACGGAGACACTTCAGCAAAAATTCGTTGGAGAGCAGGCACCGTTCTTGAGGTGAGAAAATTTGGCACATCGAACAAAACGCGTGTTGCCTTCGCCGGAAAGGTCAAACCGCGTTTTATTCACTATGACAACATGGTGGTGCCCGTGCAGCCCTACTACCGTACGATCCCGGCCTGCGGCAAGTGCGGTGCCGTCGGCCACAGGATGGACGCATGCCCAAACCTGAGACAGAACACTTGCGGCCTATTCGGGCAACAGATTCCACTCGTGGAGGGGGTGTGGGCCCCTCACGAATGCGCGCCTAAGTGTTCAGCGTGCGGTGGTGGACACGCCACAAACTTGCGCGAGCGTACTGCAATGTTCCGCGACTCCAAGATGGCTGCCCAAAAGGGCAGGAACACCAAAATGGCGGCCAAGAAAAAACGCCGCCATCTTGAGCTTCCCGGTGAGTCACCGCACCGGGACGTCACCATGGATGGATGGATGGATGTTATGAGCGTCCTCTTTGGAACGGGGCGTGGGTTGCGCCACCAAGCCCTTGCTTTTACACTGCCTAATGTCCTACCTAGGTTAAACAATAGAAAAAAATCTATGAACTCCCACAACCAAATTTTCTGATCCCCTATTTTGCACGTCTCCGTTTTTTGTCGTTTTCCTACTTTTCTTCCACGAATCCTTCAATCACCTCTTACTAATCCCAATTGTCGGACATGTTTACTTTTCCACTGCTCTCACTGAACCAAAGGGCTTCAAGGAGGCCAGTGGTGCCTAAATCGACCGCTTGGTAGACGTCTTCGCATTCTAATAAAACATGCGCCATAATTTCCTTAGCTTTGCCGCAGCAAGCACATGCCTCTTCTTCCTTCTTATATCTCGCTTTATAGGTGCGTGTTAAAAGGCATCCCGATCTCGCTTCGAAAGGTAATGAGCTTCTCTTTGAGTTATTATATATTGTTGCTTCCCTGATTGCGTTTTTTCCTCTTAAGTAGTTACTCATGGCAGGTTTCTTTTCCATTGCCGCCACACGAGATTATTTCAGCCTCTCTGACTTTCCGCTTGACGTTCTTGGTTGCTGTGTTACCCACCCTACAGTCCGCAAACTTGCTGGCAAGCTTCCTAGTTCTTTTCCTCCACTGTGAATCAATGTTTTTCCTGTACAAATACCTCAACACTCTCCCAGCCCATTTATTATCTTCCATATTCCTCAGTCGTTTTTCATACTCAATTTTACTGCGAGCTTCTCTCACTTCAAAACTAGTCCAGCCCATATCACCTTGCCCAGCTTCATTTGCAGTCTTCCCGTGAGCGCCCAATGCGAGGCGACCCGCTGACCTTTGATTCCCATCGAGTCCTAATTGTACCCCTGATTTAAAGCAAGCAACCGCATTTGCAAAAGTCCTGGCACCATTACACCTTTCTACATACCTCGGAGCATCTCGTACCTATTGTATCCCCATAGCGCTCTGTGCTTCCATTATGGCTGCATTTCTCTTCCCCTTCAATGTTAGTTTTTCCTGTGTTTCCATATATCTATTGCCTTCGTTTATCCATATACCAAGGTATTTATATTCTCTTACCCGAGGTATTTCCTGGTCCTGCATCGCCACTGTCTGTTGACTGCTTTCATTGAATACCATAACACCTGATTTTCTAACACTAACTTTCAAACCTAAATTGTTGCCTTCCTGTCCACAGATATTAGCCAGACGTTGCAAATCACTTTGCTTGTTAGCTAGCAACACAATGTCGTCTGCATAAAATAAACCTGGAAGCTGCTGCTCTACTACTGTATCCGCCTGTTTCTATGAGAGATTAAAGCCGATATTACTTCCTTCTAGCGCCCTCTCCATCTTCACCATGTACATCATAAGCAGCAGTGGGAATAAAGGGCACTCCTTCCTCAGTCCCTTGTTGATATGAACTTTCTCCTCGCTGTTCATCCTTTCCTATTCAACGCAAACGGTACTTTAAGTAAATCTCTCTGAAAAGCTGTAGACAATCGTCACCTAAGCCTTCGCCTTCCAGAATATACCACAAAATGTTGCCTCTGCGTTGTCATAGGCTCCTGTAATGTCTAAAAAGGCCACATATACTGGTCTGTATTCTACTTTTGATATTTCAATACGCTGAGTACGAACAAATAAGTTATCATCTAGACGCCTACCTATTCTGAAGCCATTCTGAAGTTCTCCCAATATGTCATTATTCTCTGCCCATGCTTGAAGCTTTAATTTCACCAAGACCGGCAAGCCAGCTCCCCCCTGCCGGAGGAGCCGGGAAGCAGCCGAGCAGCCGACGACCCCACCTCCACCGCATGGCGGAACCGGTAAGCAGTCGACGCCTGGGCCAACGCCGTGAAAAACAGAAAACAGGTGAGTGGTGCGCGCAGGGCTGCTTCCTCCTCCCCTCTCTCTACTCCTCGTGCGGCGCGCAGCGCCGAACAAAACATGGTCACGGCTCTCAATGCTCAAAACGAGATGCTGCTAAAGAAAATTACAGCACTTGATGCAAAATTGACCCAACCCTACTCTCCCCCCGTAGTATAAGTAATGGAAAATGAAACAACAGCGCCAGCGTAAACACCTAGCGCGGTAGCCGCTCTCGAGGCACGTATGAATGCCCCGATCTGCCCGGATCTACGCCCTCAAGGCCTGTATGGACAGCCGGATTAACGCTCTTGAAGCCCAAATCTCCGCAGTCATGAATGCTGCGATCGCCAGATTGACAGAGACCATTCCCTCTCTCATAACTCAACACATCGCGCAAACCTCTCGCACCGCCCGGCGAGCCGGCCCAATTAAATACGTGTCCGGCCGGTACCCCAAAATGTTTCGACGACAATTCGATTTCGATGACAAAGGCAGTTGCTCAGTCTCCGGAATGGAGGATGCTCCACGCCCCGTGAGTGCTGGCTCTGGAGCATCGTCTTCCCAATCCCTTGTCAATCTTACCGATCATGGCGAGCACTCCTAAACTCCGGAAATTTCCCCGATCGAAATTGGCCATCCCCATTCTAATTACCCAGAGGAAGTGTCAAGGTTTCAATGCCCGCGCTAAGCTCGTGCCAACCTACGATATTTCCTCATAACATTCAAGTACCTTCCTGCAGTGGTAGCCCTCCAGGAGCCAGGAAGCGGCACCACACTTACAAATCACACAGCGTTTCAGCAGAACCTCCTCTCCTGTATCTGCGTGCATAAAAGTTACACGGTCAACCTTGTTGACATTGACCTCAAAACAGAATTCTCGTACGTGATGGTGACCCTCCTTCTGCTAAGAAAACAGGACCCACCACTACATGTTCTCAACATTTATTGTTGCCCTAGACTAGCCAATATCACTTTCGCAGACCTCTTTAGCCGCGCGTTAAAGGCTGCGGGCAGGGATACCCTGGTGATCATGGGCGATATCAACGCCCTGAGCACACTTTAGGGATACGCACGTGAAGATAAACGTGGACGTAAGAGAGACAAATGGTTCTTGTGGGGAAGGAGAAAAGGCTAGCGCTGTCTTCTGCAACCCATGCGAGAGCACGGCTCAGCGCCAGCAGGGTGGTGGAGTTGGGATTAAAAAGGAAAGAGGGTAGGAGAGAGAGAAGTAGAGGGTCGTCCTAGCAGCATCAGAGCAGCCCGGCCGGGAGGGCCCAGTGGGTTCGACCGGAGTAGGCTGGAGGTAGACCGTAGGAAGTGGCCCATCAGAAGCGAAGTAGTGGTGGATGAGGAAGCCCGAGGTGGGGGAATGGCCGTTAGGCTATCCGTCTTTGTAGAAATTTCCTATAGTCTCGCCGAGAGCCCCGACGGGTCGAGGTACTCGACGACACTTAGGAAGGATGGTAGCTGATTACGACAGGAAAAGAGGATATCCTCCTGTCTCGAACGTGGGAGCCCCAGGCGGTGGAACGCCTGCAGATGTCAGCCGCGGTGCTGCAGGTGAGCAGGGCAGGCCAGCAGGAGGTGCTCCAGAGTCTCTGGTTCACCGCAGGAGGCACAGGCTCGCGAGGTGGCTTTCCCAAGGCGGTGCCGGCGGGCTGCCGTCCAGTAGCAGCCAACTCGCAGTAGGAGCAGCAACGAGGCATCCCTTCGTGGGAGGCCGTGCTGTGGAAGACGCCGTGGAGGCCGACCAAGGGGTACCCGTTTGTCCGGATGGCAGGCGATGATGTGCCGGCGCAGCCTGTGTCTCGAGAAGTCTGCGGCCGTTACAGCAGGGCTGAGGAGGACACTTGAGTGGTGGGCACTCTTGTGTCCGCCTCTTCATTGCCTGGGATGCTCACGTGTGCCGGTAGCCAGTGCAGGGATAGTAAGCATCCTGCGTCCTGAAGGGCCGTCAGTCTTGAATACAGCAGCGCAACCCCAAGGCTAGCCCTGTCAGGGTTCTGCAGCCAGAGAAGCGCCGCCTTGGAATCGCAGAAAATGGCTGCCGGGGTCGCTGGTAACTCCTCTGCCAGTAGTTCCACAGCAAGATGGAGTCCTGCTAGCTCTGCTGCGGTAGAGCTTGAATGTCCCGGGAGACGGCACAGCTTGCTCTTTTGTCGGGCCGGTGCAACGCAGGATGCTGTGGATGAGCCCGTCTCCGGTATAACGGATCCATCGACGAAGATGTGAAGGTGGTCTCCAAGTCTCTCTTGGAAGAGAGAAGCTGCCGTCTGCTGTAGGGCACATGTTGGGGAACGGTTCTTCGAGACACCTAGCAGCTCCGTCGAGACAGGGATTGGTGGTCGATGTGGTAGGCGAGGCTGTACAGCATTAGCAGGGGTGTCCCCCATGACTTCCTTATAGAGGCCACACAGGCGTCCCATGTGTGATGCTGGCCGGGAGCGTAGATGCTTCACCATCTGCGGCATGGTGTAGGCGATCAATGTGTCGTAGCCCCTGTTGCAGGAAGAGTAATGACAGTGGCCAGGCACCTGCCTCAGCCAAAGTGCGGACCACTTGTGAGGTTCGGGAAACACCAAGACAAAGCCGTATTGCTGACCGGTGCTGCAGCTCCAGTTTCTGCAGGCGGGGTGGGGGCAGCGCCACAAGAGGGAGGGCATACAGTAGCCGTGAAGTGGCTTCAGCTTCAAAGAGCTGCGGGCCCACCTGGTTGTACAGCCCTGTCCATGGGCAAGGAGCTGTGAGATCGCCTTGCAGACCAGAAGCGTCTGGGCGCGCAGGGCATTGGTAGCCGGCAGCCAGGTCAGCCGATGGTCAATGCGCAGCCCCAGGTAGGTTACTGCCTTGCTCCATGGGATCTGGACGCACTCCAAGCGCAGCCGGGAAGCTGAGCGGTGGGCTGTTGCTCTGGGATGCAGCAGCAAGGACTCCGTCTTCCTGGCCGAAATGGTAAGGCCGATGGTGCACAAGTAGGCAGCCGCAGTGTCCAGGGCTCTCTGTAGGGCCGCAGGTGCCTTGGGGATGTGTTGCGGTGGTCCCCGCACCCATAGGGTGATGTCGTCTGCGTAGATTGAGGACTGCAAGGGGAAGTGATCGTCGATCGGCAGGGCAGCAGGCAACCGTGCCATGGCCAGGTTGAAAGGAAGGGGCTCACCACTGACCCCTGGGGCACGCCTGCAGCGACTGGACGGGGGTGCTCTTCGATCACCCACACGTACCCTGAGGGTGCGATTGTGCAGGAACGACGAGAGGAATGCCCGCAGGTTGCCACAGATGCCGATGAGGTCCAGGCCCTGCTGGACAAATGCATGAGGGAGGCTGTCGAAGGTACCCTGTGTGTCGATCAGCAAGAGCATCACGAGGTCCCCGCCGGCCTTGGCATCCTCCAGGGTGGACATCATGTCAGCGATAGAGTCCGCAGTGCACCGGCGATTGTGCAGGAACGACGAGAGGAATGCCCGCAGGTTGCCACAGATGCCGATGAGATCCAGGCCCTGCTGGACAAATGCATGAGGGAGGCTGTCGAAGGTACCCTGTGTGTCGATCAGCAAGAGCATCACGAGGTCCCCGCCGGCCTTGGCATCCTCCAGGGTGGACATCATGTCAGCGATAGAGTCCGCAGTGCACCGCCGCCGCCGGAAGCCCGACTGTTGATCTGCCAGGAAGCCGCGACCACGGGCCACCCAGTCCAGTCGTGCCAGGTCCATGGCCTCCATGACCTTGCAGGCAGCGGAGGTGAGAAAGACCGGTCAATAGGATGGCAGCTCCCTAGCCGATTTTCTAGCCTTGAGGATGGCTGCCACAATGGCTGTGCACCATGCCTCTGGCAGCTGCCCTGACTGCCAGATCTTATTGAAGCACTCGAGCAGGCGCTGTTGCTCGCTGGCGGCCAGGTTGCGGACCATCTGTGGCGTTACACCGTCTGCTCCTGGTGCGCTGCGGCGTTTCCCTCGCCTCATAGCCGCCTGGAGCTCGTGCAGGGCAAGTGGCTCATGGTAGAGGGTAGCGACCTGGCTGGACGTCCAAGCAGGGTGGAGGCTGTGTAGACAGGTGGGCAGCTGGGCAGGGGGGGTGTCCGACTGGCAGGATGGCTGCACTATGGCCACAGCAAGGACGGGTTGATGGCTCGTCCTCTTGCCGGTGAGTGACTTTAGTCGCCAGGCTAGGGGGCCCCTTACAGGTTCACCCAGCTCTGGTTCCCCCTGCGCCGGGCCTGGCTTCTACAGCAGGCATCCACTCGTCTGTATACAGTCCAGTGATCTGCCTTCCCTGTCCGAATCGCTCTGCGCTCCGTGCGGTCCCTGGAGGCACGGAGATTGAGTAGGCGGAGATCCGGGGCAGGAGTGTCCGGTGGGGCAGAGCACTGAACGGCAGCCGCCTGGGCGCACTCCGCGATGGCGTCTAGAAAATCACACCGATCGGCCGCCTCACTACAGTGCTTCCTAAACAGAGACCAGTCTATGACGTGGAAAGTTCTGGTCTTTCACTTCCTTCCGTGTACAGAGGTGATGACAATGGGGTCCGAACGCCAAGTGTCCGGAGTTGTGTCCCAGGAGAGGAGCACTGTTCTGTGGTAAGGGAGAGATCGACGGCTGAGTTCACCTTTCGGCGGACATAGATGGGTCCTCCGCTGTTCAGGATCACCAGTCTGGCTCTGCTGATGGCGTCGAGGAGGCTTCGGCCTCGGCTGGAGCAGCGGCGACTTCCCCGGTCTGTGTGGTGGGCGCTGAAGTCGCCACACAGGACTGCCTGGCTCCCGAAGCGTAGAGCCAGCTTGTCAAGGATGGAGGAGTGTCATGGCTTTCCTGGTTGTATGTATATGCTCGCCACGGTCGTGTCTTGGCTGCCGAGACGCACCGTGGCAGCACAACACTCCAATGGGCCTCCTACGACGTCGGCCACTGGAACCACAGCGTGTGCCAGGTTGCACCGAACGTAGCTGGCTGTCCGTGGCTTGCCGGGCTGGTGGGCGTCGTGCAGGCACGGCGCGTCCGTGCAGCTGCGTGTCGTGCAGGTGGTGGCGCCTGAGTAACCGGTGTATCTCGGGAGTCGCAGGTGCTCGGCCATCGTGTGCACCTCCTGCAGAGCAAGCACGTCGTAGTCGCTCTGCAGGAGATGCGGGGAAAGGTATGCGTGTCGCCATCGCAGAGTTAGTGTTCCACTGGAGAACACTCGGGCCGCGGCGACCCTTCCTTGCTGTCCTTGCTGTTGGCTGATCAGCCATGGTGGTTGGCTGGCTGATGGCAAGCCACTGCCTGCAGGCAGATGGGTCGAAGCGGGTGGTTAGCTGGCCGCATGGTGCTGACTGCTTCCATGATGACCAGCAGGTTCGCTACCAGCTGATCCACGGTAGTCTGGGCAGGAGGCGCGGCAGTGTCCTGTGTCTCCTGGCGGCAGGAGGCACGAGGGGCTGGTACCGGAGGCCTGGGTGCCGGGCTGGGGCCCTTCAGCGCGCTGGCATAGGACCGCGCCAAAGGTGAGGACTGCTGCCCTGACAGCGCGCCTCGAGAATGGTGAGGTGGAGGAAGCCATGATTGTGGCCACCTTGCGTTCTTCCTGTCATTTGGGGCAAGCAGGAGTATCCGCCCTGCGGGAGCCTCCGCACTTCCTGCAGCGTGCGGTCTGGCAGGAGACGTTCGCCGCGTGGCTATTGCCACAGGAGATGCCACTGACAGGTCGGCCACTGACAGGACTCCAGGACGTGCCCGAAGCGGCCGCACTGTCGACTGTTGTAATCGCACCGCTGGCGCGAGTTGTTGGGAACTCGGCGCTGACGCCCGTTGTTGCACCTGGGTCGCAAGCCCCAAGGGTAGCGTTGGCCTGGCGGCCTGGGGTACAACTGGAAGCATCCGAAGGTCCCGGCAAAGCATGAGTCGACTGGTAACAACAAAACAACTTGTTTATTCTAACATCGCAAAGAGTTGGCGGTCAGGATGACCGAAATAGAGAGACGGGAGAGCACGTTACTCAACAGAAGAAATCGGAGCCCTCCTTTTGGCGTCCGGGGGCAGCTGCTTTTATACTCTCGCAGTTGAGGGCAAGAAGGAACCCCTCTATAGACGAGCACGTGACTGTGCCGCTCGGGTACAATGGGATAAGGTGACGCAGCCGTCGTGCCGGCGCCGTTCGGGCACAATGGGGAGGAGAAGGTGGCTCATACTGTCGTGTCGGCGCCTGTCAGACCCCCTCGCTTTACAGTTGTTGGGAGCTCCTCTCCCCGGCTGCCGCGCTTCGACAAGCGTGGGCACCAATATGCACATACACTCACACACGCACATGAAGACACGTGGCATCGGAACATGCCTGGACGCGCTTGGCGGGGAGGCGTAGCGGCGGCGCCGAACAGGCCAAAATGTCTGCCGCTTTGTTGCAGCCGCGCCGGCTAAACCGCGCGTCGTAGGCGAAACGTAACAGACCGCCCCGCCGGGGGAAGGAGATCCCGATGGTCAGGGGACTGCATCCGCTGTCCGGAGGGATGTCGCTCGATGATGCTCATAACCGAAGTCGGGCGTCCCTCGACGTTTCTTGAGCGCAGCGCACAGAGAAGGCCTCGTTCTCTCATTCAGGTTCGCACGGGAAACTGTAAAGTGACTTCGGGAGAGTTCACATTTTTGTTCTTGTTCCCGGCAAGCGTTAGAACTACGCTGAAACTCAACCGCTTAGTCAGCAAGCACGGCACAACCCTCACTAAGCCCCGCCAGGCTCTTTCCCCTTTTATACCACTGCCTAGTTCCTTACAGTAGTCTAGCAGCACTCAGAACGCGTCCACAAATTGGAAAATTGCACTAGAAAGCATATCATCACTTTGAAACACTAAACAAAAGCAATATGTTAAAAATCCTGCCTCAGGAAGAAAAACATCAGTAACAAACAATTTTGAGGCTGATTCCTACGTTAGGGGCTTCGACTTAAGCCATCGGCGTTACCGTTGAGACTCCCCTTTTTGTAACGCACCTCAAAGGAATATTGTTGCAAAGCGAGGCTCCAGCGCAGGAGGCGGCCATTTTTGGGAGAGATGGTCTGCAGCCATTGGAGAGGGCAGTGATCCGTCTCAATGATAAACCTCGAGCCGGCTAGATAGCATGACAATTTCTGAACGGCCCACACGAGACACGCACACTCTTTCTCGGTGGCGCTGTACGCCTGCTCACGACTGGTCAGCTTACGACTAGCATACAGGACGGAGTGTTCTACTTCTCCATTTTCCCGTTGGCACAGTACAACGCCCATGCCTCGCTCACTAGCATCGCACTGAACTACGAACCCTTTTGTGTAGTCTGGCGATCGTAGCACAGGCTGGCTTGTTAGGGCGCTCTTTAGGGCGCTAAAAGCTCTTTCCTTTGTCTCGTCCCAGACGACTGTTTGCGGCTCTGTCTTTCTTAGAGCATCCGTCAGGGGAGCCGCGATATCAGAGTACCTGGGGATGTACCTCTGATAGTAGCCGGAGACACCTAAGAACGACCGAATATCGGTCTTCGTGCGCGGTTGCGGGAAGTCTCGCACAGCGGCCACCTTTATTTCAGAGGGGCGGCGACGACCCTGACCAATCACGTGACCGAGGTAGACAACCTCGGCCTGTGCTAACTGGCACTTGGGAGCCTTGACTGTCAAGCCCGCTTCGAGCAGGCGGGTTAGCACTGCCCGCAAGTGTGCCATATGCTCAGACCAGGATGCAGAGAATATCGCTACGTCGTCTAGATACGGTAAAGCGAATTCTTGCTGTCCCCGCAACACTTTATCCATGAGGCTTGAAAAACAGTATGGCGCGTTCTTCAAACCAAAACTCAACACTTTAGGACGGAATGTTCCCATTGGTGAAATGAACGCCGCATACCTACTAGCCTCTTCTGTAAGTGGAACCTGCCAATAACCCCTGACAAGATCTAGGGTGGAAATAAACTGAGCGCTACTAACTTTCTCAAGGCGCTCCTCGATGTTAGGGATCGGATAAATTTGATCCTTAGTGATGGAATTAAGCCTGCGGTAGTCGACGCAAGGACGAGGTTCCCTGCCCGGTACCTCAACTAAAATCAAAGGGGAGGTATAATCGCTCTGACCTGCCTCAATAACACCGAGCTGTAGCATTTTCTTTACCTCAGCCTCTATAATATCGTTCTGGCGGGGTGACACCCGATACGCCTTGGATCGTACTGGCTCTGGGGAGGTAAGTTCTATATCATGAGTAAGGACAGAAGTCCTACCAGGCCTCTCAGAGAACAGACCTTGAAACTCTTGTAAGAGCTGGTGTAGTTCGGTTTTCTGCTCAGGCGACAGCGATGCTTTACTGATTAAGTCACTAATGACTTGACCGGTGTCTTCCCTGTTTGTCACTGAGCCTAGTCCCGGAAGCTCGACCGGAAGCTCTTCAGGAACGTTTACCATCATGCACACCACTGCTTCCCTTTGTCTATAAGGTTTGAGCAGATTACAGTGGTAAACTTGCTGTGCTTTCCGCTTTCCTGGCAGACTCACCACGTAGTTAACGTCCGACAGTTTCTGAACAATTCGTGCTGGGCCCTCCCACTGCACGTCTAGTTTGTTGTTTAGCGATGTGCGCAATATCATGACCTCATCGCCCACCTCAAAACGACGGGCCCTGGCTGTCCGATCATAATAAACCTTGGCCCTCTGCTGGGCCTTTGCCATTGCTTCACCTGACAACTCCTGTGCCCTTCTTAAGCGTTCGAGGAGCTTAAGCACGTACTCCACCACGACTGGGTCGTCGCCCCTGCCTTCCCACGATTCTCGAAGCATGCGAAGCGGAGATCGCAGCGAGCGACCGTACACCAGTTCAGCTGGCGAAAACCCCGTAGCCGCATGCGGCGCGGTCCTTAATGCAAACATCACCCCAGGCAGACACAGCTCCCAGTCAGTTTGATGTTCAAAACACAATGCTCTCAACACGCGCTTCATGACGGAGTGGAGCTTCTCAACGGAATTCGACTGTGGGTGGTACACTGAGCTGTGTAACAGCTTTACCCCTCACCTTTCGAGAAAAGTTGTCGTCAAAGCGCTAGTAAACACTGTGCCCTGATCTGATTGGATTTCCGCAGGAAAACCAACTCGCGCAAATATGGACAGTAGTGCATTGACTATCTCAACTGAGCTGAGTTCTTTAAGCGGCACTGCTTCAGGGAACTTTGTCGCTGGGCAGATCACAGTCAAAATGTGTCTGTACCCCGTGGCTGTTACCGGCAGAGGTCCCACTGTATCAATAACGAGCCGTCTAAAAGGCTCCGTAATGATAGGTACCAATTTCAACGGCGCCCTCGATTTGTCCCCTGGTTTGCCCACCCGCTGACAGGTGTCACATGTCCTCACGAAGTGGTCTGCGTCCCGAAAACACCCTGGCCAATAGTACTCTTGCAAGAGACGGTCCTTAGTTTTCTTAACTCCTAGGTGTCCGGACCACGAACCCCCGTGCGACAAGCGCAACAGATCCTCACGATAGCATTGAGGCACGATCAGCTGATCGAACTCCACTCCTCTGCGGTCTAGATACTTCCGGTACAGGACTCCACCTCTTTCCACAAAGCGAGCATTTCTCTTGGCGATACCTTCCTTGACATTGCAGCGTATGTTTTCTAGGCTGCCATCCTTCTTTTGCTCGGCTATCAAAGCCGACCGGCTGACTTTTAGCAACCTATTAAGTCCGTCTGACGTAGGCGCGATGAGCAAATCTGCAGATAGCTCTTCTAACAGTTCCCGCATCGGGAATTTCCTCTCCAGTATCCGGTGCCTTTAACGTTACAGACTCAAGTTTATTCAGTTCGGGCGTGCTCCGAATATCAGCTTGCTGCGCCTCTGACCCTTTCTCATTGTTCGATAACGTCGGCCCCGCAACTACCGCCTTTGCAGCGAGCTCCCGAACCTTCGATCTGGTTAAGGCCTGAACGCTAGCCTCACCAAACAAAAGCCCCTTCTCGCGCAGGAGGAGATCGGACCTGTTCGAAAATAGGTACGGGTACTGGGGGGGCAGCATAGATGACACTGCGGCCTCCGTCTCAAGCGCTCCGAAAGGTCCTTCAATAAGCACTTTTGCTACGGGCAGACACACGCTATGAGCTTCCACGGCTTGCTTGATCCATGCGCACTCGCCCGTGAACATATGGGGTTCTACGTAAGAGGGGTGAACTACATCCATTGTAGCTGCGGAATCGCGAAGCACTCGGCACTCTTTCCCGTTCACGAGGAGGTCTCGCATGTAAGGCTCGAGAAGCTTCATGTTCTCGTCAGTGCTGCATATTGACAAAAACACAACTTTTGGTTTTGTTTCCGGACACTGCGCCGAAAAGTGACCCGGCTTCTGGCACGTATAACAAACGCGCGCTTGCCTCATCTCGAACCGCTTTCTGCGTTTGGCTTCGGCTGCCGCCGTCTCCTTACGTTCTGTCGGACTGCTTTCACTCGCATCCGCACTACGTGTGTTCCCCTTTAATCTCATGGGCGTGAACTTTGGCCTCCCAAACTTCGAGCCAAATTCACCCTTTTGACCGTCCTTAGCTCCGCGAGCCCGACGCGTCACAAACTCCTCGGCTAGCTCAGCGGCTTTAGCCACCGTACAAACGTCTGGCCTATCCAAGACCCAGTACCGCACGTTCTCAGGTAACCGACTATAAAACTGTTCCAGCCCGAAGCACTGCAGAACTTTATCGTGGTCACCAAACGCTTTCTCTTCTTTGAGCCACTCCTGCATGTTTGACATAAGCCTGTACGCAAACTCTGTGTATGACTCACTTCTGCCTATCTCATTTTCCCGAAACTTCCGACGGAAAGCCTCCGCTGACAGCCTATACTTTTTTAGCAGACTCGATTTCACTTTGTCGAAATCCTCTGCCTCCTCTCTATCCAAGCGAGCGACTACGTCGGCCGCCTCGCCGGGTAACAAAGTGAGCAAGCGCTGTGGCCACGTTTCCCGAGAGAACCCCTGCTTCTCGCACGTTCGCTCAAAGTTAACCAGGAACAAACCAATGTCCTCTCCAAGCTTAAACGGCCGCATCAGGTCAGTCATTTTGAACAATACGCGTTCTCCTGCACCGTGTGCCTGACTTCCATTACGAGCGCGTTCGATCTCTATCTCGAGACGCTTCATTTCCAAAGCGTGTTGACGGTCACGCTCTTGTTGCTCTCGCTCTTTCTGTTCTTTACGTTCACGCTCTTCTTTTTCTTTCTGTTCTTTTCGTTCACGCTCATCTTTTTCTTTTTGCTCTTTAAGTTCGCGCTCCTGTCTTTTTGCAGTCTCCCTCTCCTCAATGGTCTCAAGGCATTCCGACAGCTCGTCATCCTCAGCTTCTAACTCAAGAATAGCCCTTAGCAGTTCTGGTTTTCTGAGTTTGTCTGAGACATCCAGACCCAACTCTCTTGCAAGTTCCAGCAATTTCGGTTTGCGCAACGACTTCAAATCCATGGCTGCTCTGAATGCTGCTTTCTCTACTGCCTATTATTGTCTTGCCGCAAACTAACCCGGCAGCAACGACAACCACAACTACCAGCTCTGTTTCTGACACTAACAAAAGCCTGGCAAAGCTCAGAAGAAGAAAGTCCCGCACTCACCAAACCTCGCAGCCAAGAGTTCAGCGCAGTCGTTCCGCTGCAGGCAACCAGTCATCACACAGGGCTCGATGCACTGCTCCCGGATCGTCGTTGAGCTGCTCAGCATACAGTCAACTGCATCTCTTCGCTGCTGGCCTCCGTTGTCGCGATCTCACCGCTGGCAGACAGTTGTTTGAATCGCGCCGCTGGCACGAGTTGTGGGAACTCGGCGCTGACGCCCGTAGTTGCACCTGGGTCGCAAGCCCCAAGGGTAGCGTTGGCCTGGCGGCCTGGGGTACAACTGGAAGCATCCGAAGGTCCCGGCAAAGCATGAGTCGACTGGTAACAACAAAACAACTTGTTTATTCTAACATCGCAAAGAGTTGGCGGTCAGGTTGACCGAAATAGAGAGACGGGAGAGCACGTTACTCAACAGAAGAAATCGGAGCCCTCCTTTTGGCGTCCGGGGGCAGCTGCTTTATACTCTCGCAGTTGAGGGCAAGAAGGAACCCCTCTATAGACGAGCACGTGACTGTGCCGCTCGGGCACAATGGGATAAGGTGACGCAGCCGTCGTGCCGGCGCCGTTCGGGCACAATGGGGAGGAGAAGGTGGCTCATACTGTCGTGTCGGCGCCTGTCAGACCCCCTCGCTTCACAGTTGTTGGGAGCTCCTCTCCCCGGCTGCCGCGCTTCGACAAGCGTGGGCACCAATATGCACATACACTCACACACGCACATGAAGACACGTGGCATCGGAACATGCCTGGACGCGCTTGGCGGGGAGGCGTAGCGGCGGCGCCGAACAGGCCAAAATGTCTGCCGCTTTGTTGCAGCCGCGCCGGCTAAACCGCGCGTCGTAGGCGAAACGTAACACGACACTGTACTGGGCGGGGTCTGGCTGGCCTCACCCTGAAGCCGGGCTTGAAGAGGCGCACGTGCTCCGGGGGGACCGGTCCCGCAAAACGGACGGTGACGGTGCTCCCGTCCAGCGTTGCCGACAGCACAGGGATGCTGGACTCGATGGCTCCCAGTAGGTCCGTGTCTGCAGGCAGCCCGCTCACCCCGTGCAGGAATCCGTGTCCTTGCCGCGCTCGGCCGGTAATCGGGCAGTCACTGGGATCGTGTGCAGCTCGGTGAGCTTGAGCAGCCCCTCCAGGCACTCCTGGCTGGTGGTGTCGGCGGCCACGATGTTGCGCGTGTGGTTGACGCGAACCGCGGATACACCGGGCCGCGAAGAGAGGGCCGCGGCAAGTGCGAGGCGCGGTGCTCCTCGAAAGGCTCCGACGGGCGCCGAGGGAGGGAAGAGCACCGTACCGACGACCGCAGGGTCCACCGGGAGCGCAGCATTTTCCAGGGCCCGTGCATGCCGCCTGTCCCTCTTCGACTGCACCAGTGCAGCCGTCACGGGCAGGTGGTGTCCCCCTCTGTACTGCCGCTGCAGGCACGCCAAGGGTGACCGGGGTAGCAGGTTGGCGCCACGAGTCGTCCGTTGCCTCGGGAGAGGAAGGCGAGACATCAGCAGGCTCATTTCTCTGCTTCTGCTGCTTCTTCTTCCCTTTTGGCTTGGGCCGCGGAGCAGTCTGGCGTGGCGGGTCCGTAAGCTGGCGGAACTTATGCCCACGCTAGGCCTTGCTTTCCACACCGACCCTGCCCACCCAACTCGCGTGAGTAACTCCGTGATCCGGGACACGTGCCCGGACCTTACCCTCATCTAAAATATTCAATATGCAGACTGGGTCAACACCGAGGAAACTATCGATAGCGGCCACTACATACTCAATACAACCATTCGCACCCATACAAGGGCAAGACCTTTCGCACAGGCAAAATTGCCCGATTGGACCAAATTCCGACACACATACACCAACTCGAACCCCATTCAGGAGCAAGGGTATCATGTCTGATCCCAGCAAGTGGTTTCCACTCTTTGCTCCACGGAAACCTAAATTCAACTCTCAGAGGCGACCCCGGAGGTGGACAACCACCTCCTTCATCTCTCGGAGGCCCGGTACAGTCTTGTCCGCCGATGGGGCCGGCCAAAACACAATTGGACACTCAAAATTCGCATCGCCGCGCCCACCCAACGAGTGGCAGAGTACGCGACCCAACTCGGCGACTCTAATTGGGTGGGCAGATGCAACACGGCCGCGCGACAAATATCCAGCCGGAGTATGGGGCGCCTCTTCCGCGCCCTAATCGGCCCCACCCAAACTCGAGCAGAAACACAAAAAACTTCTCGAACGAGCCATTCACAGCTTCGATGGAGACACTTCAAAATTTGCAAGCAAACTTAGAGATCAATACCTCTGTACTCAGCAGGTCCCCCGAGGGCCCGCGTACTCGTATGCAGGTTCTGAGAACGCGGAGATGGACCAACTGCTCCAGCTACACGACCTGATGGCGGGCCTAGCAAAAATCAAGCGAGGAACGGCACCGGGACGGGATAAAATTACAGTCAAATTACTTGCCAACCTTCCTGACTCTGCCTACTCCTCAGTCAAAAAAAGTGAATTGGTCCAAGTGGTCACACCAGTTGATATCAAGTGGTCTAAAATGGAATGAATTGGAAGCCAATAGGAGTACTGCGCTTGAATTGGAAAAACCAATTGGACTTCACAGTTCCAGTTGGTCATTCCAATCGGTTCACCTTTTTCCATTTGGTATCTCAGTTCGATTGTTTGTTAGTCCAATTGGTTGCACACATTCCAAATGGAGACCCATTCCAACAGTGATTTCCAATCGGTCACCCAATTGGAATGCTTGTATGCATGGAATTGGTTGCACATCTCCAATTGGAGTAGACCCATTGGAACATTGCTCTTCCAATTAATATTCTGGTTGTAATGTTTCTTGCTAGGATTACAGCCTAATTAAAAGTGCATTTAGCTCAGGTTAGAATTTTAGACCCATTAACCGTCTAATTAGTTCTTGACTTCGCAACTTTCAAATTTAAACCCATGCTTCAGGGTATTTCAAGAGCTGCATGTCTTACACTGTTTGGATTCTTTAGGATGCTTGCTTCATTTTAAATATATTATAGGGTCCACGCTAACTCGAATTTGGACAGCTGGGCATTGCCAGCTGATAATCAGTTTATATATAGTACAGTGTAAAATGTAGCTAGCTCTACAGCTTTGTATATACCTACAGTTGTGCTCCCAAAAGCTCTAACTTGTGTATCCTTCACAGCACATGCCTAGATGAAGATAGGCCCAATGCTACAAGTAAAGCTTATAACTTGTGTAATTTTGTCATTTTTTCTTAAATATTTTGTGTAGACATATCAGTGTTCACTCACATAAATGTGAACTTACCAATTCTAGTAAATGAAAGGTTAAGTGCAAAAACTGACTAGTCAATGTTTAGAAGAAATGTCATTTTTTAGTGCAAAAATAAGTGAATTTAGTGGAAGAGGGCACATCTCCTGATGAATGTACAAGAAATGTATGCCATTGATGACTGCCGGGCAAGCTAGTAGCAAGGGTGTGATAATAGTTTTCTTATAGTTAGTTAAAGCACACCAGCGCAGTCATAGATTTGAACACTGTGCATAAAACAAGACCACCAAACAGTTAAAACATGTCCGTGGCATCACAGCACGGTATTTTTATTGACATGGGCAGCATAGTTCTGACTTAAGGTCATAAAATAAGTCATAAATTTAAATGCACGGAATGTACCCATGAAACACCTCTTAACAACCTCTTGAAACGGCTACAAACGGCTATGGACATCTTAGTCTATGGTAAGACTGAAAATATAATTTCCTCTAACGATAACCACAGCACTTGGAATATAATTATTTCTATCTGCGGCAGAACCCACTACTGGTGTCACTAGAGTCTATTTTGGTAAACACTTTCACAACGTCTAACACAAGATCTTTTTTAGATCTTTTTATCTAGAAGTGCATAAAATGCCAAACGACGTGTTAAAAGTGCGGTTACCGTCGGCCGTCGGCGTTAGAGAATAAAAGACGCCACAGACAAATCGAACTCATAGTAAAGACAAATCGTAGTAGACATATAGACATAGTAGACAAATCGAAGCAACATAGTAAGGTGGCTTTAAGGCTAAACAGCATTAGCGCGATTTTGTGCGCAACAGCGACGAGCGACGGCTTCGCGCGACGGATCGGGCCGTCGCGTGAACAGATCGCTCGGCCTTGTCGCGCGATCGCTCGGTTTTTCAAATCTAGAATCCGTCGCTCGTCGCCCGGAAGTGCTATGAGCGACTAGCCAATAGTAGGCAGCCGGAACAGGATGTACATCAATGACGTACTACCGGTTTGCTCACACGCGCGCGCTTTTCGGTATACAAAACAACGAGCTGAACAGATGGCCTCCCAGCGTCGAGCGTACTGCAGCATCCACGTTGAGCATGGCGAACGCGGACAACAAGAACGAATTCAGTGAGCGTCTGATAGACGCTGTTGAGCGAGAGCGCTGCCTGTGGGATCGGCAACAGAAAGACTACAAGTCCCGTGGCGTATGCGAGGCAGCGTGGTGGCGTGTAGCAGCGGAACTCGGAGCGACCGGTGAGTTGTGCTTTGTCGCTGTTTACATTGTGTGCTTGGTTTCGAATTTGACTAACCCTTCTGCTGCATTCTATGCTGCTGATCCAGCCCTTTCATAAAACGCGGGCGAAGCGCTGCTTGATCACCACTTTTAACCAAGCGCGAAAAAGAATAGCGTGGGAAAAGGCACCACTGCAATATTGCGGCCCTGTAATTGCTAAAAAGCAGTGCGACCTATCGCGCATTGAAATTGCATGTGACAACCGCAGGCATGCATGTATAGAGCGAATGCTGCATTCATCATGGCATGTGCGCGAACTGCAGTGGGTGCTATGTACTCATTCTTTTTGTACGCAGTTTCTGACGTGAAAGCCCGGTGGAAAAACTTGTGGGACACTTTCCGCCGTGTGCTGAAAGGTCGCAACGAGGCAAAGAGCGGCGCGGCCGCAGACGACAGCCTCGACGAGGACAAACAGTGGATGTTTTTCGTGCGGCTTCTTTTTCTCAAGACAGCATGATAGGAAGACCGTAAGTTCATAATAGAAAGTTGCAGTACATATAGTGGTATTTTTTCTGTGGCCTCATGCCAGCAATACAACGAAGGTTGTGCCTGACAGCAAACATATGTGCATGTATAAACCAGCTAATTATGAACAAAAAAGTTCGTAGAAATAAAAAAATGCACACACAAACATATTTACAGTGACCTTGTGTGTGGAATGTTTAATAAGTCACACATGACAACTGAGGTTTTTGTGATTAAAGCAGTGCTTAGTAGACCTAACTTAAAACATACAACGTTGTTTTCTCCAGGACATCGGGAAACCTCACGGCTCCACCTGCAGATGTTTGGCAAAGTGCCAGTGCAAATGGCCACATCGAGTCAGCGCAACAAATTTTTACCGCAATGTACCAGGACGAGGCTGACGACGAGGTCAGTGCATGTGACCAAACAGAGGCATCGAACCTTGTTGAAGTGTGTGTTGAAGTGCCGGAGCCGCAGCCATCAAAAAAGAAAACGAAGAAAGATAGATACGATGACCAAATTGAGAATATCAGCAAAATTCTGGAGGAGTACGATGAAAACGATCACATTGCCGCATTTCTGGGAGCAAAAATGAAGCGTGTACCTCTGAGGCTGCGTGGGGATATGCAGATGGAATTGCTGCGAGATGTTAATAAGTACATTAATAGCGCTTGGAATTTAATTTAAGGTTCTCTTTTTCATTGCGTACTTCACGGTTTAGGCAAGGAAAGTATCATTTTAGTACACAATTTTCAGTTTCTTTTTCAGTTTTCTCAGCCTCAGGTTCTTTAACATGTACCAAATCCAAATGCACAAAGTTTTTGCATTCCACCCCCTTATAACATGCGGCCAGTGCAAACGGTAATCGAAACCACAACATTATGCTTAGCAGATCGACTTCACGACCACTAAGTCACTACAGGAAGTTGCGATATATATCTATATATTTTTCATTCAACTGTTGTTACCTGGGAAGAGTTGATAAATTATTTTCAGGCGTTACTATTTATTGAACTAGTCCCCCAATCAGCGGAGAAAATACATATTGAAAAGTTTGTTATCATGTTCTGCAGCTGTGACCAAACTTGTTTCTTAACACTGGACTCTTTTGGTGGTATTCAGTGTTGTGGAATTACCTGTCATTAAAATTTTGCATATTTGCGTGCCTTCCCTGTATTTTCATACAGGCAAACTGCATCTCTTAATTTGGTAATGCTGTGATAATGTGAACTAGGCCTTATTAAGTAGACCGTAATGGTTTGCGGTATATATGCACTGTTGTGCAGTATTACGGCCATTGCGTCTCTTACTTTGGTAATGCTGTGATAACGTGAACTAGGGCTTATTAAGTACACTGTAATGGTTTGCTTTATATATACATACTTTCGTGCAATAGCAAGGCCATTACTGTGTTGTTTCCTTGCCTCGCCTGTTTCTTCGTACACGTGAACGTTATCTCCCAATTTGGTAATGCTGTGATAATGTGAACTAGGCTTTATTAAGTAGACCGTAATGGTTTGCTGTATATATGCACTGTTGTGCAGTATTACGGCCATTGCATCCCTCACCCTGGTAATGCTGTGATAATATGAACTAGGGCTTATTACGTACACTGCAGTGGTTTGCTTTATATATATTGCTGTGCAATATTAAGGCCACCGCAGCTCTCAATTTGGCAATGCTATGATAAGGTGAACCAGGGCTTATGAAGTAGACCGTAGTGGTTTGCTGTATATATGCACTATTGTGCAATATTAAGGCCATTCTTGTGGTATCATTTGGAAAAATTTTTCTAGTCTACCCTTCCTAACTAGTCTTTGGTCCAACTCACTGATAAAGGAATGTGTGTTTAAACAAGCCACTAAAGATACCATGTTGACCACATGAGTGGCAGGTATTGGGGGCATTTTGTTTGATTTAAATCTTAGTTCCTTGTGCCAGTGTTTGTCCTGCTGGCTCCTTGTACTTGTGCTGCCATATTTGTTGTGATCCTGTAACCATCACACTTTCACAACGCACCAACTTGACCAGCAGACCACTCCACTTGCTTTCTAGGTTACCACTGTATTGATTACTTTTGTTTCTTTCATGCAGTTTCCTTGCACAGGACCTTGTGAACACCATTGTCTTTGTCATTTACGACTATACTTAGTTAGTTAAATGGGGTTTAATGGCGCAAAAGCGGCTGAGGCTATGCTACGCCAAACACGAGGTGTTTTAAAATCCAGTTTATGAAGGAAAAGGCTTTGTTAATCTATATTTTATGTAAAAAGCCAGTGTCATCTAGAAATTTACGGACGTCATATAATGGTACTAGTGGATCATCACCTAAAATTAGAGTAGGGTGTAAAGCTATGTGTAGTTGATATAATTTGTGCAAAAGTGCTTGTCTGTGTGTTTCAATATGCGTACAAGTCAGTAATATGTGCATAACTGTTAGTGGTTCTTGACATTTCTCGCATGTTGCTGTGTCTTTTGTAAGTAATTGTGTGTGAGGTGTGTGTACCCAATGCGTAGTCAGCATAAAACTACTTCGACGAACCGCTCCTGATGATAACATGACTTCCACTCGCCAACTATGGGTTTAGTGAGATGTAGCTTGTTGTCTGCACAACGGTCCCATTCGCGTTGCCATTTTGCCGTTAATGCTTTTTTAATCGCACGGATGCTATCTTTGTATGGAAGTGTTGTGTTTGTTATCTCTTTGTACGCTGCCATCGATGCACATCTATCAGCTGCTTCGTTACCCGATATCCAATATGGCTTGGAACCCAGCAGAAAAACGAATTGACCTCCCGTACTTGTTCAGCACCAACATGTTTAAAATGTTTCCTATCAGGGGTTCACACTCAGATTTCAGCTGTAGAGCCTTCATTGTGTTTAAAGAGTCAGTATATATGAGTGCATGTTTGTGTTTATCAGTGATAATCGTTTTAACAACAACCCAGATAGCGTAAACTTCGGCCGTGAAAACAGAAGCTTGTTGTGGCAATCGAATACTTGTTTCCCAATTTTCCGCTACGGCTCCTACACCCACGTGATCTTTTGATTTAGAGCCATCAGTGTAATATTGCATGTTATCTTGATATTTGTCCTGAAGAACATGGAACTCTTGTATAATGTGTTCGCATGGAGTGTCTCTTTTCCTTAAATGTGTTAATGTCCAGTGGCACAACTGTGCGAAGTCGTACCACGGGGCCAACCATTGTGGTTTCTTGGCAACCTGGAGGACTTCATGGGGAATGTCATAATCCCGACAGCATTGCTCTTACCGCAGGACAAGTGGCCTAATCATGTTCGGTTTATTTGTGTAGTGTAAGCGTGAGTTGCATTGTGTGAGGATGTTGTAGCATATGTGTTGCGGTGATGACTGAGTTCTGAGTACGTAGGAAAAGGTGAGTAATGCTCTGCGCTGCTGTAAGGAGGGTTCATTACACTCGACGTATAAACTTTGAATAGGTGAAGTTCTGTAGGCACCACTTGCCAGTCGCAGTCCAAGGTTATGTACTGGATCAAGTCGTTGGATCGACTGTCTTGCTGATCCGTAAACCACGGAGCCGTAGTCTAAAAGGCTACGCACAAGAGACCGGTAAACACGTAAAAGGCACGTTCGGTCGGAACCCCAGTGCTTATAAGACAAAATTTTAAGGATATTTAGAGCTTCATTTGCTTTAATCTTTAGTGCTTTAATGTGAGTTAGGAAGTAAAGTTTGGTGTCAAAGGTTACTCCTAAAAACTTATGGTCTTGTTTCACCGGCAGTATGCTGTCGTTCAATTTTAGGACTGGAGCGCTGTGTAGCCGTCGTTTCTGAGAGAACAAAACAGTAACTGTTTTTTGTGTGGAGAAACGGAAACCATTTTTGTTAGCCCATTGTGTAAGTTTATTTATTGTGAGTTGAAGCTGCCTTTCACAGGTTAGCAAATTTGAGGCGCGGCAAGCCACTTGGAGATCGTCTACGTATAAACAGTGCATAATAGATGACGGTATGATCTTATTAACTGAGTTCATTCTTACTTTAAAGAGTGTCGTGCTGAGAACACCGCCTTGTGGAACACCATTTTCTTGTTTAAATGTACGAGAATGTACTGAGCCCAGACGTACCTGAAATCAAAACTAATAGACATAAAATCAGCTAGACAATTCGGCATTTTACCACGGATGCCGAGGTCAGCCAGGTCTCTTAAAATTCCATATCTCCATGTGGTATCATAGGCTTTTTCTAAATCGAAGAAAACTGCAAGACAGTGTTGTTTGTGTAAAAATGCATGTCGGATTTCATGTTCAAGACGGACAAGATGGTCAGTAGTTGAACAACCCTTTTTATATCCACACTGGTGGGGGTCTATGAGGTTTCTTGATTCTAAAATAAATGGTAGTCTTATATTGATAATGCTTTCATATGATTTTGCCAAACAGCTTGTGAGGGCTATGGGTCTGTAGCTACTTGCGGATGTTGGGGATTTACTGGCTTTTAGAAATGGAACTACTATTGCTTTTTTCCACTCTTCGGGCATTATACCAGATTCCCAGATTATGTTGAAAAATTTAGGGAGAGCATCTACAGATGCCTGAGATAGATGAGCCAGCATGGCGTAGTGAATACGGTCGTGACCTGGTGCTGTTGTTTTCCCTGCAGAAAGGACTCTGTTTATTTCTTGTTGTGTGAGGGGGGAATTGTATGGTTCATTTGACGCGCCAGTAGTGGGCAGCTTCTGTTTTTCAGCAGACTGTTTGTACTGTAAAAATTCCTTTGTATAATGCCCTGAACTGGATATACCACGGAAATGTTCGCCAAGTATATCTGCCTGTTCTTGTATTGTTGTTTGTGTGTCTGGACATGTAAGCAGTGGTATTCTGCATGATGAGTACTCTCCTCAAAATTTCCTCACCTGGTCCCACATTCGTTTGGTGTGACTGTACTATTGATGGAAGATATGTATTCTGCCATGATAATTTCTCTCCATTTCTTCGAATAAATCGTGCTTTGGCTTTGGCCTGTTTGAAATTTAGAAGATTGTTATAAGTTGGGTACCTCCGTAGGATTCCCCAGGCCTTATTTTGTTCTTTTTTGGCTTTAGTACATTCGCTTGTCCACCAAGGATTGAACTTTTTGCGCTCAATGCCGGATGACTGCGGTGTCGTCTTTTCTGCCGCTGTGATTATAACTTCAGTGATTTTTTGATTAAGTTCGTCAAAACTAAGCTCTGGCGAAAAGACATTTTCCACTTTCGCGTTTTCAATAAAAACCTGCCAGTCAGCAAGCTGTATTTTCCATCGGCGTGGTCTAGTTACTAAGGTTTGTGGTGTCGAGAGCTACCAATTTAAAATCAGTAAGAAGAGAGGGCGAACAAAAAGCTAAATCTAAACAACTAAATGTGCGGGAAGTCGGTGAGAAGTAAGTTGGCGCACCTGAGTTTAAAAGACAAATATTATTTGACAGGATAAAATCTTCAACGAGTTGCCCTCTTTGGTCAGTTTTGACACTGCCCCAAAGAGTACTATGAGCATTAAAATCTCCTGCTAAGACAAATGGCTCCGGTAACTGACCTGTTAGATTTTCTAAGTATTTAGTAGTAAAATGTGTGTGAGGTGGAATATACAGTGAACAAATGGTGATGGTTTTGTAAGATAGAATGGTAACAGCTACGGCCTCAAAAGAGGTTTTCAATTGGACATTTCGGGTAGGAGTGCCACCCTGCACGACTATAGCCACTCCACCTGACAACCGGCTTGAACATTCGCGGTCCCTTCGGCCAACGGTAAAACCTTTGAGAATTTGATTATTTTTTGGACCGAGGTTTGTTTCCTGGAGACATACTGCAACTGGTGAAAAGCTGTTGATGGTGTACTTGATGTCACCTAGAATGTGTATGAGACCTCTACAATTCCAGTGGATAATAAAAGCCATATTGAATTTGAAAGGTAAGAAATGGCACTACGGGAATAAGAGGTGAGATGTTGGGTGATGGATTTAAAAAGGCTAATACAAATGGGCGATAACCTTTAGGTTATCGCTTTCTTATTTTGAATAATTATTGGGATTTTGTCCCTCTTACCGCGCTCGAGAGAGCGCTTGTCCTTCGGTGTCAATGACACCGCTTACCGCACTCGAGAGAGCGCTTGTCCTTCGGTGTCAATGACACCGGGGTTTTTGTGTCGACCTCCATCGCTCTCTCTGAGGCGCTGGAGGACCGAGAGTTTGGCGCCGAGTCACGTGTCTCGGGCCTTGGGGTTCGCTTGATCTTAGGGCCCTGCGGGACTGGTGCCTGCAGGGTCTTTGAAGAGGATGGAGCAGCGCCGGCTGCTTCCACCACGGGGGCGGGAGGGGCCACTCCGGGACCACTGAGCCTGGTCTCGGAGGACTCCTGAGGCCTCTGTGACGCTGCCCCCATCTGCGTCACATCGGCATAACTGCTTCGCGGAAGGTACGATAGCCGCTTTCTGGCTTTATAAAACGAGATTTTTTCCTTAACAGTTAGTGGAATCACTTCTTTTTCTTTTTTCCAGCAAGGGCAAGACCGCGACTAAGATGGATGATCTCATTTACTGTTAACACAATGTGGCGAAGAGGTGCAGTTGTCTGATTGTTGATCATTGAAGCTGCATTTAGCACAGGTTGCTTGGCCTCGGCACGCATGTGAAGCATGTCCGAACTTTGGCACTAAAAAACATTGTCTGGGGTTCGGGATATATGGTCTCACATTGACATTAACATAACCTGCATCGAGTGAAGTAGGCATTTCGCTTGTTCCAAAGGTGAGCATAACACGTTTGGTGGGGATTTCTTGGTTGTTTCTGTGGATTACTATTCATTTTACTTTTGTCAGATCTTGTTCTTGGAAGCCCTCAAGGAGTTCCTCATCACTCAATCCAATAAAGTCTTCTTCAGATATCACTCCCCGGCTTGTGTTCAGTGTTCTATGTGGTGAAATTGTCACTGCGGCGTCGCCAATACTGGTAAGGTCAGTGAGCTTCTCTGCTTGGTCTTTATCATTCAGTTCTAGGAGGAGGTCCCCGCTAGACATTTTGGAGGCTTTGTACGTCGGTCCGATTTTTTCTTTCAGGCATTTGGCTACAAGGAATGGTGAGAGTTTTCTTGCTGGCATGTTGCTTTCGCTGTGTACTACATAGTACTTGCCCCGCAGGGGCGTCTGCGTCAGCAGGCGTTTGGTGTGTTGCGACACCACGTACCCGAGCACACGAGGGTTGGACCCTCCTGCGTGTAGCCGTGCGCGACTTAGCCGTGTCCGGGGAAAGGGGGATCCTGGAGGTTGAGCCGATGCCGGGTGTTCAGACCTTTAAGGCCCCCCGGCGGAGGCAACACACCTCAGTGGACTCTGCTTCACGTAGACGGCACCCCCGGACTGACCCACTCGGGGGACATCGGCAGTCGCCTTTTCCTGTCCTCCTCTCCAATCTTCGTCTTTCTCTCTCGCCTTTTTCATCTTTCCTGTCCTCTCATCACTTCTCCTCACTTCCTAGTTTCCCGGCGGCAAACGTTAACCTTGTGTAGCTAGCCAGCCTTGGTTATGCTGTATTTGGTAATAGCAGCGATGTACGGCTGGCGTTGGCAGGGTTTTTCTAGCAGGAACTCCTGTGATGTCCCCCTGTTGAGCTCCATGGTGTGTGGTCGGCATCGCGGCCGAAAACCCTACTGTACTTATGGAAAACGCTTTTCCTAAACTCCCTGATCGCCCTCACAAACGAGGGCGCACCGAAGATCCTAAATATCAACTTTCCTAAATAGAACTTTCCTAAATATCATGTGATTCACACATAAAACCCAGACAAACTAGTGCGTAACATTTCACCGTTCCTTATTTCGAAGTTTTTAACTGAAGTTTTTGGAACAGGATATAAGGCGTCGAGAATGACAAGTGGTGATCTTCTCTTGGAGCTCCACGATGAGAAGCAGTACGAGAAGCTGCCGAAACTTGTCTCATTTGGGGAGACCCAAATAACAGTAGCTCCGCACCGTACCATGAACACCACCCGCGGCGTTGTCTCGGACGATGACACGCTAGAGTTCACTGAAGCTGAAGTCTTGGAGGGCTGCAGTGGACAGAATGTCATAAATGTTAAGCGAATTAAGTTGAGGCGAGATGGTAAAGAGATCAACACTAAACACCTGATGCTCACTTTCGGTTCAAGTGTCCTCCCCGAGTCCATCGAGGCCGGTTATATCAAACTTTGTGTCAGGACATACGTGCCCAATCCTCTTAGATGCTTTAAGTGCCAAAGGTTCGGCCACAGTTCACAGAACTGTCGAGGCCGGCTGACATGTGCCAAGTGCAGTGACAAAGAACATTCTTCCGAAACGTGCCAGAACACTCCACATTGCGTCAACTGTGAGGGCGAGCATGCCGCATACTCGCAGTCCTGCCCGTCCTGGAAAAGAGAAAAAGAGATTGTGACAATCAAAGTCACAGAAAACATATCTTTCAAAGAGGCACGTAGGCGGGTGTCATACCTGTCTAAGAGCAGCTTTGCCGATGTGGCGCGTCAGGGGGCAGCGTCACAACGGCCTCCGGCGGCTGTCGGACCCACAATCAGTGAGTCGGCAGCTACGCCATCTGCCCACGCGGCGGTTGCCGCTAGCGCTGCTCCGCCAACCCAGCAGATGGGGCCATCGACCCCGAAGGTGGGCACAGCCGAGGCTGCCCCAACCTCCCCGGCCCCTTCAAGCGCTGGCAACAGCCGGCGCAGCCAAATCCCGCAGGGTGCCCCATCGACCTCCGGGCTGGTGGGCGCAGGTGTCTTGCTCTCCAAGGCAGGACTCCTTGTAACTTCTCGCTCGCAAGAGCACGTGTCCGGCGCCTCACAAGAGGCAATGGACACTACACCTGTCCTCAAGGCGCACCAAACGCCTAAGGAGCGGCGAGGCTCCCTCGAATGCTCCAGAAAGGGCAGAACCCCCGTTACGGGGCCTCGAAAGAGCTCTGTAACCTAAGGCATCACCTCCCTTTCCGTACACACAGCACTTATTTACTTTCAACATGGATACACAAATCATTCAATGGAATGTCGGAGGTCTTCTTAAGAACTTTGATGATGTGCAAGAGATTATACACAAACACAATCCAAAAGTGCTGTGTCTACAGGAAACACACCTAAAATCACAACACACAAACTTTCTCCGACAGCATGTTACATTTCGCAAAGATCGCGATGATGCAATCGCATCATCGGAAGAGCATAGCATGTCAACATTTGCAGCTACGAACGGCCCTTGAAGCAGTGGCGGTTCGAATTGTTTTGCTAAACAAACTTATCACGATTTGCTCGATTTATATACCCCCACACTACGAACTAAGCAAACATGAATTTCAGTCCTTCATAGAAAAATTGCCAGAACCTTATGTTGTTCTTGGCGATTTCAATGCACACAGCACCTTGTGGGGAGACTCTCGTATCGATGCGCGAGGTCGTTTAGTTGAACAGTTCGTTTTCTCTTCTGGAGCGTGCCTTTTAAATAAGAAAGAACCCGCATATTACTCTCTTGCGAACAGAACCTTTTCGTCAATAGATCTTAGTATAGTTTCCGCCTCTATACTGCGCGAACTCGGATGGGAAGTTACGAGCAATCCTTACGGGAGCGATCACTTCACCGTATTGCTAAGAACATCTAAAGAAAATGAATTTACTCCACAAGCTCCTAGGTGGAAGATAGATACAACCGACTGGGAGAAATTTCGACCTCTCATTACCATCTCACGGGCTGATATGTCTTGTTTAGAAATTGATGCGGCTCTGGAGTATTTTACAGCGTTCATAATAGATGAATGAATGAATGAATGTTTGGTTTTTATTGGCGCAAGGGCCAGGTATGGCCAAAGAGCGCCAAGCCAGTGTTGATGAAATCGCAGTGTGGTTATGAGTTCAATGAGGTTGATGTGACGTGGCTGTAAAGGGGCCTTAAAAAGAGTCGCTCTAGAGTGCGTAAAATCTATCTGTTATAAGATGATGTCGATGATAATGACATGTTCTATGAGCAATAAAATCCATCATGAGAGAATGATGCATTATAAAAGATATGTGAGATACCAAATTACCTGGAGCACTACTGCCTCGCCAGAGCCCTTGAAACACAAGGGCCTGGAGGCATGTGTTATACAGTATGACTATCACAGCGGCATCCTCTCAAGAGAGGAAGCGCTACAAATGTATAGGATTAATAACGTGTAGGATAACATCTCTGAGGAAACCTAGGATACTGTTTGTATTAAAAAGCGGTTCTGGACCGAGAAACATTACAGGATGAAGAGGAATGTGTTGGCGGTATGCTAAGGAAAAATGTCTCCTTCTCTCAGATTCGGCTTTCCGACGCTCCAGGAGGACGTGGAGCACGGTCAGCCTGTCCCCGCATCTGCCACAGGTTGGAGGGTCATTTCCGGTGAGTAGAAAATTATGGGTGCCAAACGTGTGTCCTATTCTGAGCCGACAGAATAGGACATCTGTCCGGCGTGATTTTATTGCAGAAGGCCAGAACCCTAATTGTGGTTTGATTACGTGCAGCTTATTATTTGTTTCCCTGTCCCATAGGCGTTACCAGTAGTTTCGCAGTTTCCTGCGCAAGAAGGGCCTTAGATCTGTGACAGGGACTGCAGCAGTAGGATGAAGAGAATACGATGCAATTGATGTGGCCATCTGGTCCGCCAGAACGTTACCTTCGATGCCCCTATGACCCGGCACCCAGCATATGATGACATGCTGGTTACATATATACGCTTTACATAGGACGGAATATAGTTCGTTGATTACTGGATTTCTGTGCTTACAAAATGACATCAATGCCTTCACAGCGCTTAGGGAGTCCGTATATATAACAGATTTTTTGAGTTTTGTTTTCCTTATATGCTTTACAGCCGACAGTAGTGCGTAGGCCTCAGCCGTAAAGATGCTGGTTTCCGGATGCAGTACATCGGATACCGAGAAGGATGGGCCGACGGCTGCATAGGACACCCCCTCGCGTGACTTCGATGCGTCTGTGTAGAACTCCGTGCAGGAGTGTTTGTATTGGAGTTCCCGGAAATGCATATGGATTTCAATCTCTGCAGCGTGTTTTGTAACTTGCATGAAAGATATGTCGCATTGTATCATCTGCCACTCCCAAGGAGGCAGCAGCTTAGCTGGAGGCATTAAGCGATGTTTGAGGATTGGGACATCCATTTCAACACTAAGCTCCCTCACACGAAGTGAGAAGGGCTGTCTTACAGAGGAACGATTACGAAAGAGTGTATCATATGTCATATCGTTAAGGGTATTAAAACACGGATGCTCAGGGTTAGCGTGGACTTTCAGGAAATATGTTTGGCTGCTGTATGTTCTCTGGAGATGAAGTGACCACTCATTTGATTCGACATACAAACTTTCAATGGGACTTGTTCTGAAAGCGCCAGTGGCCAGTCGAATTCCTAAATGGTGAACCGGATCTAGCATCTTTAGTGCGCTCGGGGCTGCAGAATGATAGATCACGGCACCGTAGTCCAATCGTGATCGAATGAGGCTTTTGTGAAGATTCATCAAACATTTTCTGTCGCTGCCCCATGTTGTATGGGATAAAATTTTCAGTAAGTTCATTGTTTTTAGGCATTTCACCTTGAGATACTTTATGTGTGGAATAAATGTTAGTTTAGAGTCAAGTATGATACCTAAGAACTTGTGCTCTTTGTTCACAGGGATTTGCTGGCCATACATTTCAATATTGGGATCTGCAACGGGGCCTCTCTTTCTTGTGAAAAGCACACAAGAACTTTTGTTCGGGCTCACTTTAAATCCGTTTTCGTCTGCCCATTTAGATACTTTGTTCAAGCCCTGTTGTACTTGCCTCTCACACACTGCAAGGTTGCAGGATTTGAAGCCTATTTGTATATCATCTACGTGAATAGAATAAAAATGGCTGGCGGTAATGAAGCACGAAGGCTGTTCATTTTCACGATAAAAAGTGTGCAACTAAGCACACCTCCTTGAGGTACACCATTTTCTTGTATGAAAGGTCGCGACAGTACATTGCCGATTTTCACGTGGAAGGTACGTTGGGACAGATAGCTTTCTATTATGTTTAGCATATTTCCACGGATGCCCATCCCCGACAAGTCTCGCAAGATCCCGTATCGCCACGTCGTGTCGTACGCCTTCTCCATGTCGAGGAATATCGATAAGAAGAACTGTTTATGTACAAATGCATCGCGGATATTTGCTTCAATGCGTACAAGATGATCAGTTGTGGACCGCCCTTCTCTAAGGCCACACTGATAGGGATCAAGGATATTATTCAGTTCAAGGAAATGTATTAGTCTACGATTAATCATTTTTTCGAATAGCTTACAAAGACAACTTGTTAGAGCTATCGCGCGATAACTTGCCGCCAAGGAGGGGTCTTTACCCAGCTTCAAGACGGGAATAACAATAGCTTCCTTCCAAGAGGATGGGAGGTATCCGGCAGCCCAGATAGAGTTGAAAAGTGCCAGAAGGGTCATTTGTGTGTCTTCATGCAAGTTCTTAATCATGTCATAGATGATTCTGTCAGCTCCCGGTGCAGAGCTTCTACATGTGCTCAATGCAGCTTTAAGCTCGGCAATATTAAAAGGACGGTTATATGGTTCATCTGGACGGCATTTACGATCAAGTGTCTTAAGTTCAGCTAATTGTTTATATTTGAGGAATGATTTTGTGTAATGTGTGGAGCTTGATACTTGTTCGAAGTGTTCGCCCAGAGCGTTCGCCTGGTCCTCCAAGGTAGTCCCTTGGTCGTCCACTAAGGGCAGAGGGTGGATTTGTTGCCCCTTTATCTTTCGTACGCCATTCCATACTTTGGACTCTTGGGTGTAGGAAGTGATGCCCGAGAGAAACCTCTCCCAGCTAGCCCTCCTTGCCTGTCTCCGTGTGCGCCTTCCTTGTGACTTTGCGAGCTTAAATTCTATGAGATTTTCTGCTGTCGGGGAGCGACGCAGCAAACCCCACGCTTTGTTTTGTTTCTTTCGTGCCAGTCTACACTGTTCATTCCACCAGGGTATCCATCTTTTACAAGAGAGACCTTGTGTTTGGGGAATGAACTTTTCAGCTGCGTCGATTATAAAACAAGTAAAATATGCTACTGCATTGTCTAAGTTAAAATCAGTGATAAAATCTCGTGATAAGTAAGTTGCTTCCTTGAAATCATTCCATTCGGCGGAGACTAGTTTCCATCGGGGTGTATGTAGGGGGCATTCATATTGAGGCGTTGACTTTAACATTACAGGGAAGTGGTCACTTCCATAGGGATTTTTTATTACGTGCCATTGCAAGTCCGGGTAAATTGAAGCCGAGCCAATAGACAGGTCTATTGATGAATATGAATTATTATGAATATTATAATAAGTTGGCTCCTTCTTGTTGAAGAGGCATGCACCGGAGTTCACAAGAAAATTTTCGATGAAACGACCTCTCACGTCACATCGCGAGGACCCCCACATGGTGTGGTGTGCATTAAAATCGCCTGCGAGTATGTAAGGGTGCGGAAGCTGGTCAATTAGTTTATAAAAGTCACTTTTTTCCAGATGAAAGTTAGGCGGTATGTATATGCAACATACAGTGATCAATTTATTAAAAAGAATTGCCCGAATTGACACTGCCTCAAGGGGCGTCTCAAGGGCGACCTGGTGAGAAGCTACGGACTTTACAACTATTGCTACACCGCCAGACGAGGTATTCACCTCGTTGCGGTCTTTACGGTAGATGGCGTACTGACAAAGAAAGTCTGTTTGTGTGCATTTAAGATGTGTCTCCTGAACACACAGCACCTTTGGGTTATGTTTGTGTAAGAGTTCGTTAATGTCATCGAGGTTGTGCATAAGACCTCTAACGTTCCAGTGTATTATTTGTGTAGCCATATTGTTCGTGTTTTTATGCTGTGTGTCAAGAGGAGTTAAGTTGGAGAGATGACTTACGGAGCCGTTTCAGGCCCCGTGATTATGGTACGAGTTTTGTCTTTTTTTGGAGCGGTCGCGAGACTCGCGCTGCTCCCGAGGCACTGGATGCGCCTTCTGGCTCGGGGTTGTGTCCATCGACTCCTGGGAGCCGCTGGACTTCCGCTCACTAGAGCGGGGTGTTTTCAGGGTAGGCCTTGCCTCGAAAAGCAGAGCCTTGGAGGCCACCAACCCAGAGGTCGATGGGCATTCCTTTAGAGACGGCGCAGCAGTGCTCGCTACTGTCGCCTGGGGGGCTGAGGACACTGCCGTGGCCACACTTTTTGTGGGCCGGGCTGATGCCCCAGTCTGCTGCGGTGCTGCCCCCCTACGCGCCGCACCAGCGTACCCTGCGGTATGGAGGAAAGAAATACGCTTTCGCGCTTCTTGAAAAGAAATGTTCTCCTTGATCTTTAATGTGATTATTTCCTTTTCCTTCTTCCAAGAAGGACATGACCGAGAGTATGCAGGGTGGTCACCCTCGCAGTTTGCGCAGCGGTGTGCCTTGGTACAATTATCGGCAGGATGTTCGTTTGAAGCGCACTTTGCACATGTGGTACGGCCCCGGCAGCTCTGAGAGCCGTGACCAAATCGCTGGCACTTAAAGCAGCGCCTCGGGTTCGGAATGTAGGGTCTTAGCTTTATTTTCATATAGCCTGTTTCAATATACTCTGGTAAAGTGCTTGTGCAGAATGTCAAAATTAGGTGTTTAGTGGGGATCTCTTTGTCATCCCGCCTGATCTTTATTCTTTGGACATTTGTCACGTGCTGTTCCTTCCAGCCTTCAAGCAGCTCGGTTTCGCTCAGATCAAGAAGATCTTGTTCAGATACGACTCCGCGTGTGCTGTTCAAAGAACGATGCGGATTTATCGAGACTGGGGTACTATTAATTTCAACAAGTCCAGATAGATTCTCGTACTGTTTCTTGTCATTAAGTTCAAGCAACAGATCACCACTGGCCATTTTCGTGACCTTGTAGCCGGGACCTAGTTTCTCAGTAAGAGACTTTGCGACAACAAATGGTGATAGGGTTCTTGCTGTTTTATCAGGGTTTCCACAACTTAAGACATGGTACTTTGGATAAATTTCTTTGGTCTGCCCAAAAAGTTTCAGGGAGTCATCGGTGCGCCCTCTCTTGGAAAGAGGGCGATCAGGGAGTCGGGGGAATGATGAAAAAGCCATCAAAATAAATATCACTTCGGTAGCTATGCCAGCCGCCCACCACCGAGCCCAACAAGGGGACGCTACGAAGCCCAAAAGCTACGAAGACGCCAGCTGTACATAGTCACTATAACCTAATATACGATACCTAAGGTTGGATATCTACACCAGGTTAACCCTCGCCACCTGGAAGTCTGGAAGTAAGAAGAAGCGAAGAGAAGACAGGAAAGATTGAAAGTGAGAGAGAAAGACGAAGATTGAAGAGAAGGACAGGAAAAGGTGACAGCCGATTTCCTCCAGGTGGGTCCGCCTGGAGGTGCCGTCTATGTGAAGCCGAGACCAAAGAGGTGTGTTGCCTCCACCGGGGGGCCTTAAAGGTCCAAACACCCAGCATCGGCTCAACCGCCAGGATCCCTTTTTCCCCAGACACGGCTAAGCCGCGCACGGCTACACGCGGGAGGGTCCAACCCTCGTGTGCTCGGGTACGTGGTGTCGCAACACACCAAACGCCTGCTTACGCAGACGCCCCTGCGGGGTTCATAATAGATGCCGCATCTAAATGCATATCTGAAGGAAGTGGCTTGGCATGCAGACGACGTGTCCCGTGGTGGAACGACGAATGTAGGATTGCTCGTAAGAAACAGAACAAAGCGCGGGGGCTGCTACGCGCTTCCCCCACTGCAGAGAATCTTATCAACTTTAAGAAAGTAAAATCTCAAGGCAGGAGAACCCGCAGGCAGGCCAGAAGAGAAAGTTGGCAGAACTTTTTATCGGCTATTAACTCCTTTACAGATGAGGGCAATGTCTGGAACAGGGTAAATAGAATCAGGGGTCGACCAACGTACTCACTCCCTCTGGTAAATACAAAGGGCGACACACTGCAAGATCAGGCAGACTCCCTTGGGGAGCACTTTGAGAGCGTGTCAAGTCCAACAAATTATTCAGAATCCTTTCTCAAATACAAACAAATAGAGGAATGTAAGCCACTCATAAGAACATGTCGAAAGAATGAACCATACAACTGTCCTTTTGGTATTACAGAGTTCAGAGCTGCCTTGAGATCATGCGAGAGCTCCGCACCGCGTTCTGACAGAATCATGTATGAAATGATCAAAAACCTACACATAGTCACCCAAGTTACACTACTCACAATTTTCAGCACTATTTGGGCTGCGGGATACTCTACAACTGCATGGAAAGAAGCAATTGTGGTCCCTGTTTTGAAGCAGGGGAAAGACCCATCCATGGCGGCAAGCTATCGCCCGATAGCTCTTACAAGCTGCCTGTGTAAGGTTTTTGAAAAAAATGATTAATCGCAGACTCATGCATTTCCTTGAACTCAACAATATACTTGATCCCTATCAGTGTGGCTTCAGAGAAGGCCGGTCGACAACAGATCACCTTGCACGCATTGAAGGATATATTCGGGACGCATTTCTACACAAGCAGTTTTTCATGTCAATATTCCTTGACATAGAGAGGGCATATGACACAGCATGGCGCTACGGCATCTTGCGAGACTTGTCCGAAATGGGCATCTGTGGCAATATGCTGAAAATAATTGAAAGCTATTTGTTGAATCGATCTTCCGAGCGAAAATCGGCAACGTATTGTCGCGACCTTGCACACAAGAAACAGGGGTACCACAGGGAGGCGTGCTGAGTTGTACGCTCTTCATTGTGAAGAGGAACACGCTTCGTGCTTCGCTACCCCCTGCCATTCTTTATTCTGTCTACGTTGACGACATTCAAATCGGCTTCAAATCCTGTAACCTCTCAGTATGCGAGAGACAGGTGCAGCAGGGCTTGAACAAGATTTCCAAAAGTGGGCAGACAAAAACGGATTTAAAATCAACCCCCACAAAAGCTCTTGTGTTCTTTTTACAAGAAAGAGAGGCTTGTTTCCGGATCCTTCCTTAGAACTGTGTGGACACCAAATACCTGTCAACAAAGAGCACAAATTCCTGGGTGTTATACTTGACTACAGACTCACTTTCATCCCACACATTAAATATCTGAAAGAAAAATGTCTAAAAACAATGAACTCAATGAAACTTCTATCCCAGACTACATGGGGTAGTGACAGGAAGTGTTTAATGAACCTATACAAGAGCCTAATTCGGTCCCGATTGGATTACGGTGCTGTAGTATATAACTCTGCCGCCCCGAGCGCGCTAAAGATGCTAGATCCTGTTCACCATCAAGGTATCCGGTTAGCCACTGGCGCTTTCAGAACGAGCCCGATTGAAAGCTTATACGCGGAATCAGGTGAATGGTCCCTTCATCTACAGAGAACTTACATCAGCCTTACATATTTCCTAAAAATGCAATCCAACCACCAACATCCATGTTTTAACACTGTTAACGATATGACCTGCACTACACTTTTCCATAATCACCACTCTGTAAGAAAGCCTTTCTCGCTTCGAGTGAGGGAGCTTAGTGATGAAATGCGTGTCCCACTCCTCGAGCTTCGCCTAATGCATCCAACCAAGTTGTTACCACCTTGGGAGTGGCAGGTCATAGAATGTGACATATCCTTTTTAGAAGTAACAAAACACGCAGCAGAGATAGAAATACGAACTCATTTCCTAGAACTCCAGCACAAGCACTCCTACGCAGAGTTCTACACAGATGCTTCCAAGTCTAATGCCGGGGTGTCGTACGCGGCCGTCTGCCCATCCTTCTCAGAATCCGATGTACTACATCCGGAAACAAGTATTTTTACGGCCGAGGCCTACGCATTACTGTCTGCTGTGAAGCATATAGGAAAATAAAAACTCCAAAAGTCCGCGATATATACAGACTCCCTAAGTGTCGTGAAGGCCCTGATGTCACTCTATACACGGAAAAATCCAGTACTTAATGAACTATATTCCGTCTTTTGTATAGCGTACAGATCTAACCAGCGTATCATCATATGCTGGGTGCCTGGCCATAGGAGCATTGAGGGTAACGTTCTGGCGGACGAAATGGCCACGTCAATCGCATCGGAAGCTGTTCACCCTACCGCTCAGGTGCCTGTCACAGATCTGAGGCCTTTCTTGCGAAGGAGGCTGCGAGATCACTGGCAACACATGTGGGACGCGGAAACAGATAATAAGCTGCACTTGATAAAGCCACAGTTAGGATTCTGGCCCTCGAATACAAAATCACGCCGTACAGATGTCCTATTCTGTCGTCTCAGAATAGGACACACGTTTGGCACCCATAATTTTCTACTCACCGGAAGTGAGCCTCCAACCTGTGGTAGATGCGGGGAGAGGCTGACCGTACTCCACGTCCTCCTGGAGTGTCGGGAAGCCGAATCTGAGAGAAAGAGACATTTTTCATTAGCATACCGACAGCACATTCCTCTACATCCTGCCATGCTTCTTGGTCCAGAACCGCTTTTTAATACAGACACAGTCTCAGGTCTCCTTAGAGATGTGGTCTTACATGTTATTAGTCTCAAGCATTCGTAGCGCCTCCTCTCTCCAGAGGATGCCACTGCGATAATTGTTTTGCATAGCACATGCCTCCAGGCCCTTGTGTGTTTAAAGGGCTCTAAGGAGACAGTAGTGCTCTAGCATTTTTTTAAATCTGATATATTTTACCTATCGTATCATTCTTTTTAAATGCATCTAAATGTTCATAGTACAAGTCATACGTCATCGCCGTAATTTTATTATACAGATTTTACGCACTTTAGAGCGTATATTTTAAGGCCCCTTTACAGCCGCGTCACACCAACTTCATAGTAATCATAAGTACACTGCAAACCCATTAGCACAGACATGGCGCTCTTTGGTCATACCTGGCCCATGCGCCACAGAACACCACACATCATCATCATCATCATAGTACTTGGGGAAGGATGGAGCGTTGCTTCAGAAGGAGAAATGGAATAGTACTTCGGTGCGGCATCTTTTCAGACGCCGATAATAGACGACAGAGGTTTGTGCTGCCATAGAAAATGAGTAGGTTAGGCAACAGCGACGACTGCTCACCCCGGAGCCAAACGAGGGGACGCGGCAGAGCTTGTGTACAAGCCTGCACGACGCCAGCCGTACGCCGTCACATAACCAAATATGCTGTACCCAAGGTAGGATAGCCACACAAGGTTAACCCTTGCCGCCGTGGAGAAAGGAAGTAAATGGAAGAGAGAAGAAGACAGGAAAGATCAGAAAGTGAGCGATAAGGACGAAGGTTTGGGGAGAGAGAGACAGGAAGAGGCGACTGCCGATTTGCCCCGGATGGGTCAGTCCGGAGTTGCCGTCTGCGTGATGCAGAGGCCAAAGAGCTGTGTTGCCTCCGCCGGGGGCCCCAAAGGTCCAAACACCCGGCCTCAGCTGAATCCCTAGGATCCCCCTTTCCCCGGACACGGCTAAGCCGCGCACGGCTACACGCGAGAGGGTCCCACCCTCGTGTGCTCGGGTACGTGGTGCCGCAACATACCAAACGCCTGCTGACGCAGACGCCCATTTACGGCTATAGTGCTTCCTGTTTACCATGTCAAATTTACGCAAGTTTTATAATGCGTTCGGGCCAATAAACGAAATGAAATTTCAAATACTTCTTGGCACTGTTGCGATTATGCGAGACCCCTAAATAACGAAGCAAGTAAAAAATTTAGTTCCACCATCATAATGCCTGTCTTCCTTGAATGATTTTTTAACGCAACTACATTGACTTGCACTCGTTCACCTAACCAGTATCACCGCATTCCAGAAATAAGCAATACTAAATAAAGTGCACAGAAGGGCCACAGAACAGAATATCGTAAATCCAGCGGCTCACTGCCAAAGCACTAAGTAGGTAGTCCTGAAGAGGGCTGTTGGGTTCTTCATGGAGTCCAGCAGCACGTGCTCTTGGCCTTGAGGCGGTCAGGTCTACACCGTCCTACAAGCGTGTCACCCCTGGCAGGTCCCACTGCCAAGACACCTGCCTTTCATCCTTGAAATACTTGCGCACCGAATTAGCAGCATTTGTGCAGTTGCGGGCCTTTGCTCCCTGCAAACCAAACACAGCAGCAGTTGCCGCCCCTTGTCGCCAAGTGCCGTCACGGACACACCCGAACATGTCCTGGCAGTCTGCATATCCAGGTGGGCAGTAGGCCGCTGAAGCGCTGGACGTAACAGATAAAAAGTTGTGAAGTACGCAGGTTGCCTTCACAACACTCTCCACATTTTCCGGCTGCAGGTTCATCTGCCTCTCGTATATTCGCCAGCGGGAAACGAGAATCCCGAAGGCCTTCTCTATACATCGTCTGAAAACGACAAACATATTCCGACTTAAAAATACACAAAATGTGTAAAAAATGAACATGTCATTCTTTAAAAATTACGGTTGTAAACGTGCCGGAGAGTCTGCACCAAATTAAAAAAAAATGGAGCACTAAATCGCGATGACATGTGCACTGTGGTTTACAAAGACACCAATCACCAGCATTGTATAGGCAATGTTACAATTTATAAATGTGAAAAAATATTCACGTAGTTAAATCGAATACATAAACAGAGGTATCATTGCAGGATTACGGTCTTAACGATTACGGTTTAACAATTGCGATCTTAAACCTGATATGGTACAGACCTGGCACGACTGAGGCGGTAGTTAAAGATGATCTCCTCAGCTTTAGTCCGGGTGCCCGGTAGTGGCCGCATGAACTCGGGGCGCAGCTGGAAGGCTTCATCGCCAACAAACACATGAGGGCAAACTCTCTCGGAGGCTGGTAGGTTAGCTGCCCGATGCAAATTGAGCTTACCCTCGTGCAGTCATTTGTCAATGGGGGAATCTTTGAAAATTCCCCCATCACTAAACCTCCCAGGAGCGCCCACATCAATAAGAAGAAACAGGTACTGGCTGTCGGCCACAGCCATGACGACAATGGAGTAGGTGCCCTAAAAGCTTTGGAAATAAGAATAACAAAGAATTCTTGTTATTGGAATCTTTCATTACACTTTACTTCATTGCAGTGTTGCAAGGCAGACATGAAAAATGGTTACCGTTTTACTATACTACAAGCTTTGCCTAGAGTATCTACATGATTTTTCTATCTTGTCGTCCTCTTCTGCTACTCGCATATACCATCCCCTCTATGCTACAACTAGTCAAACGGCACCCACAAGACACTCTCCTTTGTCATCATTGCATTTCTGAAAAAAACCTCTCCCTTACTTTCCCACAATCATAAATAACGCTGTAAATGTTACATTCTCATAGATAAATTGCTGCAGTCCTCTGCTTGCAGGTTGCAAAAAGAGAAGGATGAAATTGCATTCCCCCTTTTAACAAAGCGTACGAACAGGCTCTTCTCAAAGTCATTTAAAAGCAGTAGGCTGTGTCTTATGCACAAGGTTGTTCCCATACAATACTCCTGTCAAATTTAGGAGTGTTTGCATTTGCAAAGCTGACCCTTCAGCAGCAAATATTCTGCATGCAATACTGCAATGTTCTGTTCCATACCTTATAGTTGAAGTACAGGCTCCCAGCCTTTCCTGGAAATCTTTGCCTCACGTGCTTACCGTCCACAGCACCCAGGCAATTCGGGAACTGCCAACGACTGCCAAATCCTGAGGCCATGTTCCTCCATTCTCCCTCTGTTGGAGGCTGCGTAATGCAGATTTGAACTTTGATGCACACTAATCATCGGCAGACTTTACTGCTGCATTATTCACCTATGTACCCTCATGCTCTGTCTATACGCATGTGTTATTTAAGGTATGCCACTACTTCAGCTACTGCAAATCTCACTGTCACACACAGTACACTTTACTGCTGCTGATTTCACCTAATTTAATCTGATGTCTTTGTATATGCATGTAAACGAGAAGAAAGGGGGTTAACCGAGGGGCCCGATTTTTATTAGTCATATCATAAAAAGCCAACAAACACTGACACCGGCGGATGTGGGACATCCTTTCTGCCGCAGGCGTCGCGAGAATGTGATCTTTTTGGGTGTGATACTGACCGTTGCATTCACACAAAAAAACACGTTCTCGTGACGCCTGTGGCAGAAAGGATGTTCCAGATCCACCGCCAAGGTTTGTGAGGGGTGCCGCTTGCTACCACTCCCAAGGTTCTACTAAGAAAGATAAATACCCAAGAAAGTTTATGGGGAAATGGCGCCGCGGTAGCTCAATTGGCAGAGCATCACATGCGAAATGTGAAGGTTGTAGGATCGTTCCCCACCTGCGGCAAGCTGTTTTTTCATCCACTTTCATTTCTATTAATTTATCGTTTCTTTATTTCGTTTATTAAAACGCAAGTAATTTCCCCGATATTGTACTTGGTGTCAGTGTTTGTTGGCTTCTTATATGTATATGCATGTAGTATTTTAAGCCATGATTCATTTTCTAAGGACATGCATGTGTTGTACCATCTCAGACATTCATGCTAAATAATACTGAACAAACAACACTAACATTGGTTGAAATCCACTCAACATACTGAGAAAGGCGACTAATACTGAGCCATTGCTCAGAAAGTGTGAACGTAAGACCATGCTTATTGGTACCACTGTATCTTGTACCATGTTATGAAAATATTTTAAGCGCACCTTCATGTACACAGGGGACAGCACCTCCCATAGCACATTGCACGTGAGGTGGATCGCCTTGCGTGCAGTTTCCAGCCCCACTCTGAAGGACATTGCTGCATTTCGCACGAGCATACCGGACGACAGGTATCTGAAAGCACACAAGATCATATAGCACGATCGACGCAGTAAAGTTTTGTACTGGTGAACGGCGAGTTTCTACCGAATCTGAGAAGTACTCAAGTGACAAAATGGTCCTACCGCAGCGTCAGTGCGAGGCGCTCGCCAGATGAAATCGGTTCTCGGCAGACCCATTCCTTTGTCAGCCTGTCCCGCACCATGTCGTGGAGAGCGCCGAATGTCTCCGGCGACATCCTGCAGAACTTGAAGAACAGCGAGTCGTCGCCATTCTTCATGAGCTTCATCTGTAAAGAGGCAATGAAAGCGCATGAAGTTGTACTGCCTTGGCGCATTAAGTCCTTTGTCTCTTACCGCTGTGAAGAACTCGCTTTCGTCCGCTCGCTTGGTCCAGACCGGCCCAACCCAGTGCTTGCGGGACAGCGCCTGCTTCCTCTTCATTATCAAAAGTAGCTGTAAAGCAGCTAGTTTTCTACGCCGCTCTATCACCACGCACAGAAAACTTTACAGCGGGGACAGAAAGAAACGCTCGCAGGCTCGAACAGCAAAATGACACCGGCGGTTCAGGTAGCGCGTGCGGGAAGAGGAAGCGGTCAGCGTTTTGCAGCGTTGGCCGCGCCGCGCGTCGCAGATGGATCGAGCGCACAAACGAATTTTGATATGTAAACAAAAAAACCTACTGAAAGACCTTCAGAAATACTTTATGTTGCTTTGTACAGCCAAACAAATCAATTTAAATTATTGTAGCAAGTGCCACACCAGGTTTGGCGCTAACTCGTTACTTTTATACCGGCAACACTGGAAAGACGTCGCGCGAAGCGGTCGCTCGCTTGGAGCTTCTCTTCTTGGCGACGAGCGAACGCGACAGCCATCTCTATCGCGTCGCTTGTCGCTGTCGTGCGAGAAATCGCTTGCATGGGGTTTATACTTTAATTTTCAATAATTTCACACCAGAACTTCAACCATCAAGGGCGTTTTATTGTTTTCCATACAGGGCGCGCACACGACGCCTGGAAACTATTCTTCTATGCTCGAGTAGCAGCTACCAGAGAGTTTCCTACAAAAATTATTCATTCAGTCATTCAAATAACTTTAGTCAGTGCCCTGCGATTTGGTGGGGTGGGCCTGGACCCCACCTAAGTTTTAGCCAAGGGTTGTTGGCCCTTGGCAGCTTCCTCGGCTCGCTGGACGGCCCAGAGATGGTGCTGTAGGTCCGAACTGAGAAACGCAGACTCCGAGCGCGCGCGGAGGCTGTCGCTGTTTGAGGCTGCATCACCGTTACCCTGGGTTACAGCCGTACATTCCCATAGGATATGCTCCAGGGTGGCTCTAGAGTTGCAATGTGTGCACTTGTCCGTTGGTTATAAATCTGGGTATATTAGGTGCATAATAGCTGGACTCGGATTGGATCTGGTCTGTAACTGCCGCCATTCTACAGACTGGTTTTTGCTTAATTTTGGCTGCGGAGGCGGGAATATACGCCTCTGTAATCTATGGTGTTTTGTAATTTCGTGAAATCTGGTCATTCAATCTTCCCACTCCCACTCATCCATAGTCGGTGAGGCGGGGCTAACCGAGGCTCGGTCCGTAAGCTCTCGAGCCATGCGGTGCGCCACCTCATTGCTACCATCTGGTAGTGTGTGAGCGGTTGCTCAGACGAGATCGACACTTTTGTCGCGGTTATTAGCTAATTGTAGGAGTCGTAGTGCCTCTGGGGAGATTCGACCGTCGGCGAAGTTTCGTATGGCCCTCTGGGAATCACTGATGATTACGCCCGCTGGTGTTTGTGCTATGGCTAGCGCAATAGCTATTTCCTCTGCGGTTTCTGCATGTGGCGTTTTGACTGTAGTGCTCGTCGTGCATTCTCCCTCGTAATTTATCACCACTGCTGTATTGTATGAAACTATTATTGTATGAAACTTTATGGCAGGTACTAACAGCAGCAGGAGCGAAACGCCAGTGTTGCACAGCGGTGTCACGGAGCGACGGCGCGGCGGCAGTCAAGTATAAGCAGGCTCCAAATTTGTCAGACATCTCATTCCGTGCTGGAAACACTGGAAGGCAGGAAGTTTGAAAAAACGGCCCCTGCCTCCCGCAATGTCTCGGTCGTGGGTTGGTCATGCCAGTTGTGCGTCATTCCAAGGCGTTCTGTACATTTATACTGGATATTAACTGGAGTCATTTGGCTGTGCTGATGCTGTTTGCCGTGTGTTCTGCATCAGTGCTTCGTGACATCGGGTGTATTCCGTGTTTTCGCCGACGGCTTACTACAACAATGGCTGGATCTGCGTTCGCCGCCTTCGTGTCTTGGTGCGTCTTTGTACTAAGTCGCACGTTCGAATAATACTTTTTCCGGTAAGTGAAATACGTTGCATTTCGTTTTTCGTCAACAATGTGAATATTTTTAGGTGTTAGCCGCGACAATTCTTGATGGATGGGATCTTCTACCCTGCGGGTTTTCGTCATCTTTACTTATGTACGAGGGTTCTGCATATGTTCAGCAGTTCAGCACTACCATGCTCCACGACTTCCGCAACACCAGTCAGAACTTTGCCCTGCTTGTTAGTCTTTGTGGTTAACGTTCCACGGACCAACCGAAGGGAGTGCATTCAAAGACGACACGCTGGCTGTAATTCTGAACCAGACTGAACTCGCCCTATTTTGTGTCCTTTTGTTCTTGCATGGGTTACAGCGTTGCGTGCGCGCGCGCGTGTGTCAGTGACTATGCAGCTTGTAACGTTCCCACTTTATAACAAAACAAAAATATACTGCAATGTTTACTTCATCTATACAATTCCAAATGCAATAATCTGTTGATATACAAATTTCACTTGTGTTTTGTTCTAAATAATCAGCAAAACTTTTAGTCTAGTAGTTGCTTCCTCTGGGAGTGCAATCACGACTGCTTGGCATTTATTAATGAATGACTGCGACTGGGGGGTCACCTCATTTGTAATTACAAATCTGTCTTTCAACTGACCTGATGCTCTCTTATTTTGTTCCTTTCGCTCCATAGACGGCCAGACATCCTTCTTGTACCTTGGCGCTAGCTGGATGACGGGACCTCATCATGATCAGTGTGAGCCAATGCACTGTAGCCTCTCTGGTCCTCCCAGTGCTTTGTATATGGGTTAAGGCCAAGGAGCGCTTCGTGGTAAAATAGTTAGTTGGTGTCTCGCAAACGAGCATTTTCTTGCACTGGTCCCTTTTATGCTGCCACTATTATAGTCAATTTCTCAGTGCCAGTGTACAGTACTCACGGATTGAAATAGGGCATTCGGAGCGCGTGGCCGTCGCTACATGCAGCGCCGCTCGTGGGTGCCCATAGAACCAAAGTAATGCATTGTGGTACAGCGCGAGGGGGAGAACATCTACGGAACAGAATTGCTCCTTCCGGTCGCCAACGAGCCGGCCTCGTTGGCGACTGCCAATCACTTTGGGGATAACTGCCAAAAAATCTGCCAATCACTTTGGGGATAACACAATATTTAGGCAGCCAAACCAATATGCATACCTTGGGGCAGCATGGTAGTTCATTTATGGGGGTGGGTCTGTATTTCTGTTTTACAGTATACTTGGCGTTTTGTCCCCATGACTGGGGTAAGTCAGTTGTTGACAGAAGGATTAATTGCCTTACTTTGCTAATATGCAAAAGCACAGCAATACAATGCTTGCACTTGTGAGAGGTGCTGAAAGAAAAACAAAATGTGCAAACGATTCCAAGGTGCATTGTTTGTACTCACCAGGTGCACTGATTTTACATACTGCTGAAACACTTGATTGTCAGATATAGTAAATAAACGATGCTACCACATGTGATCGGTCCGTAACTGATCTTATAAAAGCTCTGGAAACAAGAGCCACTATATTAAGCTAGTAAAAAATAGCCATCTCACTAATTAAATGTCATCCTAATGACTATATTGCGGGGATTTACCATAAGCACCACTGCAAATTCAAGTGCCTGCATGGGAAAGTAATTAAAGGGATCTAATGATTATGATACAACATAAATTATACGTTGCATGCTTTATTTCAGCTTCGCGTAACGCTTGCAACTGGTTGTAAAGCGACTCGAAAGCATTTTACAATGGTAGTAACACTGAAACTAACTCGCGATTTCGTAAGTCTGGCTAAAAACAAAAATTGATAAAGCAACATAAGTTCTCTAAATTTATCGCATAACGTAAACGCATAGCAAATCCGCGAGTCAGCTTAGTATGATGTAATGTAAACAAATCGCGATACGCGCCGCAACCAACTACATCCGAACAACTTGAGGCAATACTTTACCCTGCAGGGCATGTGCAGTTCAATTCTATTTTTGTCTCGTCAGTCAGCTTCAGGTCGACTCGGTGTGGGTCTTTATTATGCGTGGCCGACTGCAGCACGAATGCGATAACGTGCACAGGACCGTCAGAGCAGCAGGTAGAAGTGACTGCACTACACTCAATGATGTGGCCCGCCGCAACAACTTCGTCGCCTTCGACAAGACACCTGACACCGTCCCCAACATGGTTGGGAATTGTGCTTAGAGGCAAGGGTACTGTAAAACGAAAAAAGAACGCATGTTAACCTCACAACACGTTGAAAGGAGATGAGCGCACATGGTGTGGTCGCGTTAAGCAAATGCTTTTCGCATCAGTACACTAAAAACGTACAGCGATTTACTTTACGAATTTCCGTTGTTACAAAAATGAAAGAATAACAGGTTGATAAGTTACCATCGAACAAACCGTCCTTGTCAACATCCATCGTGATTTCGCGAACTATGAACGCTGCACACTGCGGCTGGAGTGGCGACAGGCCACCGGCACCCACACTTAGGAGCTTCGTTACCTCGCCGCTAGAAGCCGACTCTGTTCGATCTCGAGGCCAATAGAATCTAAAGTTATCACTAAAATGAATGCTAAAGCCCCTTAATGCTTACATTAGGATCAGAATTCATAAGTGGCTGTAATATCAATGTGTAAGCACTTAGAGGGTTCCTGAAGCACTGTTGAGCACAACATGAACATCACTTCTAGCCGGAAAATACACGTGCAATGGGAGACAATGCCACACTCTTAGTCTCTAGTTGCAAAGCAATACACAACACCCTTTCTCACAAAACCTTATAACATTAGTAAAATTGGTTGGCCAAGTTTTGATTTACCCTACTTTCAAGCAAGCACATAGAGGGAACATCCCAGTCTTTCATCCATGATTAAATCACCAGCATTAAATCAATCCACTTTAAGGTTTATTTGGCAACAGCATGTGTATGTCCATGCTTGTATCGTTTATTAATTGTCCCGCTCTAGTAGAAGGACGACCACGCAGCCTGATCATGCACTTTGTAATGAAGCTTTTTCTTTCTAGAAAATCACACATACCGACCCCACACACAACGTCCGTCACATCTGCACAGATCACTCGAGTGTTACGCTGCGGAGAAAGGTTACCAGAGAATGACTGTTGACAGCGCAGCGATATTACTTTGGCTGTAAAACAAACGCTGTTTCCCGCTCGTGCAATGATGCCGTAGAGCACTCATTTAGCGACTTCATTGACTACCGCCCTTAATCAGTGGACAGCAGACCTGAACCATGCGTCAGGAATGTGCGCTTCCATTGGGAGATAAATGATGAATACTCTTTATTTTCTCTAAACAAGCACGCACACATGCTGCATTTGGGTCATCTGCCATTTACACATTCTGCCGTGTAGAAGCACCGTAGTCAGGTAATGTTACGTTTAAGTGCACTCAGAAAAAGGCTCTTAAGAAGTCTGAAGGAACCTAAGATAAACAGTTTCATCTAATATGCACTCTCGGCACTAGTACACTGTAGCACTGGCTGGCCGGTTCGGCGGTCCGTGGGATGCGTCACAAGGAAAATAAGTTGGAAAGGAACCTGTAAATGAAGTATCAGGCAGCCGAAAGCGTAGGTTTACGTAGCAGATGCACATCAAATGGAAAAGTGAAGTACTTACGATAGCTTATGCTCTACGCTAACACAAGCCCCAAAAAATAAATGATCCACATCATTATGCAGCTGTTTGAGCGTAGCTCCTCTTTGAGCTTGCCATTCTGCTGCTAAAACCAAAGACTGATGTGACATCATAGACGCGAAAACAAAGAACAAATGCGACCTCCCAGATGTGACGTTTGGGTGAACCTAACGCCTGCGTTACGTCGACCAGGTGAACGCAGACACTGTCGCTTGCCTGGCTCTCCGAGAAGAATGCCAATCCGAAGTCACAATACACCGGCATTCCCATGCATAGCACAGCACAGCACAGCAGCGCCAGATTTCCCTCTAGGTAATGCAGTGATAAACTCTATGGTCCAGGGTATCACAAGTGTGGCACTAGGGTCTGATTCTCCCTGTAATTTCTCTCCACTTTCTTGTGCCGGTTTTTCCTGTAGGCAGCACTAGGCCACCTCCACACATTCATGGGAAGTTTTCTTACATTCTTTGTTGGCTTCGGCGCTCCGGTGCATAGTGTACTGCGTCTTTTATGTAGTTGTTGGCAATGGCGTTGAGTAAAGAGCGCAAGAAATACCTTCAAGTCTTTTTAAGGCAATATACCGCAGAGTTTGGCTGTATTGTGGCGTCGCGGAAAGGCGAACATCATGCATTTGGCACTGTTTGCAATTGCGACATCAGCATCTCGCATGGCGGTAGCACCGACTTGGCTATGCACGTTTCATTGAAGAAGCACACCAGCAGCCTTCAGTGCCAAGACAACCAGCAACATCTCCAATTTTTCGGGAGACGAGACGACAATGACGTCATTCATGCGGAATGCCTGTTCACGGATTTCTTGCTGGAGCACAACATCCCGCTGAGCGCCTCTGAACACGTGGGACCTCTGCTGCGAAAAACGTTCCCGAAGTGTGATGTTGCGAAGCGCTACGCATGTTCTAGGACGAAGACTACAGCAATTGTCGGTGAGATGGCTCGCCACGCACAGGAAAGCACGGTGAGCGCCCTGAAAAAAAATGTTTGCAGTTGCCATAGATGGCAGTAATGATAGCCAAGTACAGCTGTACCCGATCGTGCTCACCTATTTCGTAAAAGAATCAGGCTTGATCGAGAGCAAACTGCTTGCGCTGAGCACCCTGGAGGGCCATTCAACTGGGCCCAACATTGCCAGATTGATTACTCACTTCATCGAACATACCTTTATCCACTTGCATAGCTTTTGGTTCCGACCACGCCAATGTGATGTTGGTGGCAAAAAATGGCGTAGCAGCAGTGCTGACGGAGGCCCATGAAAATGTTATAAAAATTGGTTGTCCGTGCCATTTGATCAACATTGCCGCCGAAAAAGCGGCGTCTCTTGTCTCCCGTCGAAGGTGGACAAAGTCTTCGTGGATATTCTTTTTTTATTTGGAAAAGAGTGCAAAAAGAAAATTTACCCTTACACAGTTTCATGAAATGCACGATGTTGAGTTCCGGGAAATGCTGAAGCACGCGCCAACTCAATGGCTGTCGCTTGGGAAATACCTTCAAAGGCTACTAGACTAGTGGGCACCTCTGTTGAGCATCTTCCTTCATGAGGTGAAGAAAGAAGCCACAAGCCCGTAGTTTGTCTTACTATCAGCTTCCGAAGACACCAGTGGGATCAGCGGTAACTGCACAACCGGAGCCCATCCTGTGCAAACAGAAGATAAAAACTTCAGCAGAGAGTACACCAGTGACAGTGATAAAGGCTAAGGGTGCTGATGTGGAAGACAAGACTCGGGGGGCACCATGCATAAGACGTGAGGAACGGCTGTTTGTGTTCCTGAGCTCTGATCTCAACAAAGCTTGCTGTCTTCTTTTAAAGACCATTATCCCTACCTTTGATACATTGAACTGCCGCCTGCAAGCCCAAGCTCCTCACATACACTTGCTGCAATCGTTGCTTTTTGGGCTTCTCGAGGACCTCCTTTCAAGGTTTGTGAGGCCAGGCCTGCTAAAGGAGCACAAGGACCTGCTTATGATTGACTACCAGAGCCGAGATGCGAACAAGGATGATCGAGACATTGGGGTCGGACGAGAAGCTAAACACATTGTTGAAAAACTCAAGCCAAGTGAACAAGAACAATTTTTTGAGGCTCTTCGAAAATACATGGTTACTGCCTGTGATTACATTTGGCTCAAATTGCCTTTGGCTCACAGTGCACTGATTTATGCATGAGTTGCAGATGTCAAATCTTGGCACCATCTCATTTCGTAACGTCCCCTTCTTTGTGGATAGATTTCCGGCCTGGTTACCGCTGTAGCCGCAAGAGCCTAAGGATGAAGCTCTTAACTTTCTGGAAATGGAATTTGTCAAGTTGCAGGCTTTTGTCATTCCTCCAGGTGTGCTGCAAGAGGAACGGGCTGATGCCCAGTGGAACGCCATCTCCTAGCTCAGAGGCGCAGATGGGCTTTTGAAATTTGGGCGTATCTCGGCGGTGATCCTCGGAATCCTTTCAATACCGCACAGCAACGCTGAATGCGAGAGGCAGTTCAGCACTAAAAGAAAATCGTACCCAGTTCCGAGCATCTATGTCTGACACAACCCTCAGACACATTTCTTTGACAAAGTGTCACAGCGGCGAACATTGTTACGCACGACGGTACTCCAAGGACTTCATGAATAGGCCGGCATCAGCCACATCGAAGATTTAGTGATAGTGACCAGTTGTGTAGGTTGTTGGTTTTTTTCAAACAAAAACTATACAATTCCTGCTCCGTTGCAACTAAATAAATTCAGTCATGGAAAATGCGTATGAAATATTGTGACTCCGAGCCCCCCCCCCCCCTTGAGATCTCCCTGATGTCTTCTCTGAGAACCTGGCAGGTATTCAATTAAATAAATTAAGCATTCTTGTACTTACTATGAAATGACACTTCAGATGATATAAATATGCGAATGCAGCTTATCACCAGGCTACCACAACTTAACTCAGATTGCACAATAAGATGCAAGCCGTGGGCTCAATGCTTTTGAGAATGTGGTGGAGCAGCTATTGCAGTCCCAATACGGCATCAGTGGGCTGCTAGATTCTCGGAGCATTGAAGCAGGATACAACATTGTAAGTTGTTCTATGTCATCACCTCCCTTCGAACTAGGCAGCAAGGTACCACTGCTTAACCCTTTATTGGCCAAATTATGAAGGCACTGTTAAAAAAAGTGACTCGTATTTTCGTACCACTTGTAAGTTTAGGTTTGAAGACAACCATATTTCTTTTTCAATAGGCCATAGTGCAAGAAATTGGTATGTCATGAATTCGCAACAGTGGGCATTTGGTCCAATCTAGACTAGCAGGCTATGTATGGTATTGCATATATATTAGTATAGTATTATGTAACAGTATTGCATGGTCAGTGCCTTCTAACCATGCGTAGCGATGAGATCAAGAGTAGCGCATGTGCACTAACTTCAGTGGAAGTTGACTGGCTGGCCAGTCAACGCTCGCACGGTACTGATGAAGAATCGGTGGAATGTACAGTCCTAACAAGGAGAAAGTTTTTTTTTCTTTGCAGGGTTTCACTGTTAGTGCAAGTTATAAAAGCAGTTCATTTAATTCTGGCACTGGTGCATGCTGCACTTTGAGCACATGAAAAATGTGTGCCTTTTGCAGTTTAGACACTTGCATCTGTCGTGAGTGTCCTTCACAAATGGTCAGTGTCCCATATTGTCAGTGCGCACGCAGGTGCTAGGAAATGCTGCCATTGGTCCTCCTTTTCTCTTTGCGGCGAGCCAGTTTTTGACTGCTGTTGATGATCACCTTGTGCTATGAGGGATGTACAAGTAAGGATGGTCAACGGGTTCAGTGACAGGCTCGTCGCGATGCCAGTAAAGATCTTTGGCCATTGTACTTGAGTGATGTCTTTAACATGCAGTAGCCCCAGGTTGTGAGACTCATGCTGTCATTGAAGACTGTGGTCACGAGGTACTCTCAAAGTATGCTGAACGTACCCTGATGCATTCAGATAATACTTCCAACATACTTCCATACTTCCAACACCTGCTCCCCCTGCTGCTGGCCCACTGGCGGGGATAGCTGAGGCAAGGGCTTTTACTGCTGACATCTCTGTCGAGGTCTGTAGGGCTTTTGTTATGTCACTTTGCTGCTTTTGGATCACGCTTTTGGAAGTGTCTCAATTTTCACCCTCTAGACGTGATAATATGGCAATACTCAAAGTAGTGTCGATGCAAAATTTTGAGTAATATGCAGTTGACAACAGCTGCAGAGGAAACTAAGTGTTTCTGGTTTCATTTCATTGTGTTTCAGAAAGCTCACTGCTCAGCAAACCTCTCGAACAGTTGTACTTCTCTTGACTTTCAATATTAGCTGACAGTCGCCAGCGCAAGGAACAGGCTTCTTTGTGCATCAGCGGTGTCATATATTTGTGTGTGCTCTCTGTAAAACTTCCTGAATTCTGTGACACTTGCAGTGCAGCATTTTCTTGTGCGTTGCACTGAGTTCGCTCCCGCAACTTGTAGAACTTGGGGCTGAGTGGCCATTGGATATACAGGGTTTGTCTGGAAAGTAGTAAGACTGAATTAAATATATGCCTCTTCTCCATCAACAAAGCGTTTCCAGCAACTCTGCCAATCGCTGAAGCTTCCCTGGAACGCAGAAACTGGAATGCTCTTCAGATCCCTCATTACGGCCTCTTGAATGGCCTCAACCAAGCCATGGTGCCGTCTTTTCATGACCCTTTTCAGTCGGCGGAAGAGGAAGAAGTCTGAAGGAGCGACATCTAGGCTGTAGGGTGGCTGGGAAAGTTCTGTGAGGCAATGTTTGGTCAGAAAGTCCATGACAGTAAAGGCAGTGTGGCTCAGTGCATTGTCGTGATGGAGCCTCCATGATACAGCGATTGCTAGACGGACGCGGACGACTCGTTTTTGTTTTGTTTTTCAAGTACTTCCACATAGCATGCAGCATTCATAGTCTGACTAGGGAGCCTACATTTCGCCCGGCTTAGGGGGGTGACACCTCTGCCAGTGTTGCCTAAAACGGCCGCTAAACTTGACCGGCACCCATCTTGTTCCCCAAATAGGAAGCACCCCGCCTTCTAGCTACCATATCCCCGGTCGCAGGGCTGCGCTGCAACGTTAGTTTCTGTTCCAGTTTTTGACGCTTCTGCCGAAGTGAGTATCACCCGAAAACGCTGCTCTGACGCTATAGAGTAGTTTGTCAGTGATAGGGCGTTGCATTGAATACGTCGTTTCAGCATGCATGTCATGCCTGCCTGCCCTGATGCCAAGAGGCTGCATTTATTAATTATGTAAGAAACCGCGAAAAGGTTCCTCGTCATGATAAGCACCGCCCAAGCTTTGATTTCGTGCGTCCAGAATTTAGTGTTATGACGGTAATTGAGTTTTCACAAAACCAACTTTTTACCGACACCACAATGGCATTTACGCGTGCAATGTTTCATTAGTTCGTGCATTTTGCTTTTCTTTGAGTGATTACGTGTGCTCGATGCAATGGGCTACGCAATGGTCTACGAGCACACCTAACTCGAGCAATAGGTCTAAATGCACTTGAAACCTTAGGGAATCTGGAGGCTCAAGTGTGCTCCATATGCTCAAGGCTCAAGATCAAGTGTTGTAAGCATTCTAGTTTTGTATAGATTGCCACTGAGTTAAACAACTAAAGCAGTGTTTCATTTCTTATTAATACTTTTCACACGTGTGTTAAGAAAATAACTTGCATAGGGTCTTCCATAGTCCCCGCAGGGGCGTCTGCGTCAGCAGGCGTTTAGTGTGTTGCGACACCACGTACCTGAGCACACGAGGTTTGGACCCTCCCGCATGTAGCCGTGCGTGGCTTAGCCATGTCCAGGGAAAAGGGGATCATGGGGGTTGAGCCGATGCCGAGTGTTCAGACATTTAAGGCCCATCGACGGAGGCAACACACCTCTTTGGCCTCCACTTCACGTAGACGGTACCCCTGGGCTGAACCACCCAGGGGAAATCAGCTGGTTGTCTTTTCCTGTCCCCTTCTCCGAACTTTTTCTTTCCTGCATGCTTTCTCAGATGTCCTGTCTTCTCTTCTCTTCTATTACTTCTACATTTTCGTAGGCTGCTTGGGTTAACCTTGTGTATATGCCCTCTCTTGGGTATGTTATAGTAGGTTATAGCAGCAATGCACGGCTGGCGTCTGCAGCCTTACACATTAAGTGCTACATTGTCCCCTTGTTGGGCTCCATGGTGGGTGGCCACCATTGCCGCCGAAAATGACCGAAATATTATGGGAACACCTGCTTTTCCACATCAACTTGATTGTCACCCTCAAAAGAGGGGACGCACCGATGACATTCTAAGCCTCTTCAAACCGAAAGAAATCTTCCCCCACTTTCAAGTTGTACACAGCGATAAAACTGAAAAACCAGCTAGAACGCTATCTCCATTTCTTGTTGCAAAAGGCTTGACTCATGCTATTGGCCCAGGTTATAAGGTCACCAAAATGGCGAGTGGGGACCTCCTGCTTGAGATCCGTGATAAAGAGCAGCCTAACAAACTAAACAAACTTGTGGAATTTGGAGATATTCCTGTTACCGTTTCCCCTCATCGGTCTATGAACACAGCACACGGAGTAGTATTTGATGCATATCTCATCAACTTGTCTGAAACAGGACTATTAGAGGGCTGGAAAAAGCAAAATGTAACCAAAGTGCAGCGCATCATTTTCAGAAGATTCCTACAAAGCACGTGATCCTCACCTTTGCCACTTGCGGTCTGCCACAAACCATAGACACTGGATTCGCAAAGACAGCTGTCAGACCATACATCCCTAATCCAAGAACATGCTTCCAATGTCAAAGATTTGGCCATGGATCGCAGAGCTGCCGTGGTAGACTCACATGTGCTAAACGTGGAGTCCAAGGCCACGCCTCAGACAAGTGTGAAGCGACACCTCACTGTAAACTGTGATGGTGAACATCCAGCATACTCCCGATCTTGTCCCAACTGGAAAAAAGAAAAGGAAGCGAGGAAGCATGTAAAAGGTGCTCACCATTCGACACCACAACGTATGCTGATGCGACGCGTCAGTGGGCAGCACCGCACCGACCTGCACACCCCGAGTTCGTTGGCTGTCGTACCCCCCGCACCCGAGGTGGCAGCAGTCAAATCTGCTCCACCCACCAAGACACAGAGGCCAGCGTGGAATACCCCAGGTTCGACGGGCCTCAAGACCACGGCTCACCAGGTGAGGTCTGACAAACAAACTAGCAGCCTGCACGCGCGGGCATCCAGTGCCTCCCAGGAGGCAATGAACACAACACCGGCAAGTTTGGTGCCGAAAAACAGGTATGGCTCTCTCGAGCTCGCCAAAACAAACAAAAAACCCTTAATGGGGCCGGACGACGGTCCTGTTGCCTAAGGTACACCACTACACACCTGAACACAGAACATCTCTCATTCTAATAAAATGGCTGTACAAATTATTGATTGGAATGCCCGTGGCATTCTAAACGATTTAGATGACATAAAAGAAATAATACAAGAGTTTAACCCTAGGCTGTTCTGCGTTCAGGAAACATATTTCAAAACATCAAATGCATATTTCCTAACACAATACACATTATTCCGCAAAGATTGTGATGATGGCCATGTCGCATCTGGTGGCGTGGCTATTGTAGCTCAGAGGTCAGTTCCTTGCCAACACCTCCACTTTCAAACTAATTTAGAGGAAGTAGCAGTTAGGGCGATTCTATTAGACAGGCTGGTTACGGTCTGTTCACTCTACCTACCACGTGAACATCATTTGCAACCAAGGGAACTTGAAACGCTTGTCAATCAGCTCCCTGAGCCTTTCATTTTAACCGGTGATGTGAACCCCCATAATATGATGTGGGGTGACTCGCTGCGATACAAGAGGGTGTACTGTAGAAGAGTTTCTTTTATGTACCGGTGCGGTTCTTCTGAATGAAAAAGAACCCACCTTTTATAGCACTACACATAAATCATATTCTTCAATAGACTTAACCATAGCCTTTCCATCTCTAATGTTGTACCTGGATTGGAAGGTCCCGAAGAACCCTTATGGAAGTGACAGCTTCTCTGTTCTCTTAAATTTAACAAAATGAGCTGATTGCCCTCCACAGATTCCCTGAATGAAAATCGATGCGTCAACTTGGGAACTATTTCAGTAGATTACATATTTACAGTACAATGATTTGATTTCTTTAAACATAGATGATGCTGTGGCATAGTTGACATGTTTTAGTATTGAGGCCGCTGAAAAATGCATGAAACAGGCTAACAGACTTGCTTGGTGGAACGACGAATGCAAAGAAGCACACAAAAAACAATATAAAGCTTGGGGCCTGCTTCGTGACTCTGCAACGGCGGAGAACCTAATTAATTTCAAGAAGGCAATATCACAGCGTAGGAGAACACGTCGGCGTGCTAAGCGAGAAAGTTGGGAAAGGTACGTATGTAGACATGTAATATGTAACGTTGCGTGGTAGCAGAGGGCTTTGTCTAACTGGTGTCAACTGAATAGGGGTGATCCCTGCTCGTTTCAAGATATCGCATCCTTGCTCCGTACATGACAATTCGTACGAGGATGAGGGTAAGGTGTGGAACCGGGTGAATGAACTAAAGGACAGGGAAACACAACGACTTCCTTTAATAATGAAAGATCAGGCAGACTTCCCGGGTAAGCATTTTAAAAATATTTCTAATGCATCACAGTATGTGCCAACTTTCCTAAAGTTCAAGGAACGCATAGAGCGAGAGCGCCTTGAACGAAAGGGCACAGACAATAAACCTTACAACCGTCCGCTTAGCCTCGCTGAACTGAAGGCTTCTCTCAGTTCCTGCAGCAACTCAGCACCAGGTGGTGACCACATAGTGTATGCAATGATCAAGAATATGCACCCAGAAACACTGAACACACTTTTGTCTCTTTACAACACCATGTGGGTATCTGGGCATATTCCATCCTCGTGGAAAGAAGCGATTGTCATCCCAATTCATAAGCAAGGCAAAGACCCCGCATTAGCCAGCAATTATAGGCCAATAGCACTAACAAGCTGTAAATGTAAGTTATGAAAAAATGGTAAATCGGCATCTAATCTATTTCCTGCAAAGCAACCGTCTGCTTGATCCCCTTTAATGTGGTTTCAGGGAAGGTAGGTCAGCAATAGACCACCTTGTTTGCATTGAGGCAAACATTAGAAGGAGGAGGTAGGAAAACCTTATTTAAGGCCTACGCTAAGACCCAGTAAAGTAGAGCGCTTGCCCCGCTAAGGCCCGTTGTTCATCCGCCGAGTGTGATTTCCCTCGATCCCAGCATGACCAGGCACCCAACGCAGGGTGATTGTAATGTTCGGTTTGCGGTTATAGGATTCTATTAAGATGTCATGCAGGTGTGTTTTGCAACAGTCGGTGTTGTATGTTGCGAATGGCTTTGCTGGAGTCGGTATAAAGGTTGATGTTTGATGGTACTGGACTGGTGCTTAGCGAGTAAAGAGGCTTCTTGTATGGCATATATTATCGCGTGAGTTTCCAGAGTGGCTATGTTGGGAGAGTTGGAAAATGGCCCAGCTGTTTGGATGATCGGTGCTGTCTGTCCAAGTGCATGTATTGCGTACGCGTATGATCCCATGCCAGGGCGTGTGGCGTCCGTGTATATCGTGATGCATTTCTGGTCTATGTGGTGATGTTTTGCTTGCGCTTGACGTCGACCGTCATGTAGGTGTGGCGTCATATTTTTTGGTATATTTGTAAATGTAATGTTGCATGGTAGCGGAGGGCTTTGTCTACCTGGTGTCAACTGGATAGGGGCGATCCCTGCTCGTTTCAAGATGTCGCATCCTTGCTCCGTACAAGACAAGCGTGCTACTTGTCTGTCTCGGTGTTGTTGTATTAGTTCTGTAAAAGTGTGAACGAGGCCCGTTTGTAGAAGGCAATGATTTTAGGTGTATATCGGCAGGCCCACGGCAGCCTTGTAAAGGATGTTGAGTGAAGATTCGAGTTTTCGAGTTTGTGTCAGTGTTAGGAATGGTGCGGTGTACAGAAGACTACTATACACGAGCGCAGTCACGAGCTGTATTGCTTGTTCTTCTCTCAGTCCGTGTTTTTTGCTAGTGACCCTTCGCATTAGGTGTGTGAGATTTTGGCAGTCTTTTTGATATTGTACAACATTAGAATTAGCATTGTTGTGATTTATGATAAATTCAAGTATTTGACACGATGTAACCTTTGGTATCTGCTTGCCTAATAAGGTGAGCTGTATCAGGGCATTTGTTTTCTTTTGGTGTTGTGTTTGATTCATGAGGAGGAGTTCCGATTTTCTGCTGAAGGTTGGAGTCCGGCTTTGTGTAAGTGGTTAACTATGGCGGCGACGCCTTCCTGGAGGGTCGTTTCGACGTTCCCTGGAGATCTGGTTTCGCACCATAGGGTAATATCGTCGGCGTAGAAAGTGTGGTGAAAGTTAGGGATTGTGGATAGCTGCCTTGATAGCGCTGTCATGCAATGATTAAAGAGGGTGGGAGAAATAATTTATCCTTGAAGTGTCCCACAGGAAATATTGATGGGAAGGAAAGATACCGCACTGCCTTGAAGCATGCTGTCCTGCCTTTGAGGAAACTGCATATGTAACTGTACATGTTGGCGCCGCATCCACTGTCGTGAACCGATTTGAGTATGTGATCGTGAGTAACATTATGGAATGCCTTTTTTATATCTATTGCGAGAAGGGCTTGGGTCTGTGCTGTCTTTGGCTGCAGAAGTGTGTTCTGTAATATGAGAAATAAGTCCTGTGTGGAAATTGATATGAAGTGCTGTGCCACACGTGTCAAACATGATTCGTTATTTTTATGTTACGTCATAGGCAAGCAGCCTATATATCTAGTTCGCTGTCACTGAAATAAAACAGTGCGGTACGTGCTCTTGGATCGTCTCCGTGACTCTGCCACCCGCTACAACAGTGGCGACGAGGGTGACCACCCCGCGCAGCCCCCGCCACGAACAGTGGCGTCTCGGTAGCGCTGGGAGTCCTGCTGGGTACTGAAAGTAATCGAGTCTATGGAGCATCGGCGGTCATGGCCCTGGCTACGAACCTCGGTACCCCAAGTTTAGACGAAAATCAAGATAAGTGGGATACTTACTTGACTCGACTGGAGGCATTTTTTGAAGCAAATGATATTAAGACAGATGACAAGAAAAGGGCGCTCTTGGTTTCGACACTGTCAACGAAGACGGTAGGCGTTCTTGCTGGACAGTGCGCCCCCCAGAAAGTAAACGCCCTGAGTTACAAGGACGCACTTACCATCCTAAATAACCACTATGTGCCGAAGACTAATGAGGTTTCCGCAAGTTACAAGTTCTTTACAAGGGATCAGGCTGCAAGCGAATCTGTCCGGGACTATGTTGTTGAGCTACGCAAGCTTGCGGATAATTGTCACTTCGGCACCAGTTTGGACCGTATGTTACAGGACCGCATTGTTTGTGGCATCCGAATTCGGGCGGTGCAGCAGACGCTGCTTGAAAAAACTGAGCTCACACTTGCCCAAGCTGAAACGATTGCCATAGCGGCAGAGACAGCCGCACTGGAAGTAAGCGCCATGACTAGACCTGATAATGAGGCAGCGGTGTGCACTGTAGCGAGTAAATCGCGCCGATATCAGACCTTCACCAAAGATAAGCAAAGCCATACTGAGTGCGCACGCTGCGGAAACTACGATCACGAAGCAAGCGACTGTCCGCACAAAAAGGAGCAGTGTTTTCGCTGTCGGAAGACTGGTCATTTCGCAAGAAAATGCCGCTCCCAGTCGGGGCTCCGGGCTTGTCGTAGGCGCGATGGCGTCGCTAACGCAGTTCATTATGAGAGCGCTGTATCCGAAACGGAGGAAGGCGATATTTCATCAGTCTTCACATTGCAGGAATCACGGGAAAAAAAGTCTTTGCTCCAGGCGTTCCGCAGAGTTATCCGCTGGGGTGGCGTGCCCTTGAACATGATTATTGACACGGGATCACCGTTTTCTATCATTCTGCAGGAGGTGTATCTAAAGCACCGTCTGAGTTGGCCACGCTTATCGAAATGCAAACACACGCTCAACTGTTACTTCAGCAAGCTACCCATTGTCAGTGAACTGCACCTTGAAGCCCATTTTGCGGGGAAGACTGTACCTGCCACACTGATAGTTACAGGCTGCTCGGGTCCGAGCCTTTGCTTAAGGGACTTAATCCAAGCGTTCTCGCTTTTGCCGTCCGGGTTTCTTGCTACGGTTCAATCGACGTCAGCAGATCCCGACAGCCTCAGGATCGAGTTTCCTGCCCTTTTTGAGCCAGGACTTGGAAACATTCAGGGGCCACCTGTGAAATTCCACATTCGAGAAGGTGCCCAACAAAAGTTCCACAAGGCGCGGTCAATTCCTTATACTCTTCGTGAAAAAGTGGAAACTGAGCTGGACCGTTTAGTAGAGCAAGGCATATTATCGCCCATAGCAGATTCTGAGTGGGCGGCGCCAATCGTAGCAGAACTGAAGAAAGACGGTTCCCTTCGCATCTGCGGCGATTTCAAAACCACAATCAATGCTGCGTGCATAACTGAGCAGTACCCTTTACCAAACATTGAAGACATTTTCGCGTCGCTATGTGGGGGATCATTTTTCACAACACTGGACCTTAAGGATGCATATAACCAACTCACATTGGATGAGGAGGCGAGGAAGTTGGCCGTGATGAACACTCACAAGGGGTTGTTCTGCTATAGGCGTCTTCCGTTTGGAGTTGACTCGGCTCCCGAGATTTTTCAGCGGCGCATGGAAACGGTCCTGGCCGGTCTTCCAGCCGTGCAGGTGTACTTGGACGATGTATTGATAGCGGAACGTCAAGGCGATAATGGCTTAGTGCTTCGGGACGTTTTGCGCAGGCTTCAAGAAAATGGTATCAAGCTGAAGGCCGAAAAATGCCATTTTCGCAAAGACTCAATCGTCTACCTGGGCCATCGCATTGACAACGACGGCTTGCATCTGCTTGAGAAGAACCTAGCAGCAATACGCGACTCGCCACGGCCTACGAATGTAGGCGAGCTGCGCTCGTTTTTGGGTCTGTTGACTTATTATCACCGGTTCTTGCCACACATGTCAACGATGTTGGCGCCGTTGTATCTTTTGCTTGAAAAAGAGCATAAATGGCACTGGGGAACGGCGCAGGAAAATTTATATCTCAAGGCTAAACAAACACTTCTGAGTTCGCCTGTTCTGACGTATTTCGATCCCAACCAACCAGTGTGTTTGGAATGCGATGCGTCACCTTTGGGTTTAGGTGCCGTAATCTCGCACCGAATTGGAAAATTGGATAAGCCCATTGCCTTCCGTTCACGCACGTTAACACACGCCGAAAAGAATTATTCTCAGCTCGAGAAGGAAGCGCTCGCATTGGTATTCGGAGTAACAAAGTTTCGAGACTACCTGCTGGGCTGCGAGTTAATATTGGTCACGGACCACCAACCACTGGTGGGCCTTCTACGTGAAGATCGACCTGTGCCCCCAATGGCGTTGGCACGTATTCAGAGATGGGCTCTGTTTCTAAGCCTATATAGCTACCGCATAGAGTACAAGGCCGGCAAGGAAAACGCCAACGCGGATGCACTGAGCCGCTTGCCCGTGTTTGTCGATCGGGCACCTTACCAGAATACGTGCTGTCTTCAGAGACCCTTGACAGCTCGTTTGTGCCAGCGGATGCCATACGGACGCTGACGAACGGAGATGAAAAGCTTAGCGTTGTGCAGCACTTTGTACTGAATGGATGGCCTAAACGCTTGTCAGCGTGTCACAATCACCTTCAACCTTATTTTTTCAGAAGACTGGAGCTGTCAAGCGTAGAAGACCTGCTCTACTGGGGTCATCGCATCGTCGTACCCCGCAAAGCGCCAGTCTCCATGCTCGCTGGGCTACATCGGTCATACCAGGGTGCATCTGCGATGAAAAGACTGGCTCGGACGCTGTTCTGGTGGCCTGGGTTGGATGGTGAGATCGAAAGCCTTGCACGTTCGTGCATCTCATGTGTACAAGCTCAGCCAATGCCCCATCGACAGGTTTCTATCTGTTGGCCAGAAACGGGAACCAAATGGTCAAGGCTTCACATTGATTACGCCGGACCGATAGAGGGACGCATGCTGTTGATAGTCGTCGACTCGCATACTAAATGGATTGAGGCACTTCCCGTCAAGTCGGCGACCACAGAAGTCACAATTGCGCGGCTTCGAGAATTGTTTGCGCGTTTTGGCTTGCCGCAAACAGTTGTATCAGATAACGGGCTTCAGTGTGCAAGTCAGCAGTTTTCCCAGTTCATGACTGTCAAAAACATAACTCGTCTACGTAGTGAGCCGTACCACCCACAATCTAATGGTCTCGCAGAGCGTGCGGTCCGCACAATAAAGGATGGCCCTCTTAAGCACTCGATGGTAAACGATCTCGAAACAAAACTAGTGCGAGTGCTCCTAGGTTATCGACGTACCCTACTACCGTGCGGCAAGTCTCCTTCAGAGATGCTGCTGAACTATCAAATTCGTTCGCGCTTGGATACTTGCGTCCCTTCTCTGCCTCGAAGTTACTCGCAGCCTCCCAGATTCCAGTCCGGCGACCAGGTGTGAGTGCGCAACTTTGGTCAAGGGAAGCGTTGGCGTCCAGGCATTGTCAAGAGCATAGAGGGTTCACGCCTTGTAACGGTCGACACTCCAGATGGCGTAGCCAGACGTCACTTCGACCAAATTTTCCGTCGCGTGCCTTGTGTCACCCGTGACCCCAAAAGCGGAGGCTCCCGACTCACTTCAACCCAGCCCGGACAACAAGAATCGGCCCACGTCAACGCCAGAAGCCTGGTGCAGCCTGGCCACCCCAGAAACAAGTGGCGCTGCGCCTGTTCCTTCGACAACACCTCCAACGTCCCTCCCAGCCGAAAAGGCTCTCTCTCCCCCAAGTCCGCCGGTCTTACGGAGGTCTACCCCACAACGAAGATCCATGCAAAGCCTGCAGTTTTAAAAGAAAGGGAGAAGTGATATGAAGTGCTGAGCCACACGTGCCAAACATGATTCGTTCTTTTTATGTTACGTCATAGGCAAGCAGCCTATATATCTAGTTCGCTGTCACTGAAATAAAACAGTGCGGTACGTGCTCTTGGACCGTCTCTGTCACTCTGCCACCCGCTACAACAGAAATGTTCTTGCAATAGCCTACGAGCTGGTGCGGAAAGTTTTTCGTGTTATCCAAACATTCTTCTACTCTGTTCAATGCTAGCCGTTCCATTGTTTTGCCCATACGTGATGTTATGGATATTGGCCTGAGGTTGCAAAGCGTGGCTTTTTTCCCTGATTTTGGGATCATAGTAATGTGTGATGATCTCCATTCATCTGGGAGGGCGCCTGTGTTCCAAAGTTCATTTATGTGCGAGAGAAGCATTTCTTTATCTCCGTCGGGCAGATTACGCAGAAGAGTATATGTGATGCCGTCAGGACCCGGCGCCGTCACCCTATTGTTTTGCAACAATGCTATGTTTAGTTCTGCCATAGTGAAGACGGCATCGATGTTGTCGTGTGGGGGGCCCGCATAGTCTTTGTACAGTAAATGATGTGCCGCAGGTATGTAAAGGGTCCGAAGTTCATCAAATGTTTTGTTTATACCTTGCGTAGTGGCGTGTTTCTGTATGGTAGGAATCACTTGTTTCTTTGTGCCGGGAAGGGCATGAAAAAAATGCCACGTGTGTTTTTTGTCTAACGTATTCTGGATGCTATCACAAATATGGTTCCATTCTGTCTGTTCCAGCGCCCGGGCATGATTGATCGCTTGAATAGTTATATCATCTACCTTTTCACGAAGCTGATTGTTTTGCGGGTGCTTGGATAAGGCTCTCAATAGCATTTTGCGTTTTTTCCAGACGTGTGTGAGGTGCGGGCCAGGCCGGCGCTGAAGTTGTGTGTGTGTCTGCAATTGCTGTCTTAGTTTGTATCAGGCCTTTAGCCCACGTGTCTAAGTCATGCCCTGTATGAGTGATATTCTGCCTCAGTTTCCGGAATTTGTCCCAATTTGTGAAGGTGACAGTAGTGCGGCGCTTTCGAGGCGTCATGTGTATAGTGATGTTTATTATGTCGTGGTCGCTAGTTAGGTTTTTGTGGCTGTTCTCCCAGCTCGTAGCATATTCACCATTGTGCAACGCGAGGTGCGGTGTAGTAGGAACTTGATTTTGTGCCCCTGAGTGAGTTGTTATCCCCGGAGTGTTGAGAACTGTGTACTGAAATTTGTTTGTTGTCTTCCAGCAACCTGTTCATTTTCACGTTCGCCTTGTATCCTCATGATGTGTTGGGCGCATTGAAGTCTCCCATGATGTAAATGTCATGTGTTATCTCATCTTTTTTAGCGTGCTTGAAAATGCGACTAAAGTTGAAAAGACGTGGATTTTGGTGGATTGTGGACGTTGTACAGCTTGGCAGATCGTTGTGAGGTGTCCGGGTATATTGTAGTTATTAAGGCACACTTTGCAAACAGTCTGGTGCTATTTCTTTGGAGTGTTTAAAGTTATGTTTTATGTACATCGAAATTAAAGGTTAGTCGTGTTCGTTGTGCGCTGAGCGTGTAGCTGTGTATCCTGGGATCTTCTGTTCTTTGTATGTTTCTTGCGGAAATAACTCATGTGGTGGGTTTTTCTATTTTACAAAGTATTGCATCATTATTGCTTTTTTGTTACTAAAACCACGGCAGTAATACTGCCAAACGCAAAAGTTTCTGTGCCTTACTTCTGCCATGGAATAGCGACCTTCGTAGTCTTAGACTGGGTGCTGGAGGTGTCGGTTGGGTCATCAGAAAGTTGTCTCTTTTGCGATTGAGACATGTGGCCCATGTCTTCGTAGCTAAGATCATCTGGAAGAAGGCCCTAAGCATGCGGTCTACACATTCTAGCACGGTTTGGCATTTTGTGACGTTCATAGGCTGACGCAACTTTTTCGACAATGTCGGTGAGGTATTGAGTTTCTTTTCTAGGCTTTCAAAGCGTTCTAAGAGGGTCTCTGATTTGTTCAGACAACTCTAGCGTTGGAGGTGTCTTCTGGGAATGCGCGTGTAGTACGTGTTGCTGTTATTGTGGTGCTTTGTAAATTGGAGTAGGAGAATGTGCTTGTGGTGTTAGGGTATTGAAGTATGGGGATCGCGGGTTGATAGGAGTGCTTGGCTTAACAGGCGCCTTAGGTGGGTCGATGCTCCCAGACTGGGGTGTGCGCAGGGCTTTTGCTCGAGGCCAGTCGTTGCACGTTCGGTGTAGCGCTTGCCGAAGTCGTCGGCTGTGACAGCAGTGTGTTAGGCCACATATCTTGTTGCTTCTTCTGGGGCTGTTGCGTCTGTGTTGTTTGCAGTTGCTGTCTGTGCGATAATAATGCAGGGTATTCGCGATGGTAACCAGTCGAGGTTGCAGTGTTGGGGATGCTGGAACCAAGTGGAGGCTGCTGCTGGTTGATGCGTTGTAAGTAGGTTCGTTCTGTCTTGTTATGGTCTTTCTGCCTTTTAATTTGGCAGCTGGGGTCATTGGTCCTATGATCTCCACTGCAGTGCAAGCAGAGGAGAAAGCATTGGTGTTCTCCTGCTTGCTTGAGTTGTCTCGTGCAGTCAGGACATCTGATAACAGTTGATTTGGTGGGGCAGCTGTCAGCACGATGATCATACATCAGGCATAAGTAACAGAGCTATGCTTGGGGTGGTCGGGCAAACATTGGAACATAGCTTGATGATAGAGGACTTTCCTGGGGACAAGGCTTCCTTCTAATGTAATACAGTCGATCCTGGATATATCTAACTCGAAAGGGATAGCGAAATAGTTCGATATATAGATAATTAAAAAAATAAAATATGCATGTTAAAGGCTTCTCTAACAACTACACACATCTCAAGGCAGTTTCCTGATGTGACTAACGGGAACTTGCCAATCTGTGCCTTCAAGGCGCGTAAAAAAACAAAAACACAGCGCGATGACCAGAGCACTTTATTTCCGAAGAAAAATATCTGTGACCTTTGCTTGCTTGTTATTCTGCACCATCAAGTTCATTAAGCTGTCCTCAAGCTTCTTGACAGTGTCCGAATGAGAAAGGCCAGCTTTTCATTGTGCCACAACAGCGGCGAATGATGCTGAAAGCTGATGCAAGTTAAGCTGCCGTGCATGATGGTTGGTCCTCTTCGTCGGTACCTTCGCTGCTGCTCAAGTCTGCGTCCTCGTCACCCATCTGTCAGCCACAATCTCCGCATCAGAGCGATCCGCTACAGCTTGCACGCTGTCGTCAGTGCGGACGAAGTTGCGTGCTGTAACGCTGCCTGGGATGGCACCTGGGAATGCCGAGAGCTCACGAAATTTGCTGTCCAGGCATCCAGTGTCATCGTCTTCACTGTCAAGACATCCGTCGTCTGCAGCTACCACAAAGTCTGCTTTGCGGAAGCAGTTCACGATTGTGCTTTTCTTCGCGTTGTTCCAAGCACCAGCCAGCATTTGAATGGCTCCGAGGAAGTCCACCTTGAGTTCGATTCCTAATCGAAGGTTGATTAGGAGCCCCTGCACCAGTCTCGTCTGTACCCAACCTTAAACGCTTTCACAATGCCTTGGTCGAGAGGCTGAAGTTTTGCCATTGGGTTTGGTGGCAGAAACTTGAGGGGGATCTGCTTTAATGGGCAGACAACATGATGGGCCGAACAGTTGTTAAGAAGACAAACTTTGCCACCAGACTTCTCCAGTTCAGCATCCCACGCCTGTAGCCAGTTAACGAAAAAGTCGCATGTCATCCAAGCTTTCTTATTGGACGCGTATTGAACTGGCCTTTGAGCCTTTCGCGATCTTAAAGCAGCTTGGTGACCTGCTCTTTCCGATAACAAACGGCCGTGTTTGCATGACCCATCCATATTTGCAGCAAGCAAAAATGATACGCGAACTTTGCTGTTCTTTCCACCATGGCATGCGGTGCCCTTCAGATGCAGAGACTTGTTTGGCAGCATTTGCCAAAACAGTGCCCTCTCATCTTCATTGAATATCTGCGATGGTGAAAAGCTGTCGGAAATATTTGGCGACTCTTCGGACAACCACTTCTCTATGTGACTTGTGCTAGTCGCCTGCTTTCGCCCAAAAGGGTCTTTCCGACGATGCTGTAGCGACTCTTAAATCGTTGCTGCCAACCAGTGCCACCAGTGAAGCTTTCTTCTCCGAAGGCCACAGCAAACCATTTGGCCTTCTCCATGAGAATTGGGCCGTCAACAGGTATGTTCTTGGGATGTGTCTCCAAAAGTAAGGTGTACAATGCCTTGTCGACCTTTCAAAGGTTGGGATGCGCACACGACACGCTCCAGGGCGACTGGACTGCGCTGCCTTCAACTTAACATCGGCTTTGTTGTTGAGGATCGTACTTAGGGTGTTGCGAGGAATTCCTAACGCCGCGGCGACCGACGACTTTTTCTCGCCAGCCTCCACCAGTCGAATGATGTCCGTCTTTGTTGAAAAATCCTAATTCTTGCGTTTTTTTTTGTGGCCATGACTCCGGAACACATGCCAAAAGCGGAAAGAGAAACGCACTGGCCTCATTGGCCTCGTGAATAAAAGGAACAAAGTGAATCGAAAGACGCACGTCTCCGCACTACCACAAGCCCAAGCTGCACTGACCTCGTTCGTCTCGCTGCGCCAGCGGTGTCAGCCAACCAAAACAAAGGTAACGGGCGCCTGCGGTCAGCGTGGTTTCTCCCTCCCGCTTACCTTTGACACCCAATTGCACTCCAAGTGCTCCTCGTCACGTGCCTTTTACCCACACTCCCCTTTCTCGGAGTGCGGGGCGGCGCGCGTGAGATCGCGGGAACATCGCGAGAGCTTCGTGAGGAGAAGCGCACTTGCGGGGGTGGGATGTGATGGGAGAAGCGCACTTGCAGGGGTGAATGTTGGTGGGAGAAGCGCACTTGCTGGGGCGAAGCTCAGCACGGAGTTCGATACATCGATATGCCGGTGCACGGGAGTTCTATATACGCGAACAATAGCGCTATACTTTTGCATGGGATTCCCAAGGGGATTTTTCAACTGTTTATTATAGGCAATAATTCGATATATCCGGGATCGACTGTAATAGCATTCTCTGAACAGCTATCACCCGGGCGGCTAGTATGGTGGGTCCAAAAGTTTTGCATCAGGTGCTCCGAAGATGCGCCGGCGTCCACTCCTTGGATAACCCCTCTGCAGGAGTTGGCCGGCGCGGTTATGTATGCTGTGACAGTGTGCGTGGTTGGCCCAAGTGCGAGCTGAGAAATCGCAGCAATTTCCTCTGCTGCTATTCAACTTGGGGTCTTGATAACGATTATATTGCTTCATGGCTTGATATGCAGTGAGAGATCCAGGGCTTCGTGTGGGGTGAGAGGGGCTTGTTGCCGCACGGCCTGTGAGATGTGGTACAATTTGTGTTGAGGAAGGTGGACCGCAATAAAACTGCCTTCGTCACACCAGACGGTCTGTATCAATTTAAAGTCATGCCCTCTGGATTATGCAATGCACCAGCTACATTCGAGCGCATGATGGACTCTCTCTTGCACGGCTTGAAGTAGTCTACATGCCTCTGTTACCTCGACGATGTGATTGTGTTTTCGCCGAACTTTGAGAGCCACCTGCAGCGCCTCACAACCATACTCCGTGTTTCGCAGGGCTGGCCTTCAGCTAAACTTCTCCAAGTGCCATTTCGGTCGCCGTGAAATTAACACGCTCGGCCACCTCGTAAACGCTGCCAGAATCCAACCTGATCCACAGAAAGCTCACGCCATGCGAAATTTTCCTGTACCTTGTTCAACAAACGATGTCCGTAGTTTTCTGGGCTTGTGCTCTTATTTCCGGAGATTTGTGAAAAATTTTGTCGACATCGCTCACCCTCTCACTGACTTTCTTAAGAAAGGCGTCTCTATCTCTTGAGGACCACTGCAGGAGAAAGCCTTCTCTGCCCTGATTGAGCGGCTTACAACTACCCTAATTCTGTCACACTTTGACCCTTCTGCGCCCACTGAAGTACGAACTGACGCGAGTGGTCATGGCATCGGCGCTGTCCTCACTCAGTTTCAACAGGGCCAAGACCGTGTCATCGCTTACGCTAGGCACCTTCTTACCACGCCCGAGCGAAATTACTCCATTACTGAGAGAGAATGTCTCGCGCTCATATGGGCGGTTGTAAAATTTCGGCCGTACCTTTTCGGTCGGAGCTTCTGCGTCGTAACCAATCATCACGCCCTCTGCTGGCTCTCCTCTTTGAAGGACCCAACTGGACGACTTGCACGTTGGGCATTGCGTCTACGATCTACATTTTCTATTATGTGTAAGTCAGGGCGCCTGTATAAAGACACTGAATGCCTGTCCCGCAATCCCGTGGGTCAACCGGACGATACCGATGCAGACTTGGACATCAGTGTTCTATCCCTCTCCGGCTTCCTCCATATTGGTGATGAGCAGCGCAAATATCCTGTTCTTTGAACACTTATGGAACGCCTAAGCTCCTCGCCCAATGACCCGTCCCTCTGTATGTTCACCTTGCGCGATGGAACTTTATACCATCGTAGCGTTCATCCTGACGGCCAGGAGCTCCTACTAGTCGTTCCCAAGAACCTTCGACTCGCCGTGCTCCAGCAACTTCACGGCGCTCCTACTTCTGGACATCAGGGCATCACTCGTACACACGACCGCCTGCGGCGCCGCTCCTTCTGACCCGGCATTTATCGCTCTGTGTGCCGTTCTCGCTTCTTGCGACCTGTGTCAGCGCCGGAAGACGCCTGCTATGCCTCCCGCTGGTTTGCTTCAACCATCTGGTTTGCTTCAACCATTTGATGTCCCTACAGAGCCCAAAGACCTCCTTGGCCCCTTTCCAATTTCCATCAAAGGAAACAAATGGATTGCTGTAGCAACTGATTATGCCACAAGATATGCCATTAAGCGAGCGCTACCAACTAGCTGCGCTACAGATGTCGTCGACTTACTATACGATGTCATCCTGTACCACGGCGCCCCTCGCCAGTTGCTGACGGATCGCGGCCGCTACTTTCTGTCGAAGGTTGTCGATAATGTGCTCCGCTCCCGTTCTACAGAACACCAGATTGCTACCGCGTACCACTCTCAAACGAACGGCCTCACCGAGCGACACAAACGCACGCTAACTGAAATGCTGGCCATGTACGTTTCCAACGACACCCGCCGTGGTTGCTCAGTGGCTATGGTGCTGGGCTGCTGAGCACGAGGTCGCGGGATCAAATCCAGGCCACGGCGGCCGCATTTCGATGGGGGCGAAATGCGAAAACACCCGTGTGCTTAGATTTAGGTGCACGTTAAAGAACCCCAGGTGGTCAAAATTTCCGGAGTCCTCCACTACGGCGTGCCTCATAATCAGAAAGTGGTTTTGGCACGTAAAACCCCAAATATTATTATTATTATTATTATTATTATATGTTTCCAACGATCACCGTGACTAGGACGCCGCTTTACCATACATCACTTTCGCATACAACTCGTCCCGTCATGACACTGCCGGATTTTCACCATTTTACCTTTTGTATGGCCGCGATCCCACCTTGCCCTTTGACATGTTGCTGCCTTCCGCAGTACAATCACCCAGCACTGGTTACGCTCGCGAAGCTATTGACTTAGCCGCCCAGGCCCGAGATGTCACCCATCATCGCCTCACAGTCTCACAAGCTTCTCAAAAGCGACGCTACGACCTTCGGCACCTAAAATACCATTTTTCACCTGGTTCCCTTGTCCTTTTCTGGACGCCTTCACGTCGCGTAGGCTAGTCGGAAAAACTACTTTCCCGTTATTCTGGTCAGTACCAGATCTTACGCCAACTGTCTGATGTGACATACGAAATCGCCCCAGTCGGTCAGCCTTCAGTGCCTGCCAACGTCACCAGTGATGTTTTTCACGTCGCCAGGCTCAAGCCCTATGTCCCCCCCCCCATTAAGTGGCGCTTGCAGACTAAACTTGCACCGGGACAGAGCTACTCTGCCGGGAGGGTGATGTTACGGTGCAGGGAAGGAAGAAGTTGAATCGGACTAGAGGAAGACTGGCAGTTGCCTGAATGTCGTATACACCAGTTGTAAATATACAGTATTTTACACTCGTGGGCCTGCTTTCTTCCTGCAACAATATATATATGTATATATATACGCAGGAAAGAGACGACGAACTTTTTGGAAGACTTCTTTTACTTAACGTTTTCAGCTGGTGGACCAGCCTTCGTCAGAGTACAGTAACGCATGTACAACACATACACAGCTTTAAAGGCACCGTATCACGAGCAGAGGGCGCGCTATCTACACTGACTAGATCATACACTGCGCATCATAAATCATTATCATTGCGCATTATAAATGATTGTCCATGACACGCATTTTGGAATATACAAAAAATGAAATGCAGATGTGTTCACGATACAATACATACAAACATGACTCTCAAGTAAGTGCCAGCGGTTACAATGGTTATGTGTAGTGAAAACAAAATGACTTACACATGCAGATACAAAGGCGTGACGTTTAGCACATAGCATCTCTAAGTACAACCTGGATTATCTAAAAATTAATATGTTAAGCGTACAACTTCGAGCCACAGTGACATACGCCAGAAAAGCTACATGTAAAATAAGAGACAGAAAAAAGCGCTGTAATCATGTGTGTACACTGTGTGGGAAGTGTATATTTGTGCTCAATCTAAAGTTAGACAGGTTAGTTTTCCTTTGTTTTCATTTATTCCAGACGAGACAGTGTTAAATTTGTGAATCAGGTAAGATTCGCGAAGCTCGCGGTCATGGTTGGTGCGGAATCCAGATTCGAGCATTGTTACTTTGAGATTATTAAATGAGTGGCCCGGCATGTTAACATGTTTCGAGAGTGGTAGATTTGGTTGGGATTTGGCATGTGACCTGTGGTTGTTAAAACGGATCCTGAAAGGTGTTTCAGTCAGGCTTATCTATGTATTGGACGTGGCAAGTGCCGCACTCGAGCAAGTACACTACGTTATATGAATCACAGCAGAGAAGGACGTGGTGGCCGGGGCGCAGAACATGTTCCAGGAGAAGACGGCCGGAGATCGCCTCTATGGATCCTGCCCCAGTTCCTAGGCGACGCATCGACGTCCCGCCCGAGTACCAGGCTTTGCGAGCACATGACCGACGTCCCCGGAACTACCGCTGGCCCGGACCTACCTGCCAGGACGCATCAGCGTTTAAACCACTGAACGTCGACGCGCGGAGGCTGGCTGCAGCCAGTCACCGTCCCGTCTAGGCAACTAAGTTGGGCCGGCGCGCACCGGGAGCGCCAGACGGCACGAGCCTCGCTCTGCCGGAGCGCGACAGCTCCTCATTGACTGTCCCTTCGTCACGTCGACTAGGGCATCGGTGACGCCAGACGCCAGCGACGACTGAAGACGACCGGATTACAACGACGGACCACAGATCGGGGGGACGCTGATACCCGCCCCGAACATAACCGGTACTGTAAGCGCCCCTACTATAACGTATAGACGATCGCTGCACAGACGTTAGTAAACGCGGTAGTGCGAGCGGAAAGCTTAGCAAGGGAGGACGCATTCCTGTGCAATAAGTGTTGAATGTTACCGTGTGTTCCTGTTGTTAAAAGTCCACATTGAATGAATGTTGTGTGTGCTGCACCTTGCGTTCATGTGTTCCTTCCGCGCGCTCAAGCAAGCGTACCAGGCGTTAACGTATGCGTGACAAAAATATAATGTTTAAGGAGGCTCGCAGGTAGATGTCATACCTGCCACCAAACAGCTTTGACGAAGTGGTGCGTCAGGTGGCGGTGCCACAACGGCTCCCGGCGGCTGTCCGGCCCACACGCAGTGAGCCGGCGGTGATGCCATCTGTTTTCCCGGCGGTTGCAGCTAGCACTGCTCCGCCACCCCAGTAGAAGGGGGCTATCCACCTCCGGGCAGGTGGCATGAAAGGTCTCGTCCAACGTGCGGAGAGCATGTCAAACACAGTGCTCGGAAGAGCGCGAGTCCAGCGCCTCACAAGAGGCGATGGACACAGCCACCAGCAAGACGGCGCCCAAGGAACGGGGAGCATCTTTCGACCGCTCCAAAAAAGATAAAGCTCGTGTCCCGGTGCCTGGAAAAGGCCCATGAGCTAATCGCTGTCTCTTAAAGCACACAGCACATTTATCATCATGGAGACATAAATAATACAATCGAATTCTAGAGGACTTCTTCATCACCTAGACGTTATTAGAGCACTCCTACGCAAACATAATCCAAGGTTGTTGTGTGTCGAAGAGACTCATCTGAAACTTATGAACACAAATTTTCTTCCCTGCAGGGGCGTCTGCGTGAGTAGGTGTTTGGTGTGTTGCGACACCACGTACGCTCTAAAAACAGAGTTCCAGGCACTCTCTTTGAGGGACTATCTGCTTGTCCCATATTTCACTCTCTTTTCGAGAGTAGATCGACCTTCTTTGAGAGAGAGTAGGCAAACTCCTCCTGACAGTTTTGTTAATCCACCACAAGGGAGTTCTAGTACTCTTCCGCAGAGTGCCAATACTCTCCCTACAGGGGTAATAGTACTCCCCCAGACTGATTGCTTCTACTCCTCCAAGACGAGTGTTTCTACTCCCCAAGAGTGCTTGTACTGCTTCAGAACAGAGTGCTAGTACTCTTCCCAATAGTGAGAAAGCACGATGTAGACCCTTGGTCACGTTAGAAGGGATTCGCAATAACATGTGGGGAACATTTGATTCCTTCATAAGCAGCTCCTGCCTTTATGATTGGTGAGTGGGACCTAATCTGTAGCTGCCGAGTTACTCAAATGAAACATTTTCTCTCTTAAAAGGTCAAAAACTTTTTTGATCCGTCACAAGACATACTGATTTTATGTGTTTGTCAGTATGTTTCTCAAATTATTATTCAGATTACAATGATGCCTACGAACTTTGGAACACATCCTGTCATAAAACATAAGTATGCCCTCAAACGTTTCATCAGTATTACAGAGTAGAAATATCCTTTAATTTCAATTGGCTCCTTCTTTTCAAAAATAAATTATACAAAGGAAATTTAAACAGGACAAACGTGTGCAAGCTCACAAGGTATTGACACTATGATCGAAGAGAAATATGTGCCACACTACTGGCCACATCCGCCGTGCCACATGCACCATTCGAAGTACATTTCTCCATTTCACGAACAATTCATTGAAAACCGATCACCATGTGCATGGCGCTCTTTGGTCATATCTGGTTCTTGCGCCATAAAACCCCATACATCTATCAATCAAAATTCGGAAGTCGCAAATTGCCACATCCTAAATCCATTTGCATCCCGAATTTTCTTGTGGGTGAGAAAAAAATTGCTGGTGGTTTTTTGCGGTTAAGATGCTATCAAAGAGCGTGTAAAAATTATGAAGACAGTAAGTGCAGTGGTTTTCAATGGAGAACTATGTCCAGTATAGTGGACACTGGGATTTATTTGTTGCACATAATCTGCTTTGCTCGTTGATGCAAGAATGCTGTATGTCTGTCATCTCAAGAGCATACCTGTTCTTAGAATCATAAGTACAGTTGTGCCTGACTTAAGAAAAAGAAGGAAATTGGACTAGGAGCGACATGGTCTTGCACTATCTCCTTTGTGCTCGATGAAACATTCAAACTTAAGGTCTACTCTGGCACTTACTTGCTGTGGAAATCGCGAAAACAGTTTTTGCCTGCCTTCAAGCAAAGAAAGACTGCATTTTGTGCACTGAACTTGCGATTTTGCCTTGCATTCGGGGAGTCGACACCTAGAGGAATTTGCCATCAGTTGCGGATCTGACCAATGGCCTTCTTGATAAAAACACACGTCAAGCCCTGGTATTTGCACAGCAGCCCTGTGGTGGTGTTCGTGTTGAACAGAAGCATCTGTAGATGGCCTACCACGCTGTTTTCTTTCTTGGGAGCCCCTGATAAGAGCTTCTGCTACCTGCATCTTGAAGTCTAGCAGGTGAAGCACTTGACTCTTCTTGTAGCCTGCCTCTTTGGTGTCTTCTTTGTAACTCAGCCAGCTGTTAACCAAGGCGAGATCCGTGAAGTGGAAAATCACTTTTACAGACCAATTTTTGTTTTCATTTTTATGCAATACAGACTGATGAGAAAGTCGTTCAGGTCTAATCCTCCCTTGTGAGTGTTGTAGAATCGGATGCTTGCAGGCATTTCGACTTCAACATATTTTTTTGTTTCTTGTCTTAGCGCGTTATAGAGTCAACTGACTCAGCTCCACAACATGAAGAAAGCAGCGTAACTCACCGCGTAACCATCGATTTCACCACCACCAATTTTAAGTCAGCACTCACCTCCTCATGACTCGATCCGCGTCCTTCAGCAAGTAGCTCTTTATTGGATTTGAGAGCTGTCTTGACTCTGTCATCACATTGCCGTGACCGAACATTTCCTCCTCAAGAAGGCGCTCAATTAGCGGTGCGGGCGTGAAAAATCTGTCAAAGCACAAGACGCAGTCATTCCCTCGAGGCATTGAGTCTGCAAGTCTGATGACAATTCCTCCTCCGATTCCGAGATCGTTGTGCTCAGTGGGAATTCACGTTGTGGCACCCTGGTAGGTTTCAAAGTCCAATACCCGACCGAGAGAGCCTCAAGCACAAAGTTCTTGAGTCCGGTCGGGTTTGGCTTCCCCCGAACATACTCACGCAGTTGTGTTCTGCCTGTAAATGGAATCATCTGTTCTTCCACACAGGCTGCATTAGACCTGGGAATTTTCAGACAGTCTTGCCTCACATGGTCTAGCAGGGCCTGAACCTTGCAGCATCAGTTGCTTTTATCATAATCGGTGTCGTTGCAGACGTGCAAGGTGTTTCTGAGACGGAAGAAGTGATCTCTGGGCATGGCATCCGCAATTAATGATACTCGAGTTGCTGCTGCCCAATACATGCGGGCCTGAGGGAACTTCAGGTTGCCCATTACAATCTGCATTCCAAAGGGAGCTTTGGCTTCTTTGGCTGTCATGCCTTGGGTGGTCCCATTTGTCTGAACCCATTACAAGTTCGTTCTGGTTGCTATGAACTCCCAAAAGTCTTCTTCAAAATATTCTTTAAAATGTGTCAAAGGCATCTGGGGCTTTTGACAGTGTTGCGCGGGTACGGTTCATTCGATGTAAATCGGCGCTGAAAATTTCTGTGCCGTCCACGACTGTGTTACTTTTCGGCATGAACGTTGTGGTCGAGATACTTTGTCAAACTTTTCGTTTTGGTCATTTTCATCTCCCCTGGAAGAATCGTCGCTGCTTTCATCTAGTAGAGATTCTGGCTGGAATTTCTCTGCTTCGTCGCCCGAGTCCGAATCGACGTCTAGGTCGGAGTGGTCCCCAAACAAAAGCTCCTGAATTTCTTCATTAGTGAGCGTCTTTTCCGCAAATAAAAGAACCAAATAATGCTCAAGATCATGTTACTTGTATGAAAAATCCACATCAAGATATTTCTACCATGTCATTAGGAGTTATGCAAGTTTGGCGCCAGAAATATTGAAAATCAAATGCAACCTGCTTGCACGGGGACATCAACAAAACGCGCCAGTTCAATCCCAGTGACCAGTACACTGGACAAAAAGTATTGTCACATTGCGAAAAAACTACTCATAACTATGGCAAACTTTTAACCACATTGTTTCAAACAGAGCTTAATTAGCTCTCACGAATTTATTTGAATTGAGTCAGGAGAAAACGTTAAAACAAATTGCTTGAGCACATTGCGCGCGGCTGTTTGGTCATGGAGGACGCCATTGCTCTGTGCTGCCCTCCTGAGAATATGCGGCCGAAAGAGGAACTATCTCGATCGAGATATTCCTCTTCTCTTCCGGAAGCTGTGGAAGTGGTTTCGGTTTTGATTTTGGGCTTCGTTCGCTTTTTTCATCACCTTTTGTTCTTATGTCCAGTGTACTGGTCGCTGGGTCGGAAAGGGCCCCAGGAAGGGCCGCTACGGGTATGTGCCAGGCGATGAAAACGATGCTGAGGTGGTGTGCATGTAGAAAAACAGACGACAACGACATTGCGTTGACTGCTCTGATAAAGTGCTTTCATATGTCCTCTACACCGGCTTTCCCGTCTCCTACTAGGCTGTCACAATATGAAGCGGCTCGGAGCTTGTACCTTCGTCGCATGTTTTGCTGCGCTCGATGGCCGTCATTTTATTTGAAACCCAGTGATTGTATTATAATGTACCTTTGTTTTTTATAAAGTGCACCACTAGAACGTTGTAACACTCTTTTTTTCTTTTTCTGCTTGCACATTAATGTGTGTTTCGTGGGGCTTGTCAAGGAAAACTGCTGTCTGCGTTCGAAAGGCCTTATTATCAAGAGTGATTAAGTGTATCAAGATGCATCGCTACTACACAGGTAGTTTATCCAAAACCCACAAAGTAAATGCTTCCTAATTCTGCTGACTGGTATGTTGCTGGTTTGATGTAGGCTGTCGCCGGACCATAATTGCAAATTTTGACATTGTTGCCGGCTGGCCTGGCTCGGTGCACGATAGCCGAATTTTTGACAATTCCAACTCGTGGGTACACCACAAGGAGAGAAGGGTGCCTGTAGTGTTTCTGGGAAATGCGGGGTATGCATGTCAGCCATTCCTGCTGACATCACTCTCAGACCCTGGCCCAACTCACACACCACAGGGAAGGTAAGTTCACATGTCGGTGACGTTGCACGACGGAAACATGTCCCACATTGTTAAGGTGTGGCATTGAATCGTAATGCTTTTGGGGTAACGTAATATTCCTTTATACACACAGGTACCACAAAGGCCACGTAAGGACACGCAACATTGTTGAAAGTGCGTTCAGCGTCTGGAAGCACTGTTTTTCTTGATAAGGCAGAAAACGTCGTCGTCATTATAACAGCCTGTGCAGCACTGCACAACTTGGGCTGTTTGCTGAAGGAGCCAGAGCCTTCTGTTCTGTGAGCGGAGGAAGTGGGTGGAAAGGTTGGAAAACGTTTAATTAGGCAGATTTACAAGGTACGGTCACATTGTATAAGGCTGAAAACCCCGGTTCTCCGCTCTCTTCTTCGGAAAAACGTCCAACGGCTCTCAGGGTTGCTTGACCTGGTTCTCGAATACAGCTATGTTTACAGCTGAAGCTCACATCCCACCCCACCTAGAAGTCCAACTTCACTTGGAAAAGAAAAACTAGTCTAGCATTGACAGGTCGTAGTCTTGTAGATGTCGGGGTCGTGTGCGATGACGTAGGGGGCGTCGACTTGGAGGTGGGCCGAGGCTTCATCTACATGTGAAGGTGAGGTATGTGCGTCTAAAAGTTCAGCGGTGGCGTGAACAGGGACGTGGTCTTCGGGTGGCAACTCGGCGGAGTCTGGAGTAGGGCGTTCATCTCCCTCAGTTGGCTGAGCCAGGATTGGGTCGAAGTATGGTGAACGATACCTCTTCATCTGGCTTACATGAACAACTCGAGTGTCTTGTCTAGACATTGTGGAGTTGGTTACCTGTCGAACGTCGTAGGTGACTGGAGTTCTCTTGCGTATAACTTGGCCTTTGAACTTGGGAGCAAGCTTTTCAGATCCCTGTAGGATAGGCTCTTGTCGGCGTACCCATACAAAGTCGCCAATGTCAAATGATGCATAGCAGTCGGTCCTGTCATATATTGTTTTCCGAGTTTCTTGCGCTTATTCCGAGTTACTGACTGCTTCGCTTCGGCGGTCTGGCAGTGTCAGGAGCCTTTCGCTGAGGTTAGAGGTTTGATATGGGCGGACTTTTTGATGTGGCAGCTTTGGTATGAACCCAAACAAAAGTTTGAAGGGCGAAAAGCCAGTGCTTCGATGGTGGGTTGTATTGACAGCGAAAGCGGCTTCTTCTAGTTTCATGACACAAAGTGACTTATCACCATCGCACAGTTTCCGAAGTACTGTCACAAGTGTTCCATTGGCACGCTCAACAAGTCCGTTGCTGGCAGCACGGTATGCTACTGAAAAATGCATGTTCACACCATGCATGCGCATGAAATTCTTGAAGTGGTGAGACTCAAATGACTTGGCATGGTCGGAGAGACATTCGTCAGGAGCTCCAAATCTGTAGAACAACGAATGCAAGTGCTTCAGCACATCTTTGGTTGAGGTTGTGGGCACCGCTGCTGGGACAATGTATCTGGTCGTGAAGTCAATGACGTTAGGATGTACTTCTCTTCTGTTCCTGGCATTGTGATGTGGTCAAGAGCTATGCCACTGAAGGGAATCTCAGTAGTAGGCATGTAACATATTGTGCCAACTGAACGTGTGGGAGGCCGGTTGTGTACCTGGCAAACTTGACAGGCTTCAACATACTCTTTCGTAGTAGCAGCCATCTTCGGCCACCAAAAGCGGTCTTTCATCCTTGTGAGGGTGCGTGACAGATCCATGTGTCCATTGGCATCATGAGCAAGTTCAAGGACTTGCTGTTGCATCTTGGTGATACAATTGAGTATGGCACGCGAAACGCAGCCACCGAAGAAACAGGCCAGCACGCCTAGTAGTGACGAACTCACATCTTTATTGCCAAAACGCGACTACTGCGGCCCCTTATATATTGCCCGCTAGGCATGGCGCAGCAACAACACAAAAAGCAGGGGGCGCTGCACTTAAGAAACTTTTCACATTGTGTCACTCCTCCCCTCTTAAGATATATGCTACGGGGAGTACTTGACCACTGGTTTTCGAGTTCTTGTGCTACGGTGCAACTGTGGAGTGCAAGGTGCAGCCATAACAGGGTCGCCCACGGCACAGTTACTTCCAGATACGCTTCCCGGCGACTGTTCCTCATGTAGCACGTCGGGTGCAGCTGGGAGATGTATGGCTGGTTCTCTCATGAAGCACATCCGGGACAGCTGGAGAATGGGTGGGCGGTTGCCCCAGTTGAGGAGAAACTTCTGCTCCAGCAGGACGAAATGGCGCTGTCTGCGCAAGGCGCAAGTGGTCATTATGTCGGCACCATGTCGAACCGTCTTGACAAAGAACCTGGGCCGACGGTGGATTGACGTCTGAAACACTGGCAGGTGCCCATGGTGCAACTGTGCGGAAGTTTCTCGCATACACTTTATCTCCTGGTTGGAGTAATGGAGCCTGCCGTGACCCTCTGTCAGCATTCAACTTCTGTTTGAGTTGTTTAAATAGCACCGATGCTTGTAGGCTAGGCCGCAGGGAATCCAGAAGAGTCTTGAACATTCTCCCCATTAGGAGCTCACATGGTGGCTGACCAGTTACTTCGTGTGGGGTTGTCCGATAATGAAATAAAAACCTGGAAATCTGTGTCTTGAAGTCACGAGAGCCAGACTTCTTGAGTTCGTTCTTTACAGTCTGTACCACTCGTTCTACTGCACCGTTGGAAGCGGGGTGATACGGTGGTACAAGCATGCCGCGTATTCCGTTTCGAGTTAAAAACTCAAGGTACTGTGCACTGGTAAACGCAGGACCATTGTCAGAAACTATTACGTCAGGGAGGCCATGCTGAGCGAATGCAATTCTCAGGGCAGAAATGGTAGCTTCTGCAGATGTGGCTGACACAGGGAAAACTTCTATCCACTTTGAGAAAGCATCCACGATGACTATGAACGTGTGTCCTAGAAATGGTCCCCCGAAAATCAATGTGGAGCCGTGACCAGGGTCGGTGCGGAAACCGCCATCGCATCTGTGGGACCGGCTGCGCAGCCCGTTGTTGAGCCTGGCACGTAGCGCAGCTTTTCACACTGTTGGCAATGTCATTGTCTATGCCTGGCCACCAGACATGGCTCCTGGCAATCATTTTGCTTTTTTCAATACCAGGGTGACTGGCATGAAGTACTACAAGAACTTGGGCATGCAGTGATTTGGGAATTACTACTCGTGACCCCCATAGTAGGCAGCCTTCATGGAGACTGAGTTCTGAGCTCCTTGTGCTTAAAGGGTTCCACTATGGCCCAGCTGGAAGGTTCTCTCCTTTCAATACAGAATGCACAACGTGACCCAGAACTGGATCGTTCCTGGTGGCTCGTGCCACCACAGCAGGTGAAAGAAGTCATGGATAGGCCTCCTCCAACATGAAAATCTCGGCAGGGGCAGGCAGTGTGGTGCTGTCGTTAGGTAGTGGCAGTCTGCTAACAGCATCAGCAGGGCCAAGCTCTCTTCCAGACTTGTACACAAGTGCATACTTGTACGCAGATAGCTTGAGAGCCCACCGGACTAATCTTGGTGATGCTTGCACAGGGACAGGCTTGTTGGCACACAGCAGTCCGAGAAGTGGCTTGTGGTCAGTGTATGCTTCAAACGGTATGCCCCACAAGTATTGGGGGAACCGCTCTACACCAAACTCGGCCATCAGCATCTTTGTGGGCCAGAACTGCACCTATGCCATAAGGTGATGCGTCACAGCTAAGGCACACAGGCGTGTCGGCGGAAATGTATGAGAACTGGAGCTGAGGGCACCAGGTGTTTGCGGGCTGTGAATGCATCTTGCTGGTCCTGCCCCCACTCCCATTTCTTTCCATCACAAAGAAGAGAGTGTAGGGGAGAAAGAAGTGCAGAAAGATTAGGCCAAAAACGTCGATAAAAATTGACAAGTCCCAAGAAACTCTGAAGTTCTTTGACGTCTTTTGGCACAGGGGCATGCAGAATGGCAGCCACCTTGTCGACGTTCGGGGAAACGCCTTGCTGATGATGTGCCCAAGATACTCCACTTTTGGCACGAAGAAATGACACTTTTCGAGTTTCACTTTGAGGCCAGATTCTTGAAGCTTGCGAAGCACAGCACGAAGGTTTTTGAAATGCTCAGCGTCATTAGCACCTGTGACAAGAATGTCGTCGAAATAGACGGCCACATGTGGGAGTTCTCTCAGCAAGTTCTCCATCTCACGTTGAAATATAGCAGGAGCTGACGAGACTCCAAAAGGCGAGCAGGTGTACTGAAACAACCCCATGTGTGTCGAAATTGTGACGTACTCTCTGGAGGCGTCATCAAAAACTACTTGCTGATACGCGTCACGCAAATCCAATTTGGTGAATTTCGCACGCCCTGCAAGGACAGTCCACAGGTCCTCAATTCTTGGAATTGGATATTTGTCCACTTTCGCTACTGGGTTGATGATGACACTAAAGTCTCCACAGATTCTAATGCGCCCGTCCTTTTTTACCACAGGAACAATAGGTGCAGCCCACCTGGATGTTTTCACTGGAACAAAGATGCCATCTCTTCTTAATCGTTGTATTTCTTGTGTGACTCGATCTGTTAAGGCATATGGCAGAATGCGTGGCTTGAAGAACCGAGGTGGGGCATCTGAAAGAACATGTAATGACGCTTCAGCACCTTTGTACGCACCAAGACCTTCTTCGAACACCTCTGCGAAGTCTTGGAATAAGTGTTTGATGGCAGAAAGTGCATGTATATTTACTTCAACATTGGAGAGGCCGATGCCCAGCTCGCGCATCCAGTTGCGTCCTAGCAGAGTAGGTGAATTGTCCCCGGTCAAAAAAATGGGTAGATCCGCCTCCTTGCCATGAAACTTCACAAGGATGTCAGCCTTGCCTTCGACTTTCTTCAGTTCTCCAGAATAGCTTCGCAGAAACACTTGCGACGGCTGCACATTAACCGAAGGCAGAAGCTGTAGGAGCCGCGACTTGGCGATGACGGAGACGCTTTTCCCCGTGTCCACTTCCATGCGGAGTGGCTTGCCGCAAACGTCAACGGTGACGGTGAAAGGCGGAGGCGGTTCGGCGTAGTTAATATGCCACATGTCGCAGACTTCTGAAGGCGAAACTGCAGCGGCATCTTCATCTTCTACAGTGTGCACGCGAAGGCGGTTGCTTGACGCCTGCGAACTTCGTGCAGTGGGCGAACGCTGCTCGTGAGGACTGCGCTTCGGGCTTGGCTGTCCTTTCGTTTCGTATTGCAGACTTTCGCCAGATGACCCCGTTTGTGGCAGTAATTGCAGACGGTCCTCACATGCTTGAATTCGGATGCAAGGTGTTCACCTCCGCAGTGATAGCAGGTGACGGCCTCGTAGCCTGACGAGATGTGGTGGGTCGAAAAGGTGCCGTTAGGGCTAGCTGGTGCAATCTCCCCGGCGTCCCTTTTCGCTGCTTCCATTGCTAGGGCTGTCTGCACGGCATCCTGGAAAGTGAGGTCCGCTTTTTCCAGCAATCTTGTTTGAATGTCTGCATTGTTCACACCACATACAATACGGTCGCGTATCATGTCTTCTAGTTCGGCACCGAAGTTGCAATGCTCAGAGAGGCTTTTCAGCGCTGCAATGAACTCGCTGATAGATTCGCCTTCCGCGCGAACTCGGGAGTTGAAACGGAAACGCTGCACGACTGCAGACGGCTTCGGGCAATAGTAGTTTCTAAGAACCAAAAGAATCTGTTGGAGTGTTTTGTCACTCGGCTTGTCGGGTTTCACCAAATTGCGAAGCAACGCATACGTCTTCTGTCCGCAACAACTGATAAATACGGACGTTTTTTGTCATCGGCATTATCGTTCGCCGCGAAAAATGTTTCGAGTCGGTCCACATAGCAGGGCCAGTCATTTCCTCCACCCTTGAATGGCTCGAGACTGCCGAAATTTGGCATGTTGAATAGGTGGTCGAACGGTGCGGGAACGATGACTCACTTGAAATGCAGCAGGCGCGGCATACCTAGCGTTCGTGGACGCGTCGCAGCAGAAGCGTTCGAAGTAGGGTTAGCGTCCGGGTAGCGTCTCAACCGTTCGAATTCCGAGGAATAGGTCGCAGGATGTAGCGACGCTTTCCGTAGTAGCGCCTGAAGTCCGGAGTGTAAGTCGTTGCTGTAGTATACAAGAAGGGGTTCTTCAAAAGTACCATGGGCAGCAACTTGGATTCGTCGCGGTAGGAGCAGTAGCGGTCAAACAAGGATGCGTCTCAGCATCGGCGAAGTCCCTGGCATCCATCACAGAAGTAGAATCCGAAGTAGCAGTATCGTAGCAGCAGTAAGGGTCGGACGTAGTGCGCGCAGCAGTAAAGTCCTTTTCCCCTCGTCGCCAGTTGATACAACTGAGTATGGCTCGCGAAACGCAGCCACCGAAGAAACAGGCCAGCACGCCTAGTAGTGACAAACTCACATCTTTATTGCCAAAACGAGACTCCTGCGGCCCCTTATATATTGCCCGCTAGGCATGGCGCAGCAGCAACACAAAAAACAGGGCTGCCAGGGGGCGCTGCATTTAAGAAACGTTTAACATTGTGTCACTTGGCTGGGACAACAATTGTGTACAGATCTGGACTAACAATCCTGTAGAGGATTTCATTGGCCACAACAAAGTTCTGCTTCTCCTGTCCTGACAGAAGCTTTGCACGGATGGCCTTGCATGTTTCATCTTCAGCTTGCATTGTGTTGAGGGTGTGCGCTTGAGACACTGTGGCGCATGAGTAACGTGAAAGCATGTCAGCCACATGGTTCTGACGTCCTGGTCGATGTTCAACAGACAAGTCAAACTCTGCTAGATCGTGTAGCATTCCTGTGAAGCGTCGAGAGGGCTTAAAGTTTGTCGTCAAGCAGGCAACTGACCAGTTGTCTGTCAGAAGATGGAACCGTCATCCAAGTAGGTAATGTCGAAACTTCACTGTGATGGCCCAATGCACGGCCAAAGCTTCCCAAACGTTGCTGTGCAGTTTATGCTCAGGTTCTGTAAGCAATCGGCTGGCATACTCGATCACAGTCTCTTTGTCGTTTTTCTTCTGGGTGAGCACTGCCCCAAGGGCTGTAGCAGATGCGTCTGTGGCGACTGTCGTAGGTGCATCAGCGTCAAAATGGTCCAGTATTGGCGCTGATGTCAGTGCAGAGCGAATAGTGTCAAAGGCCTTCTGGCACTCAGGTGTCCACTTGAACACAACAGTGCGAATGGTGGCTTGGAGAGGCGCAGTAATCTTCGAAAAGTTACGTATGAAGCGTCTGTAGAAATTAGCTGTTTGAAGCCAGGAGAGCACCTGTTTTGACGTTTTTGGCACTGGTATTTGCAGGAGTGCTTCAATTTTTGAGGGGTCTGGTTGCTTGCCTTGTGCCGAGATCAGAAATCCGAGAAACTTCACCGAAGAAAGAGCAAACCTGCATTTCTTCAGGGAAACCTTAAAGCCGGCCCGCTGCAGGAGAGTCAAAGTCTCGTCCAGAAGACCTAGGAACTCTGACAAGGTGTTGGCGAACATGATGATGTCGTCCTGGTATGTGCGTACACCTGGTGTGGACTGTCGAGACTTTAGCTCAGAAAAGATTTTGTGCATCGCCTTTTGAAAGGCGGAAGGTGCGTTCTTCAAGCCAAAAGGCATTCGAGTCCATTTGAAAGTACCCTGGTGCGTGATGAATGTAGTTTTCTCTTGGTCTTCCTCTTTCACTCTGATTTGCCAGTATGCACAACACAAATCCGAGACCGCAAACAGGGAGTTTCCAGCAAGGTCATCAAAAGTGTCATCAGCCCGGAGAAGTGGCTGCAAGACATTCACTATCATTTGGTTCAGAGGTATATAATTCACACACAGCCTCTTTTTGTCATTTTGCGTCACTACCACTGCTGGGAAGCGCCATGGGCCGTAGGATGGTCGGATGATGTCACTCTCAAGCAGAGTTGCTGCCTGACGCTCGAGAAATTGTCTATCACTGGCTGTGTAACGGTACGGCTGTCGACCGTAGGGTTTGGCGTCAGGCAGCAGCTTGATCTCGTGTTCGATGCCTTTATAGAGACCGATGTCTTCAGGGCTGGTGCTGAAAATACCAGCATGTCGTTGTACAATGGGCTTCACGGCTGCTTGTTCTTTGGGATTGAGCTGAGCTCCGAGGCCATGCACGTTTGAACAATGCACACATGCAAATGTACAGTTGCTTGCTTTCACGACATCATATTTTTGCTGGCAAATTCTTTTATTTATTTTTCAGGTGTTGCAGTACACCGCAGCTTGTGGAGTTGTTCATTTTATTTTTCTGTTTGAGGGATCTCGATGTCCAGCTTTGGTTTCTCGAGCTCAAGCTCTTCAGCTTGCTTTTGAAATTCCCTCTTTCCTGCTCGTTCCTGCACCAAGGTGGCATGGTCCTCCTGAAACAGCTGATACACGGACTGTGTGCTCCTTCCTCAGCAGCCCTGAACAGACGTTGTTTTCAGTGTTCATCTTTTCCAAAAGGGCCATCTGCCCCCTTGGAGTCCTGCAGGCATCACCAGTGGCAGTTTCTGCAGCAAAAGTGCAGCTCAAGAGGCACTGGAGCTGTTGGCATTGGGCTGCAGTATTGAACAGGTGTTGTACTCATTTGTTCCAGTGCCTGCTGTTGGCTGTACTAAATCAAATGGAAAAAATAGAGGGAGGCCTGAACAAAAAGTGAAAACTAGTTCACTTGACGAAGGTTCAGGCCTCTTTTACATGACAGATAGCCATGGTGACCAGGGGGGAAAATGCACTTACTAAATTCAGTCGCAACTATTGTACAAGTGTGATACAAGCACAGGTATGAGTAACATAAAGGGATCGAAAAGAGAATATAAAGCATATAACACTTACTGTGTGTAATTTGAGAGAATTTTACAAAATATACACAATATAATTACAAGGTGTCCTGCAGTTGCATAACAAAATATACACGTAAAGTTATTATTTACATTTTCTATTGCAATCGTTCTCATGCAGATAATTCAGAAGGACAGGAAGAGTGTGTCTAAGCATCTGCGTACCATAACATGTACAGGAACATGCCACGCTCCAAGTATCTGTACGACGTGTGGCGTAACTTATAGAGCACTGTATGCATGTACTGTTGTTTGTAAAGATTGTAACCGGCTGAGACGTTAAATTATGGAGAGCAATGTGATTTTCAGTCTTGGTCAAGACTGTGCAAACTCAGTCATTGCTTCTGACTAATAAAGAGACTGACTTCCTGAAAGGGTGATTTGTGCTGTCACGTAACGTCACTTAAATGTATATAAACCGTTGTTTTTACTGAATAAAGGTTGTTGGAAGTTAGCGCTCTGTCTTTCCTTGTATCCTTCTGACGATCTTCAGCTATGCATCATTCTTCACCACTCACTACCACCTCACCAGAGCTTAACCCCTACCTCCTGCTACAAAAGTTCACGCCAATGATATGTATGTCAGCTGGAAAAACAAACATGCCCAATGTGCTACCCAGTACAGAAACAGCTTGAGGCAGGTCACCCTTTTGCACATCCCACCGATGCACTCATTCTCTAGTCTCCCAGTCACACAATCATATTTACAGTGCCTCCGTACAGAAGTGTTTCCTGTCACCCTGGGGTTTCATTTCCATTGGAAATGCAACATACAGCGCTCTATGTCTATGCAGAAATCACATTCCGCAGCAAAGACAATTCCTTTCTTATGACTCTTGTACATCTCACATACAAAACGCCCTACCTTGAAAGTCAGTCCAGCTCGTTTTGCCCATCGACCACATCCTGCAGTAGCCTCATGACAGGTGGACTTTTGCCGGGGGGCTGCTATTCAGTCCCATCTCAATCGAAAGGGTTCTCTACCCTCTTTGCTATGTGTCCAGCAATCGAACCCACCAATTGGTGGATGAGGGCCATGGTCGAAAGTGCCGGTCCACCTCCTAACAAGAATAAAGTAGTTTCAGCACAGAATGGAGGCACTTTTCAAAAGCTTCTTCAACAAACAATTGTGCTGCACCACTACTTATCTTTTGAATGTAAACTGATTTACACACAAAAAGATAATAGCGAAGGAACATGCCCGTCCTCATATGTGCTGATTTAGTAAAGCTGATGCTCAAGTATCCTTAGTGGTTCCTTTGGCACAAGAGACTGCTTCAGAATGGTTTTCATACGTAACGCAGGTTGCATGTGTGTGCGATCTTTGCGATAAGACAACACACTTCGTGGAAAGAATGATTATGAGCATATTTTCTCGTTTCCAATGACTCCACATTCCATCACTAATTATCAGCGCTCACGACCATACTTCAGCTCGGCATGCTGAACTGTCACGCACTCATACACCAAATACAAAATGTGTACGAGCATAATAAAAAGGTAGCCCAAATGAGCCAATCATGCAGAACATGTGCGCTTACCAGTTTTGTGGCGCTCTCGCTTTTCTTTCGCCGCTTCCCCTTTCCACCCAGGTAGCACAAAAGAGATACGTAACGTTTTCGTAGCGTTTATCCAAGACGATAAAAACGGGTTAAAGAAGACACGAATGAGAGAACTTCGGCGGGAAAACGTCGTATATCTCTGCTAATGTCCGGCTTAATTACTTTCTTGAGACGATCTAGAACAGGTCTGCAAGACGTATTCAAAAAGCTGGTCTAGAAATAGGATTGGGAAAGACACCAGTAATCCCTTTGCCAAAACTATTCGTAACCAATTTCTAAACGTTTTAGGACGTTATCAAAAAGCTGGTCTAGAAGCGGTCTTGAAAGGTTTACGATCATCTGAAGCTAATTTCCGCGGGTGACGGGCGCGATCAGACATCGTTGTTCAAAACACGCGTTTAGTTTCGCCTCACGCGACTGGCCTATGCCGCGCAGACGTCGTCAGCCGCACCCGTTGGCACGGCCTAGGCCAATCGCGTGAGGTGAAACTGATTGGGCGTTTCGAACAACGATCTCCAATCGCGCCCCAGATGAATAGAAGCGTCGGTGTTGACTGTACGAGCCATGGTGCAGTGCCAAGCACTATTCCCCGCATCGCCGGCGCATCCTCTACCAAGTCGCATGAAAATGAGCCTGTTAGGAATAATAAATCCTTAATACCGCCTTTAGTAAGCTACGATGCTTACAACCACAATGGGAATGACATCCTGCAAAGAACAAATGGCCACGTCTTGGCAGGTGTCCAGACCAAGCCCTTCATGCCAAGAGTGCATGAAATGAGAACATTGTGACAAAGCAAAAACACTTTAATAAAATGCAATGCTTATGCAAGGTTCGAACAAACTATGTGAGAAATGCAAATAGAAGTAAAGGTACATCAACAATGACAAAAGTCGCAGAAAGGATTCGTAATGAACTCGAAAGTGAACATTCACTAGCACATAAACAAAATTCCAAGTACACATACAAAAATGAACAGAAATACCTGGAGTGTACTAAAGTGTCTAATTTATCATAGTAAACTGCGCGTGCTATTAGATGGACTAGAGTTATGCAGAAGTGACATCGGAGCGAATGGAAGTAGTAGACTGAACAATGCAAGAGTATGAATTGGGTGGTAACTGCCTCCAAGCAACGTTACCAATCATATAGAAGCTTGAAAAGAGCACAAAAAGAAATACCACCGCATACCATCATAAAACAATCCTGTGACAGAAATAAAAAAAATGGGAACAATGCAAAATTGGAAATATTGCCTTTAGGATATATCAAAGAAGGTAATGGCGAGAAAAAATAACCATACAACAAAAAAGCAATAAAGTGAAATTAGTACAGAATACTTAAAGGCGGGATTCAGTGTAACAAGTGAACACTACTGTAGTACAGCGAACGATGAGACAGTAATGCTGCATCTTGCCACTCCAGAACGTGACAAATGAATATGCAAGCCTCATATTAGAAACTTACATAAACATGAAAATAAACTGGAATGCACTGGAAGCTGCATTTGTGTAACAAAGGAAGCAATGGTCATAATAAATAGTGAGTGTTTTATCTAAAAAGCCCTTTACAAGAGGCAAAGTTGTACCTCTCTGGCAAAAATTGAGTTGCAATGAATAATTTGCAAACCAGCAAATACATTAATTAGCACACTGACATGTCACACTTTGCGCACATCTCCAGTCTCCTAAAGTAAAGAAAAGCACTCTGAATGAGAAAAACGTTTAACACATGTAGCCCAGAGCAAATTCTTTGCCAGTTCACTCACACTTTCACATCCAAAAACATTTGCCACAAAGTGCAGGCACAGTTCCACTGATGTTAACCAATTCACCCCCACTTTCACGTCCAAAAATATTTGGCACACAGTCCAGGCAGAGCTTCATAGATAAACAGCTTGAGAGCACCTTACAGATTATTGTGCAGTCCCGCTGCTGGAAATAGAACTGCCGCACATGCTGGTAGTGGTTTCAATGCAGACACACTTGCTGCCCTGGTCAGGTATGCTCAGATATCTGCACTAGTGCTCCATTTTGTCGAAGTAGACACATTGATGCACTACGCTGGTAATTGAAATGTTTTGAATGCACAAGTATTGGCTTCACCAGAAAGACTTGCCCGCATACCACCACTGGCATATATATGCACTTGCTCTTCACTCAGTAGCATTGAACTTAAAGTGTTCCCTATGTGGGAGCCATGTGTAAAACAGGTGTCACACGACCACTCTCGATCGCGATCAAGCCCGATCCGGATGGATATGATCGATGCGACTGGCTCACTCTCGTAGCTTGCGCAGAGGAGCCAATCACGGCCGAGAAATTCGATTTGTAACGGACTGGATAGCGGCTAAAAGAGCCCCGTGTGAAACCGGTATCAAATAATGCACAGACGTACGTTAGGAAAATGTGTTGTACAAGGACAAAGAACTGCGACATGCCCTGTTGTGCGAAGCGCGCGAACAGAACACATGTATATATATATATATATATATATATATATATATATATATATATATATATATATATATATATATATATATATATATATAAACTGCGAGAGCGCTTCGCGAACTCCATGGGCACACATGGCACCCGCACGAACTCGTGCAGGCCGCCGTAAAGCGCGAAGGGCGCACAGCGTACATTTCGACACATGCCCCAAACTGCAAACAGTCGTACTACCTAAAGCATACAAGTTATATTATACCAAGGGCATACTCGACTCACGTATGCAGTATCCACAAGCGAGTTATGAAGCGTACATGCTGTATCCATTCGCCAAATAGTAAAATTGATAACAAGCACAAAGCTACATGGGACTCAATACATTACTACCATTTGAGGCGTCAAATAAAATCGAATGTGGCCGTTTCATGTATTGGACACAATATATGGACACATGTGGTACACGGTAATACCATGAAATACCCATCACGTGGGTAAAGGGGGCGAAAACACAATCGAGAACCTGAAGCGCAAACGATAAAAGCACTTTATGGTGCACGCAAAATTCTGTCAGTGCGCTGTAGCGCGAGGGAAGAAAATAGGGCGAGCACTTGACCTCACCTTTTGGGATACCGCACTAGTACTGAATCATTAAAAAAAAAAGCCTGTTTGAACCAGTTCCCTTATCTGCAACACTCTTGCTAAACGGGAGACTAAAATACCACGATGACGGCTCTATTGCGGATATCGGCAAGGTGCGCACAGACAGAAATTTTGCCGCCTTTCTTCGCATTCTGCAAAATGCTTTCTTGTTAGCATCACGCATAGCGGCCGACCCCGACGCTAGGGACACACAGGCACGATTTCGTCCCTCTAACTATCGTCCTTATAATGCCCTTAACGCCTTAATTACAGCGTCAGTGAAAAGGCGCCTCACATAACATGACAATGAACTTGAAGAGTTGATTAGTGCCCTCCACTCCGCGCCCTCCAATTGAAAACACTACTGATTTCCAAATTAAACTACACAAACAGATCGCACAACCCAAACTAGCCACAGAACGTCGTTTTCTTGACGGAAAAACCCTGCAACACTTACATGACAAAGGGCAGCGGCAGCACATTCAGAACAGCCGCTATCATACCACAGCGCAATGCAAGTGCGATAACGCTATTATGCCCGGCTCAAACAGATCGCACAACCCAAACTAATCACAGAATGTCGTTTTCTTGACAGCAAAGCACTGCAACACTTACATGATAAAGGGCAGCGGCAGCACATTCAGAACAGTCGCAAACAGACCATAGTGCCATGCGAGTGCGATAACGCAACTATGCCCGGCTTCACCAATAACGTGGCCGCCTTGGTCACATAACAATTGAAAACACTACTGATTTCCAAATTAAAACAACACAAACATATCGCACAACCCAAACTGATCACAGAATATCGTTTTCTTGACAGCAAAACACTGCAACACTTACATAGCAAAGGGCAGCGGCAGCACGTTCAGAACAGCCGCAAACACACCACAGCGCAATGCGAGTGCGGTGACGCGACGACGCCATGACGACGCGACTATGCCCGGCTCGCCCGGCTGCCCGGCATCACGAATCATGTGGCCACCTTGGTCACATGATTTGACGACGGTATCGCCACCTTGCACAAGGTTGGATCGCGTTGATGGGTTGTTGAATATTGTAGAAGCCGCTAAAGAGGATGACGCGCCGTGGCGTGGCGTTTTGAGTCGTTTGCAAAACGTATTCACCCCTCGTTTTTAAGCTGTCTGGCTTCCAACGTTATCAAAACGTATTCACCCCTCGTTTTTAAGCTATCTTGTTTGGAACGTCTTTGATGCGTCGATTTTGGTCAAACATCCGTTTCAGACGTTGAATCCCTTAATATGACGTTTTCAAGACTTTTTGTGCTACCTGGGCACTTGTTTCAGGTTCCAACATTTTTTCACTTGGAGGTGATTGCGCCGCGTAATTCTGTAGTTGGCATTATATTGTTTCCTATCTCTTTCCATGTCTCATTCGTCTTGGTCAATAACGGGATATCAATTTTCTTGCATTCCACAATATGCTTGTAGTTGTTCAGGAGTGCGGTCAGCAGGCTCTTTTCGTCTTCTGTAAAATGGAGTGCCATCTTGCGTTGCAGTGCATTTTTTTAGAAGGAGAGCGCACGTGACTGCAACATTTCAGCATCAAAGGCTGCTGACAGGACAGCAATTTCGTACCAAATGTGGTGCGCAGCCATCGTGCGAGCCCCACAGCTTGGTGTTTTAGCAGATGACACTTTGCTAGCAGATGACATGCACTGCATGCTTACGATGTCTATCACGGGGCCACACTTTTCCTTTCGTTCTCAACAAAGCTTCCATGGGAAGTAGATAATTCGTTTGCTCATGCCTTCTTGTTTTTTGATCAGGTGTTGTCACCCATATGCGTCCGGACACAGGGACTCTACGGCACTTGGTACTCCTCGTTCGCAGCACATGTTGCTGTTTTTTTTCTTGTGTATGAATCCGGCCTAGCGCATTCGTTAGTTTGGTTTTTTCTTCAAAGCGTCACGTAGCCCGACCAGACAAGGGCCTCCACCTTTCTGCTCAAATGCCTACAGGAGAAAAGGGACGCGTAAGCTCCCTCAGAAATTCACTATAGGCCTTGTCTTGGCCTCTTGCATCCGGTTGCCGGCCCTGACTACGCACGGATGCCTTAGGGCAACAGAAAACAAAAGCGGCTGAACAACCACCATAAGAATCAACCATTTCGTTCGCATCTCTCTGGCCAATCAACAAATGTGCAACAAGACCTTTAATTCAAAAGAAGCTTAGACCGAAAGAAATGTGACTAAAAGTTCTTAACTGGAACTCTGATACACTGTCGCATAAAAATGGAGCACCAACTTGAAGAACAGTGAAAGCCGCAACTGAGAAAGCATGTCAAAACATGGAAACTTGAAGACCACTTATACCCGACGGTAACGGGTGCTTTCCGCAAGCAACACTGCACATCGCAGTTGCGGACGTCGCTTGATGGAATAAATTTACCCATATTATACTTAAGCACATATGCCCTCATATATATATGTTTGGAAAGATACATACTTTTTTGGTGTGCAACGTGCCTTACACTAATACATTTATTATTAACTTCGAACAGAGACGAGCAACCTGCTTTTGCATTGAAGCAAGTCAGCTTGAGCGTCTTTGAAACGAGAAAGCCGACTTGGGCGTATCGAAGTTCGCTTCTTGCTTTGGGGCGATTTCAGCAATTCCAAGCACGGTCCAAGTTAATCTGCATTCAGGGGTTAGTCTCTAGAGGATTGCCACTCAAAACTGTATCGGCACACACAATTGCACAGAAAGAACCTCACGTAAGAGAGCTTTTGGTTTTGTGTCTTCAGCAGTTCAAGGTGCTTCACATGTTTTCTCCACTAAATACAGGAAAAGCTCACTCATTTGCTAGTCCGATCCTCCCTGTGGGTGGAGAACAACTGCCACCTGTGATGACCATCTTGGTGGACTCAAACACCCCTGGAAAGTCATAAGCAACTGTGAAAAACGTTTTCCTTTGACAAGTCCCGCAGGGGTGTCTCCGTCAGCAGGCGTTTGTTGTGTTGCGACACCACGTACCGAGCACAAGGGGGTTGGACCCTTCCGCATGTAGCCCTGCCTGGCTTAGCCGTGTCTGGGGAAAGGGGGATCCTGGCGGTTGAGCCGATGCCGGGTGTTTGGACCTTTAAGGCCCCCCGGCGGAGGCAACACACCTCTTTGGCGTATGCTTCGCATAGATGGCAGCTCCAGACTGACTCACCTGGCGGAAATCGGCAGTCGCCTTTTCCTGTCCTCCTCTCCGATCTTCGTCTTTCATCTTTCCTGTCTTCGCTTCACTTCTCACTTTTAAGTTTCCCGGCGACAAGGATTAGCCTTGTGTGGCTAGCCAGCCTTGGTTATGCTTTATTTGGTTATAGCAGCGACATACGGCTCGCGTTGGCAGGGTCTCTTGCAGGAACATCTGTCACGTTCCCCTATTGGGCTCCATGGTGAGTGGTCAGCATCGCGGCCGAAAACCCAATCTATACTTATGGAAAACAATTTTCCTAAACTCCCTGATTGCCCTCAGAAACGAGGGCACACCGAAGAGGTCTCAGTTTTTCGGAAGCAAAGTCTACAGCTTCCCTCATTTCCATGTAGTTAACTCAGAAAAACCCGACAAACCACTGCGAGCCATCTCACCATTCCTTCTTTCAAAATTGTTGACTGAAGTTTTTGGCCCAGGATATAAGGCGTCGAGGATTGCAAATGGTGATCTCCTCTTGGAGCTCCACGATCAGAAGCAGTAACTCCGCACCGTAGTATAAATATCACCCGTGGCGTAGTTCCAGATGATGATCTATTGGAGCTAACTGAAGCAGAACTCCTGGAGGGCTTCAGTGAGCAAAATGTGATCTATGTCATCAGAATTAAGATGAGGCGCGATGGCAAAGATCGAAATCAAGCACCTAATAATCACCTTTGGTTGAAGTGTCGTGCCCGAGTCAATCGAGGTTGGGTACATCAACAGGGTGTCTACCAAGTTGACATTTCCAAATTCCCTGAGTGATGCAGAACTGTTTTATGTCAAGACGAGCTAAAACCATATCGCCTGATGCGGTCATTCTCTAGTAAGCATATAAAAAAACGAATTAATCTAATTTGAACGCTAAGGAGTAGTTTTCATGTTATTCAAGAAGAGAATAGAAGGGAGGGATTAGTAAAATGCACAGCAAATAAAATGTTTTCGAAAAGAATTGCAAATGGAGTTGGACATTCTCAGCACACAAAAGCAAATATTTTCGAATATGAGCTAATTCTATCAACTGATAGCAAGCTCAATGGTATGAGACACCGAACTTTGTCACAATTGAGATTCTCTCAACAGCTCGTAAGTCAACCTCAACTGCCCTGACATACTCTCAGCCCGCGCACGACACCTCATTGTTGTGTTTCACTGCTTCAAAGAGTTTATTTTGGTTTGTATGAGGGACACTTGCATCTCGCCATCAGCCAACACTGTTCTTTAAGCTCAAGCTCCTTCAAAACGGCGGCAGCACGCTTCCTTTCCCATTCATTCCTCAATGCGCAAAGGAAGCGTGCTGCCGCCGCATGTATGACATGATCAGAAACTTACATACTGACACACAACTTACACTTCTCACACTTTTCAACACTATTTGGGCTGCGGGATACCTCCCATCCTCTTGGAAGGAAGCTATTATTGTTCCCGTCTTGAAGCAGGGTAAAGACCCTTCCTTGGCGGCAAGTTACCGCCTGATAGCCCTCACAAGTTGCCTTTGTAAGCCATTTGAAAAAATGATTAATCGGCGACTCATTCATTTCCTTGAAAAGAACAAAATGCTTGATCCCTATCAGTGTGGCTTCAGAGAGGGGCGCTCCACAACTGGTCATCTTGTACGTATTGAAGGAAACATTCATGATGCATTTGTCCACAAACAGTTTTTCCTATCCATATTCCTCGACATGGAGAAGGCATACGACACAACGTGGCGCTACGGAATCTTGAGAGACTTGTCAGAAATGGGCATTCATGGTAATATGTTAAACCTAATAGAAAGCTATTTGTCAAATCGTACCTTCCGAGTAAAAGTCGGTAATGCATTGTCACGTCCTTTTACGCAGGAAGCTGGTGTACCCCAGGGAGGCGTGCTCAGCTGCACTCTCTTTATTGTTAAGATGAACACACTACGTGCTTCACTGCCACCGGCCATTTTTTATTCCGTATATGTAGACGATATACAAATAGGCTTCAAATCCTGCAACCTCACAGTGTGCGAGAGACAGGTACAGCAGGGCTTGAACAAGGTTTCCAAGTGGGCACAAGAAAACGGATTTAAAATCAACCCCCACAAAAGCTCTTGTATTCTTTTTACTAGAAAGAGAGGCCTGGTTCCAGATCCTTGTGTTCAGCTGTGTGGGCATCAAATACCTATCAACAAAGAACACAAATTTTAGGTATTATACTAGACTCCAAGCTTACTTTCATTCCTCACATAAAACATCTTAAAGAAAAATGTCTTAGAACAATGAACTTACTTAACATCCTATCCAACACAACGTGGGGTAGCGACAGACAGTGTTTATTGAATATTTACAGGAGCCTAGTTCGATCACGGCTAGATTATGGTGCGTAGTATACCACTCTGCCGCACCGAGCGCGCTTAAGATGTTAGACCCCGTTCACCATCTGGGTATCTGTCTGGACACTGGCGCATTTAGGACAAGCCCTGTTTGAAAGTCTATATGTAGAGTCGGATGAGTGGCCACTCCATCTTCAGAGAACCAACATCAGCTTAACGTATTTTCTCAAGGTTCGCTCTAATAAGGAACATCCGTGTTTCACAACCGTTAACGACTTGACGTGTGAAACACTTTTTCATAATAGACCCTCTATGAGATTTCCTTTCTCACTGCGTGCAATAGAACTTAGCAAGGAAATGGATGTTCCAGTTCTCGAACATCACCTAATGCCTCCAGCTAAGCTAGTACCGGCCTGGGAGTGGCAGGTGATAGACTGTGATGTATCCTTTGTGGAGGTCACAAAGCATGCTCCTGACCTCGAAATCGCTATGCATTTCCGTGAACTTCAATCGAAATACTGCTGTTCCGAATTCTACACAGATGCATCAAAATGAAATTCTGGTGTATCTTATGCTGCTGTTGGTCCCTCTTTTTCTAAATCTGATGTATTGTACCCCTTAACGAGCATCTTCACTGCAGAAACCTATGCCGCACTGTCTGCAGTAAAGCATATAAATAAATTAAAACTCGACAGAGCAATAGTATTTACAGACTCGTTAAGCCTTGTAAAAGCGCTGAACTCTCTACAAAAGCATACAAATCCTGTTTTCATTGAACTCTACTCGCTCTAATGTACCCCGCAGGGGCGTCTGCGTCAGCAGACGTTTGGTGTGTTGCGACACCACGTACCCGAGCACACGAGGGTTGGACCCTCCCGCGTGTAGCCGTGCGCGGCTTAGCCGTGTCCGGGGAAAGGGGGATCCTGGGGGTTAAGCCGATGCCGGGTGTTCGGACCTTTAAGGCCCCCCGGCGGATGCAACACACCTCTTTGGCCTCTGCTTCACGTAGACGGCACCCCCGGACTGACCCACCCGGGGGAAATCGGCAGTCGCATTTTCCTGTCTCTCTCTTCCTACAACCTTCGTCTTTCCCTTACTTTCCACCTTTCCTGTCTCCTTCTCTCTTCTATTTACTTCCTTCTTCTTGGCGGCAAGGGTTAACCCTGTGTGGCTATCCAACCTTGGGTACACTATATTGGGTTATAGTGATGGCGTACGGCTGGCGTCGTGCAGGCTTGTACACAAGCTCTGCCGCGTCCCCGCGTTGGGCTCCGTGGTGGGCGGTCGGCGCTGTTGCCGAATTTTTATATATTTTAATGGAAACCTCGTTCCCCAAATTTCCTGATCGCCCTCCTAAACGAGGGCGCACCGAAGATGTCTTCAAGTTTTTTGGACACCAAATCCAGAATTTCCCCCGCTTCTACGTTATTCATTCTGAAAAACCAAACAAAGCAGTCCGAACCATTTCACCATTCCTTGTCTCAAAGTCCTTGACTGATGTTTTTGGTCCAGGTTACAAGGTGTCCAGGATGGCAAGCGGTGAAACAATATGAGAATCTACAGAAATTAGTGTCATTCGGGGAGACCCACATAACAGTAACGCCGCACCGTACAATGAACACCACCCGTGGTGTTGTGTCGGATGATGATCTGCTTGAGCTGACTGAAGCGGAACTCCTGGAGGGCTTCAGTGAGCAAAATGTTATCAATGTTAGAAGAATAAAGATAAGGCGAGATGGTAAAGAGATTCAGACGAAGCACTTAATAATCACCTTTGGTTCAAGCGTCCTGCCCGATTCAATCGAGGCCGGGTACATCAAGCTCCGTGTTAGGCTGTACGTGCCCAACCCACTCCGTTGTTTCAAATGCCAGCGCTTTGGCCACAGCTCGCAGAGCTGTCGAGGCCGCCAAACTTGTACTAAATGTAGTGCCCACGAACACACATCTGAAGCTTGTGAGAATGCTCTCCACTGTGCAAACTGTGACGGGGAGCACGCCGCATACTCGCGGTCGTGCCCCTCCTGGAAGAAAGAAAAAGAAATCGTAACGATCAAAGTTAAAGAGAATATTTCATTCAAAGAGGCACGCAGGCGGGTATCGTACCTGCCCAAGAAAACCTTTGCCGATGTGGCGCGTCAGGGGGCAGCGTCACAACGGCCTCCAGCGGCTGTCCGACCCACAAGCAGTGAGGCGGCAGCTACGCCATCTGCCCCCGCGGCGGTTGCAGCTAGCGCTGCTCCGCCAACCCAGCAGGCGGGGCCATCGACCCCGAAGGTGGGCGCAGCCGAGGCTGCCTCAACTTCCCAGGTCCCTTCCTGCGCTGGCAACGGCCGGCGTAGCCAAATCCCTCTGGGAGCCCCATCGACCTCCGGACTGGTGGGCGCAGGGGTCTTGCCCTCCAAGGCGGGACTCCCTCTGAAAACTTCCCGCTCGCAAGAGCACGTGTCCGGCGCCTCACAAGAGGCAATGGACACTACACCCATCCTCAAGGCGCACCAAGCGCCTAAGGAGCGGCGAGGCTCCCTCGAACGCTCCAGAAAGAACAAAACTCCTATTACAGGGCCTCGAAGGGGTTCTGTAATCTAAGGCATCCCGTCCGTTTCCGTAAACACAGCACCAATTTATTTTAAATATGGATACACAAATGATTCAATGGAACATTAGAGGTCTCCTTAAAAACCTTGATGATTTGCAAGAACTCATCCACAAAGATAATCCAAAAGTGCTGCGTTTACAGGAAACACATTTAAAATCCAGACACGCAAACTTTCTCCGTACGTATGTTACGTTTCGCAAAGATCGCGATGATGCCATCGCATCATCGGGTGGTGTTGCGATTCTCACTCATAAAAGTATAGCATGTCAACCTTTACAGCTTCGAACGCCCCTTGAAGCAGTGGCGGTGCGAGTTGTTCTGCTAAACAAACTCATCACTATTTGCTCGCTTTATATACCCCCGCATTACAAATTAACTAAACATGAATTTCAGTCCTTTATAGATGAACTGCCAGAACCCTATGTTGTTCTTGGCGACTTCAATGCGCACAGCTCCCTGTGGGGCGACTCTCGTATAGATGCGCGAGGTCGTCTTGTTGAACAGTTCCTTTTTTCTTGTGGTGCGTGCCTTTTGAATAGGAAGGAACCCACATATTACTCTCTAGCAAACAGAACCTTTTCTTCAATCGATCTCAGCATAGTTTCTCCTTCTATTCTGCCTGAACTTGAATGGGAAGTTACAAAGAACCCTTACGGAAGCGATCACTTCCCCATACTACTAAGAACACCTCAAGAAAACGAATATCCACCACAGGCACCTCGGCGGAAGATTGAGACAGCTGATTGGGACAAATTTCGAACTCTTACTGGTATCGCATGGCATAACATCTCCTCGTTAGAAATTGATGCTGCTGTGGAGTATTTTACAGCCTTTATAATAGATGCCGCATCTAAATGCATATCACAAGTAAATGGCCTCTCGTGCAAACGGCGCGTCCCGTGGTGGACCGATGATTGTAGGATCGCAGGTAAAAAACAGAACAAAGCGTGGGGTTCGCTACGCGCTTCTCCCACTGCAGAAAATCTTATCAACTTTAAAAAAGTAAAATCCAAAGGCAGGCGAACCCGCCGACAGGCTAGAAGAGAAAGCTGGCAGAACTTTTTATCGGGCATCAACTTGTACACAGATGAGGCGAAAGTCTGGAACAGGGTTAGTAGGATAAGAGGGCGACAAACATACTCCCTCCCTTTGGTAAACACACAAGGCGAAACTCTGAAAGACCAGGCAGATTCACTTGGGGAGCACCTTGAGCGTGTGTCGAGCTGAATCAATTATTCCCAGTCCTTTCTTAAACATAAAGAAATAATAGAACGTAAGCCAATCATACAAAAATCCAGGCAGAATGAACCGTATAACCGGCCTTTCAGTATTGCCGAGTTGAAAGCTGCCTTGAACACATGCAAAAGCACTGCACCGGGACCTGACAGAGTCATGTATGACATGATCAGAAACCTACATACTGACACACAAGTTACACTACTTACACTATTCAACACTATTTGGGCTTCCGGATACCTCCCATCCACATGGAAAGAAGCGATTGTAGTCCCTGTTCTGAAGCACGGAAAAGACCCCTCCTTGGCGGCAAGTTACCGTCCGATAGCTCTAACTAATTGTCTGTGTAAGTTTTTTGAAAAAATGGTAAATCGCAGACTTATACATTTCCTCGAGGTCAACAATATGCTCGATCCTTATCAGTGTGGATTCCGAGAAGGGCGGTCGACGACCGATCATCTTGTGCGCATGGAAGGAAATATCCGCGATGCCTTTATACATAAACAGTCTTTCCTATCGATATTCCTCGATATGGAGAAGGCATATGACACGGCATGGCGTTACGGTATCTTGCGAGACCTGTCGGAAATTGGCATCCGTGGAAATATGCTGAACACAATTGAAAGCTATTTGTCAAATCGTACCTTCCGAGTGAAAATCGGCAATGCACTGTCACGTCCCTTTACGCAGGAAACTGGTGTACCCCAGGGAGACGTGCTCAGCTGCACTCTCTTTATCGTTAAGATGAACACGCTACGTGCTTCACTACCACCTGCCATTTTTTATTCCGTATACGTAGACGATATACAAATAGGCTTCAAATCCTGCAACCTCACAGTATGCGAAAGACAGGTACAGCAGGGCTTGAACAAGGTTTCCAAGTGGGCAGACGAAAACGGATTTAAGGTCAACCCCCACAAAAGTTCTTGTGTTCTCTTCACAAGAAAGAGAGGCCTGGTCCCAGATCCTTGTGTAGAACTGGGCGGACAACAAATCCCTGTTAACAAAGAACACAAATTCCTTGGTGTTATTCTTGACTCCAGGCTCACTTTCATACCTCACATAAAACATCTTAAAGAAAAATGTCTTAGAACAATAAACTTACTTAAAATCCTATCCCACACAACGTGGGGTAGCGACAGACAGTGCTTATTGAATATTTACAGGAGCCTAGTTCGATCACGGTTAGATTATGGTGCCGTAGTATATCACTCTGCCGCACCGAGCGCACTTAAGATGTTAGACCCCGTTCACCATCTGGGTATGCGTCTGGCCACTGGCGCATTTAGGACAAGCCCTGTTGAAAGCCTATATGTAGAGTCAGATGAGTGGCCACTCCATCTTCAGAGAACAAACATCAGCTTAACGTATTTTCTCAAGGTTCGCTCTAATAAGGAACATCGGTGTTTCACAATCGCTAACGACTTGACGTGTGAAACACTTTTTCATAACAGACCCTCTATGAGACTTCCTTTCTCGCTGCGTGCAAGAGAACTTAGCACGGAAATGGATGTCCCAGTTCACGTACAACGCCTAATGCCTCCAGCTAAGCTAGTACCGCCCTGGGAGTGGCAGCTGATAGAGTGTGACACATCCTTTGTAGAGGTCACTAAACATGCGCCATAGATACATATCAAAGTGCATTTCTTGGAGCTCCAGTACAAGTACTCGTGCACAGAGTTTTACACAGACGCTTCTAAGTCGCATTCCGGGGCGTCCTACGCAGCCATTGGTCCGTCCTTCTCGGAATCCGGTGTACTGCACCCTGAAACAAGTATATTTACGGCTGAGGCCCATGCACTATTGTCGGCTGTGAAACATATCAGAAAATCAAATATTCAAAAAACAATTTTATTTACAGACTCCTTAAGTGTCGTTAAAGCCTTGAAGTCACACTGTAAACACAGAAACCCCGTAATAATCGAGCTCTATTCCATTCTCTGTAGAGCATACATGTTTAACCAGCATGTCATTATATGCTGGGTGCCCGGGCATAGGGGCATTGAGGGTAACGTTCTAGCAGACCAGATGGCCACATCAATTTCATTGCATGCAGCTAATCCTACTGCTTCGGTCCCTGTCACAGACCTGAAGCCTTTTTTAAGAAGGAAACTGCGAAACCACTGGCAACGTAAGTGGGACGCAGAAGTACATAACAAACTGCACTTGATAAAGCCACAATTAGGTTCTTGGCCCTCCGTAACAAAATCACGGCGAACAGATGTCCTATTCTGTCGCCTCAGAATAGGACACACATTTGGCACACATAATTTTTTACTCCATGAAAATGATCCTCCGACCTACGGTAGATGCGGGGAGAGGCTGACCGTCCTCCACGTCCTCCTGGAGTGTCGGGCAGCCGAATCTGAGAGAAAGAAGCATTTTCCCCTAGCATACCGGCAGCAGATCCCCCTTCATCCCGCAATGTTACTCGGCCCAGAACCGCTATTTGATACCAACGCAGTCCTAAGTTTCCTGAAAGATGTTGTCCTGCATGTTATTAGCCCCACATGTTCATAGCGGGTCCTCTCTTCAGAGGATACCGCTGTGATAGCTCTTTCGTATAGCACGTGCCTCTAGGCCCTTGTGTTTCAAGGGCTCTGGCGAGGCAACAGTGCTCCAGCCATTTTTACCATCTCATATATTTTCAATGCTATGTCATTCTTTTACGATGGATTTTAATGTTCACAGTATTCGCCATTAGTCATCGCCATAATTTTATATCACGTAGATTTTATGCACTTTACAGCAACTATTTTAGGCCACTTTACAGCCAAGTCACATCTCCATAATACATCGTCAACATCACCACTTGTCATGGCGCTCTTTGGCCACACCTGGCCCTTGCGCCATTAAACACCACATATCATCATCATCGCTCTTATGTAATCTTTATCTATCACATAGACACGTAGTAATACGCTGGGTGCCTGGCAATAGGGGCATCGAGGGTAACGTGCTAGCTGACAAAATGGCCACATCACTCACATCACTAACCACTTTTCCTACTGCTTCGGTCCCTGTAACAGACCTGAAGCCTTTCATAAGAAGGAAACTGCGAAACCACTGGCAACGTATGTGGGACGCAGAAGTAAATAACAAACTGCATGTGATAAAGCCACAGTTAGGTTCTTGGCCCTCCGTAACAAAATCACGGCGAACAGATGTCCTATTCTGTCGCCTCACAATAGGACACACACTTGGCACGCATAACTATTTACTCACTGAAAATGATCCTCCAACCTGCGGTAGATGCGGGGAGAGGCTGACCGTCCTCCACGTCCTCCTGGAGTGTCGGGAAGCCGAATATGAAAGAAAGAAACATTTTCCCTTAGCATACCGGCAGCACATCCCCCTTCATCCTGTTATGTTACTCGGCCCAGAACCTTTATTTGACACCAACGCAGTCCTAAGTTTTCTGAAAGATCTTGTCTTGCATGTCGTTAGCCCCACATGTTCGTAGCGGGTCCTCTCTTCAGAGGATGCCGCTGTGATAGCTTTTTCGTATAGCACATGCTTCTAGGCCCTTGTGTTTCAAGGGCTCTGGCGAGGCACCAGTGCTACAAGTAATTTTAGCATCCTATATTTTTTTATTTTGCAATCATTCTTGTACGATGGATTTTAATGTTCATAGTGTTCGTCATTAGTCATCGCCATAGTTTTATAGCACGTAGGTTTTACGCACTTTACAGGGACAATTTTTAGGCCAGTTTACAGCCAAGTCACATCTCCATAATACATCGTCAACATCACCACTTATCATGGCGCTCTTTGGCCAAACCTGGCCCTTGCGCCATAAAACACCACACATCATCATCATCAATGCGTAGGTTCTTTCTATTTTTGTACTCCTTCCGTCGCTTGTTCCCCCCCACGGACCATTTGAAGCATCTTCTTGGTCAGTTGCACAGTCCACGTCCTAGTTTTCGAACTCCTTAGGGGCCGCGAAAACGTCCGAAAAATCGGCCAGTTGGAAAAAAATAAATGCATGTCATTTACTGCCCTTAAGGGCTCAAACCGCCACAGGCACATTCGAAAACGCTCTGAAGGCCTTTAGGTACACGTATCAGGCATATCAGTGCTCGTACTGTGACAGGAAATACGGGGTGCATGCGTGTATAATTAAGGAATACATACTGTGTATAATTAAGGAATACATACTGGAATATTGTATCCCGTGGCAATAGCCCCCTTCCCGCGCTTGTTACGCTTCACTGCAATACTTTTGCGCATGCTTCACCAAGTAACATTTCTGTACGGAGGTGAAGCTGACTTTCGAAAACTGGCATTATGCGTGCTTTTCAAGCTTCTAAGCCAATCGCGAAGACCGCAAAGGCGGAGTCCGTGCCATTGCTGACAGCAGCGAATTCTTTCAATGTTGGTGGTGGTAACAACTTTATTTCGTTAACAGAAAGGATTTAGTTGACTTTAGAGGGCTTCCAGGGTGCGTGAGGTGGCCGTCCGATCAGCTCCTCTAGTGACATCTGTTATGGTCGTGAAGCCCTGTCTGTCGGCGACTTCCAAAGCTCAGCTGACGGCCTGCAGTTCAACCGCCGGGTCCGAACTGGACACCGCATCCTCCCACTCTTGCTCGTTAGAGAGTTGGCATTCTCTTTTCGGTTTTAGATTGTCGCACTCGAATAAAATGTGTTTTAAATCTGCCTTTGTGATCCCAAAGAGCTTACATTTGGGGGTGTAGACTCCTGGGTAGGCCTTGGAGTATATATAGGGGTTGGGGAAGGTGTTAGTTTGTAGCTTCCGCCAGGCCACTTGTTGATGTTTATTAAGGCTTTTGTCCGGCGACGGGAGCGTCCTTCTGTTGTTTCTGTGATATAATGTTATCTCGTAGTGGGTGGTCAAGGTCTCTCTGACCGACCTCAGGACCGGCTCTCCCACTGCCCAGTTGACGAAACCTCGGGCTAAGTTGTGGGCCGCCTCATTCCCAGGATGCGACGCGTGGGCCGGAACCTATATGATTCTAATGGGTCTGGCGTTGAAATTGTGCGGTTTTAGGATTTGTTTGGCGGGTTTGTGGACCCTCCCTTTTGCAACGTTTCGAACGGCTGTCTTCGAGTCACTAAAGATTGTGTTGGCTTCAGTGCTAATAATGGCTAGGGCGATGGGCCGCTTCCTCCGCCTCGTGTGCCTTTTTGCTCCGCACAGAGGCGGCTGAGATTGGTTTTAGCTAGGTCCATGCCCAAGACGCCTATCGCAAAGGCGTCGTGATCAGAGCTCTGCAACGTCCGTACAGACTGCCTCCTTATGGTTTGAATATTGCCTGTGGAGGGCTTTGGCTCTCGCCTTCCTCCTTTCTGCGTGGTGTTCGGGATGCATGTTTTTCGGGATTGGATCTATTCTCAGATACTTTTGTATGTCTTTAGGCATTTGCACGGCATCCGTCCCTATCCATTCTTGCCTGATATCCAAGGTCCATAGAATGTGTCTTCCCGTGGGTGTTTTTGTTAGCCTGTCGTACTTTGCGATTCTGTGCGCATCGACTAGCTCGGGAAGCGTGTTGTGTATGCCTAACATTAGCAGCCTTTCTGTTGATGTATGCTTAGGGAGATGAAGGGCTGCCTTGTACGATTGTCTTATGAGGCATTCAACCTTGTTCTTTTCCGCTGCCTGAAGTTTGAGATAGGGGAGAGAATATACTATACGGCTGAGCACGAAAGCCTGCACAAGCCTCCTGATATCTGTTTCTTTCATTCCCTGGTGTTTGTTAGCTATTCGTCTTATGAGCCTGTTGGTTTATCCAACGCATGCGACTAGTTTGTTTAGTGTAGTTGTGTTTTTCCCGTTGTTTTGAATGTGCATTCCCAGGATTCTCAAGGTTTGTACTTCTGCAACTTTTATACCATCAACCCTAACATCCAATTGTGCCGGGGGATCGTTTTTCTTAAGTCTGTGTCTGATAACTAGGATAACTAGGATAGCCGCGATGCATTTACACATAAACAGTTTTTCCTATCGATATTCCTCGACATGGAGAAAGCGTATGACACGGCATGGCGTCACGGGATCTTGCGAGACCTGTCGGAAATTGGCATCCGTGGAAACATGCGGAACACAATTTAAAGCTATTTGTCAAATCGTACCTTCCGAGTAACAGTCGGTAATGCACTGTCCCGTCCTTTTACGCGGGAAACTGGTGTACCCCAGGGAGGCGTGCTTAGCTACACTCTCTTTATCGTTAAGATAAATACACTTCGTTCTTCTCCCGCAGGGACGTCTGCGTCAGCAGGCGTTTGATGTGTTGCGACTCCACGTACCCGAGCACACGAGGTTTGGACCCTCCCGCGTGTAGCCGTGCGCGGCTTAGCCGTGTCTGGGGAAAGGGGGATCCTGGGAGTTGAGCTGATGCTGGGTGTTTGGACCTTTAAGGCCCCCCGGCGGAGGCAACACACCCGTTTGGCCTCTGCTTCACATAGACGGCACTCCCGGACTGACCCACCCGGGGGAAATCGGCAGTTACCTTTTCCTGTCCTCCTCTCCAATCTTCGACTTTCTCTCTAGCGTTTTTCATCTTTCCTTTCTTCTCTTCACTTCTGCTCACTTCCTAGTTTCCCCGCAGGGGCGTTTGCGTCAGCAGGCGTTTGGTGTGTTGCGTCACCACGTACCCGAGCACACGAGGGTTGGAGCCCCCCGCGTGTAGCAGTGCGATGCTTAGCCGTGTCCGGAGAAAGGATACGGATCCTGGGGGTTGAGCCGATGCCGGATGTTCGGACCTTTAAGGCCCCCCGGCGGAGGCAACACACCTCTTTGGCCTCTGCTTCACGTAGAGGCACCCTCGGACTGACCCACCCGGGGGAAATCGGCAGTCGCCTCTTCCTGTATCTTTCTCCCCAAATCTTAGTCTTTATCTCTGACTTTTTGATCTTTCCTGTCTTCTTCTCTCTTCCATTTACTTCCTTTCTCCACGGCGGCTAGGGTTAACCTTGTATGGCTATCCTACCTTGGGTACACCATATTTGGTTATAGTGACGGCGTACGACTGGCGTCGTGCAGACTCGTACACAAGCTCTGCCGCGTCCCCTCATTGGGATCCGTTGTGGGCGATCGGCGCTGTTGCCGAACATACACATTTTCTCACGGCAGCGCAAGACCTCTATCCTATATGATCGGCGTCTGAAAAGATGCCGCACCGAAGCAATGTTCCAGTTCTCTTTTCGAAGCAACGCTCCATCATTTACCAAGTTCTATGTACTGCACAGTGAAAACAACGTACCAGTGAGAAAGCTCTCTCCATTTCTAGTGGTCAAGTGTCTAAAAGAAAAAAAATGGACCTACATACAAAGCCTCAAAAATGTCTAGCGGGGACCTCCTCCTAGAACTAAACGACAAGGACCAAGCGCAAAAGCTCACAGAACTTACCAGTATTGGTAACGCAGCAGTGACAATCTCACCGCACACAACATTAAATACAAGCAGGCGTGTAATATCAGAGGAAGATTTTATTGGCTTAAGCGACGAAGAATTGCTGGAAGGTTTCCAGGAACAAAATGTTCATCATCATCATCAGCCTGGTTATGCCCACTGCAGGGCAAAGGCCTCTCCCATACTTCTCCAACTACCCCGGTCATGTACTAATTGTGGCCATGTTGTCCCTGCAAACTTCTTAATCTCATCCGCCCACCTAACTTTCTGCCGCCCTCTGCTACGCTTCCCTTCCCTTGGAATCCATTCTGTAACTCTTGATGACCATCGGTTATCATCCCTCCTCATTACGTGTCCTGCCCATGCCCACATTTCTTTTTCTTGATTTCAACTAAGATATCATTAACTCGCGTTTGTTCCCTCACCCAATCTGCTCTTTTCTTATCCCGTAATGTTACACCTATCATTCTTCTTTCCATAGCTCGTTGCGTCGTCCTCAATTTAAGTAGAACCCTTTTCCTAAGCCTCCAGGTTTCTGCCCCGTACGTGAGTACTGGTAAGACACAGCTGTTATAAACTTTTCTCTTGAGGGCTAATGGCAATCTGCTGTTCATGATCTGAGAATGCCTGCCCAACGCACCCCAGCCCATTCTTATTCTGATTATTTCAGTCTCATGATCCCGATCCGCAGTCACTATCTGTCCTAATTAAAGGTATTCCCTTACCACTTCCAGCGCCTCACTACCTATCGTAAACTGCTGTTCTCTTCGGAGACTGTTAAAGATTACTTTAGTTTTCTGCAGATTAATTTTTAGACCCACCCTTCGGATTTCCCCTCCAAGTCAGTGAGCATGCATTGAAGTTGGTCCCCTGAGTTACTAAGCAAGGCAATATCATCAGCGAATCGCAAGTGACTAAAGCATTCTGCATTAACTCTTATCCCCAATTCTTCCCAATCCAGATCTCTAAATACCTCCTGTAAGCACGCTGTGAATAGCATTGGAAAGATCGTATCTCCCTGCCTGACGCCTTTCTTTATTGGCCCCGCAGGGGCGTCTGCGTCAGCAGGCGTTTGGTGTGTTGCGACACCACGTACCCGAGCACATGGGGGTTGGACCCTCCCGCGTGTAGCCGTGCGCGGCTTAGCCGTGTCAGGGGAAAAGGGGATCCTGAGGGTTGAGCCAATGCCGGGTGTTTGAACCTTTACGGCCCCTCGGCGGCGGCAACACACCCCTTTGGCCTCGGCTTCACGTAGACGGCACCCCCGGACTGACCCACCCGGGGGAAATCCGCAATCGCCTTTTCCTGTCTCTCTCTACTCAAATCTTTGTCTTTCTATTTCACTTTTGACCTTTCCTGTCTCCTATTTACTTCATTTCATTTTCAAGTTTCCGGGCGGCTAGGGTTAACCATGTGGGCGTGGCCTTCCTTGGTCATGGTTATATGGTTATAGCAGTTATTATGGCTAGTGGTTTTAAAACACTCCCGTGTTGGGCTCCATGGTGGGTGGCCAGCTTAGCTGCCGAACTTATGTGTAATTTCATGGACAGGACCCCCTCTTCAACAAAGCCTGATTTGAGGCCGAAAAGGCACCGGACCGAGGTAATGAATTTCAATAAACCTAGTGATTGCTTCACAAAATTTTTTGTCATCAAGTCTGAAACTGAACAAAAAATTCAAGACATGTCCCCCTTCCTCATCGCCAAAGCAATTAACGAGTGTATTGGTGAGACCTACAAAGCCAAAAAAATGAATTCTGGAGACCTCTTGCTCGAAGTTATGACGGCTGAGCATAGCAGGCAGATTAAGAAACTTGAGAAGATCGGTGAGAACAGTGTGTCTGTCTCACCACATCGGACACTGAACTACGCGAAGGGTGTGATTTCAGATACAGAACTCCTTAAGTGCACAGACGAGGAAATCAAAGAAGCCTTGAGAGATTAGGGTGTTCTATGTGCAAGACGAATTAAATTTAGAAAAAATAACATTGAAACTCCGACCAAACACATTGTGCTGACCTTCAACTCCTTAACACTTCCAAGTGCCGTTAAGGCTGCTTACCTGTACCTTAGAGTAAGAACATATTTGCCCAATCCCCGCCGGTGCTTTCGTTGTCAGAAATATGGGCACGGCTCCCAGTCATGTCGCGGAAGAGCAACCTGTGCTAAATGCGGTCAACCAGACCACGGTGATGAAACGTGCACAAACGAGCTGTGCTGCGCAAATTGCGCGGGTCAGCACGCGGCATTTTCCAGATCTTGTCCTCAGTGGAAAAAAGAAAAAGAAGTGATTGCATTGAAGGTACGGGAGAACATATCACACATTGAAGCCAAAAAGAGAGTCGCGTTTGCCGATAGAGGTACTTACGCACAGGCTGTGCACAGAGGGCGTGCGCCGCCGATGGTGTCAATTGGAACCCAGGTGGAGCTGCTGGACAAGGTTTCAGCTCTCCGGCCCTCCTCACCCAGTGAAATAACAGACGCTCGTCGCAACCCTCTCCCAAGAGGCCCAGAGGCTTCTGCTGAGGCTGACGGCAGTCAGCACGTGGTAGAGGCCACGAAGGTCTCAACGCCGGTGCTGAAGGACCGCTTTCTTTCCAAGAAGACGGCACCTTCTCCAAGCACCATCAACGATGAACGCCCAAAGGGCGATGATATGATGGAAGTGTGTCCGCCGGACACGAATCAAACAAAAGAGCCTACATCCGGTAGGCAAACCAAAAAGACGGGTATTCCCCCTGGAAAACACAAAGGGGGTAGACTTCTGGTCATTCCTCCTGCCAAGGAGAAGTGACCTACAAAGCATTTTAGCAAGTTTCTTGCTCATTCACATAAGTCATCTTTGTGACCTCTTACATAGAATCTCTTCGTGAAGTACTTGATAATCCACAACATCAAATATGGCTACTATTGTGCAGTGGAACTGCCGTGGTTTAAGAACCAATATTGATGACATTTACGATCTTTTCGAGGATGCTGAGGCTTCTGTTATGTGTTTGCAAGAAACTCATTTGAAAGGTTGCCATAAACAACCTCTGCGTCGATATAGCATCTTTCGCAAAGATAGGGAACAGGCGTCAGTCGCATCTGGAGGAGTCGCTATAGTGGTCGCTCAAGGAGTCCCAGTACGCGAAGTCAAGCTTAACACCAACTTAGAAGCTGTTGCAGTAAAGGTTCAGATAGGGAAAACAATAACAGTATGCTCCCTGTACTTACCACCAGGTAAGAATACCACAATAAAGGAATTAGAAAATCTCGTGAAATAACTTCCAGAACCTTTCCTTTTATTGGGTGATTTTAATGCTCATAATAACATCTGGGGCAGTAACCACACTGACGCAAGGGGGAAAATGGTAGAAGAATTTTTAGACAACTGCAATCTGTACCTTTTTAATGATGGAGAGCCAACATATTTTATTGCTAAATCACAATCTACTTCAAGCATTGACCTCTCCTGTGGCACGCCGTCACTTGCTGGATTTTTTATTTGGGACGTGAGGGAAAACCCACGTGGCAGCGACCACTACCCTATAATACTCAAGCCGATCGACGCGCCTCCAACAATGCCAGTACGAAGACAGAGATGGTAGCTGGGTAAAGCAGACTGGTCAGTTTTTTTGGAAAGCTCCGAAATAAGGATTGATGATGTCATCGCACTCAATACTGACGACTTATGTGATGCGATAACGAAACAAATTTTAGATGCAGCTGAAAACTCCATACCACTTTCACAAGGGAAACTGCCACGTACACCAAAACCGTGGTGGAATGAAGCATGTGATAAAGCTCGTAGGAAACAAAACTGTGCATGGTCTCGACTTAACAGGTACCCAAATTTCGAAAATTTATTGTTTTTTAAACAAAAGCGCAGTGAGGCTAGAAGAGAAAGACGGATAGCAAAACGAACATCATGGGTGAAATATGTGAGCTCTATAAACAGTCAAACAACAAGTAAATTAGTCTGGGAGAAAGTGAGAAAAATAGACGGTGTTCATACAGAATACACACTCCCTATATTCGACGAGGAAACGGATCCTAAAGGGCAAGCAAATATACTTGGCGAGCACTTTGCTGGAATTTCGAGTTACGCTCACTACACGCCCGAGTTTCTTAAGATAAAGGCCACGGCAGAAAAGAAAGATCTTCGGATATCACTGAATAGTACTGAGCCATATAACTGTCCTTTTACAAAAACTGAACTCTTCGATGCAATATATTTAGGGAAGAGCCATTCAGCAGGCCCGGACAACGTACACTACGAAATGCTGCGACACTTACACATGAACACGTACGACACAATCCTTCACCTCTTCAACAGGTTGTGGGCAGAAGGCTATTTTCCAAAAGCATGGAAGAAAGCGATAGTTCTACCACTTCTAAAACCTGGAAAGGCACGCTCTGATCCTAACAGTTATCGCTCCATTGCCTTAACCAGTTGTTTAGGAAAAACATTCGAAAGAATGGTTAACAAACGGCTTGTGCACCTTTTGGAAAGTAACGGGTTACTTGATCAGTACCAGTGTGGCTTTAGAGCCAATCGCAGCACAATCGACCAATTAGTCCGGTTATAAACAAAAATCCGTGAATCTTTCGTCCAAAGGCAGCATTGCGTCTCCGTTTTCTTTGACCTATCAAAAGCGTATGATACGACGTGGAGACATGGCATTTTAATGGACTTGCACAGGCACGGAATAAAAGGGCACATGCTTTGTATAATCAAAAGCTATCTGGAGGACCGAACTTTTCAGGTGATGTTTGGACCAACTTTCTCCAACTGTTTTATACAGAAGAATGGAGTGCCGCAAGGTGGAGTATTGAGCGTTACACTATTTCTAGTGAAGCTCAATTCGATAACTACAGTTATTCCTTCTTCCTTAATGTATTCTTTATATGTCGATGACATTCAACTTTGTTTCTCCTCTTGTAATATGGCTACTTGCGAACGCCAACTCCAGTTGGGTGTAAACTCTATAGTGCGATGGGCAAACGAAAATGGTTTTAAATTTTGCGCAGAAAAAACAATATGCGTACCTTTCAGTCAATACCGAAGGCTCACACCGGACCCAACATTACATATTAAAGGACAGCAAATCACAGTAAAGAACGAACACAAATTTCTTGGTATGATCGTTGACAAAAAACTCAACTTCAAAGCGCACATCGCTTATGCAAAACAGAAATCTCTGAAATCCATAAATTTAATAAAGCTCCTATCACGCCGATCATGGGGTTCAGATAGAATATGTCTGCTTCGCATATACAATGCAGTTGTCCGATCACAATTAGACTACGGATGTTTTGTGTACGGCTCAGCTCGAAAGTCAGCATTAGAGGTTCTTGATCCGGTGCATCACCTCGGACTATGTCTGTGCTCCGGCGCGTTTCGTACGTCTCCCGTACAAAGCTTGTATGCAGAAACCAACCAGCTGTCTTTGGAACACAGAAGACTATTTCTTGGAAACATGTACATAATGAGAGTACTGTCCTGTTCAACGCATCCTTGTAGACGACTATTTACAAGGCCGCGCTTTGAAATACATTTTAGCAACAAACCGGCAATCATTCCTTCCTTTTTCATCAGGTACCAAAAGCTGAATGCGGACCTATGTTTCGACGTAAGAAATAAATTCTTGCAAGGTGAACCTTCTTTTGCTCCTTGGGAGATGAAACATGCGCAATGCGACTTTAGGTTAACAAAAAACAGAAAACAATTTTCACCAAGAGAGGCGTTACTAAGCGAATATTTAGAAATAGAATCAGAATATAATTTCTGCGTGAAATACTTTACGGATGGATCAAAAAGCAATGGCAATGTAGGCGCTGCAGTGACATCAAATCAATTTGAAAAACAAATGAGACTTCCAAGTCAGGCTGCTGTCTTTACTGCAGAACTTCATGCCATTTCGTTAGCTCTTGAAGACATCCTGAAAAGAGGAAATAACCAATCTGTTATATTTAGCGACTCCTTGAGCTCTCTTCAAGCTCTCGCATCTAAGTTACCATCTATAAATAATCTACTGAAGAAAATAAAAAAAACAATTCACAACATGTCACAAGAGAGCGTTAAATGTCATTTTCAGCTGGATTCCTAGTCATGTAGGAATTCCCGGTAATGAAAGAGCAGATTTTATGGCAGTCAGTACCAAAGATTTGGAGCTATATGATGTTGGCCTAGCTTGGCAAGATTATAAAGCCACTTTAAAAATAGCAGTTAAGAAACACCGGCAGAAAGTGTGGGATCAAGAAAAACTCAACAAGCTTCATTGCATAAAACCTATTCTACGAGAATGGCAGAGTTGTCGCCACAGACAAACATTTTACGAGGTTATTTTATGTCGCTTAAGAATTGGTCACACAAGGCTGACACATAGTTACTTAATTAATAACAAACCACAACCAACATGCCAACACTGCGGTGAAATTTTAACCGTGCTACATATTTTAATAACATGTCCTGGTTTAGAAAAATGGAGGCAAAGATATTTTAAGATTTTTTACGAAAAAAGAATCCCTATCCATCCTATGTTGTTATTGAGCGATGAACCACTGGTCCCATATGAAGGTACTTTTCACTTTTTAAAAGCCACAGGAATCCTACAAGAACTGTAGCACATTTCATGTTTTATATTTTTACTTGGCCATTTACACCATTTTACAGCATTTAAACAAATAAGCTAATACGACAATCATGTTCTTGGCGCATTATAGTCTGCACGGCTGCTGCGCCATAAAAATTCCAAATCATCATCATCAACTTTCTTTATTGGGATTTTGTTGCTTTCTTTATGAAGGACCTGATGGAGGTAACAAAATGTTACCAAAGTCCAAAGAATTTTCATCCGCAGGAACGACCAAGAAATCCCCACAAGACATGTAATACTCACCTTCGGAACAAGTGTAATGCCTACCTCCCTGGATGCAGGTTATGTAAAGGTAAATGTTAGACCATATATCCCGAACCCTAGACGATGTATCAAATGCCAAAGGTTTGGACATACTTCGCATGCATGTCGAGGACGAACTACTTGTGCTAAGTGCAGCTCCAACGATCATCAAACTGACAATTGCACCTCTTCCCCACTTTGTGTTAACTGCAAGGGAGATCACCCAGCTTACTCGCGGTCCTGCCCTTGCTGGAAAAAAGAAAAAGAAGTAATTGCTCTAACTTTCAAAGAAAAAATTTCGTTCTATGAAGCCAGAAAGCGGCTATCGTACCTTCCGCGAAGAAGTTACGCCGATGTGACGCAGATGGGGGCAGCGTCACAGAGGTCTGAGGAGTCCTCCGAGCCCACGCGCAGTGGTGCCGCAGTGACTCCTCCCGCCCCCGTGATGGAAGTAGCCGACGCTGCTCCATCCTCTTCCAAGGCGCTGCAAACACCAGTACCGAGACACGTGTCTCGGCGCCAAACTCTCGGTCCTCCAGCGCCTCAGAGAGAGCGATGGAGGTCCAAACAAAATCCCCGGTGTCATCGACACCGAAGGACAAGCGCTCTCTCAAGCGCGGTAAGAGGGACAAAATCCATATAACGACCCAATATAAGAAGGCTATAAGCTGAGGGTTATAGCTCCGTTGTACCTGCGTTCTTCAGATCCATGTCACCTAACATATTTCTTATCTTCCACTCACTCGTTAATATCATTTATTATCCTTCAATTTTATAACGGCTTTTATGATCCATTGGAATTGTAGAGGTCTCTTACATAAATTAGGTGACTTAAAATACCTTTCATTTAATTTCTCTCCCGTAGCATTATGCTTACAGGAAACAAACCTAAGTGAAAAGCACAAAAACATTTTAAAAGGCTTCACTGTTGTACGGCGCGATCGTACTCAGGCGAACTGGCTTTCGGGTGGCGTAGCTATAGTTCTACAGAGCAGCATTGCAGCTAGAGAAGTTGCCATTAATACTCAGAAGCCGTTGCTGTCACCGTTATAGCACATAAAACCATTACCATTTGTTCAATGTACATTCCGCCCCATTCACATTTTACTGTAAGACATTTGGAGTTAGTTTTAAACGAGCGACCTAAACCTTTTTTTAATAGCAGGTGATTTTAACGCTCATAACATATTATGGGGTAGCAAAACAATTGACACCAGGGGACAAACACTTGAAGATTTTATCCTGACTAACGAAATATGCCTTTTAAACACTGGTGCGCCAACCTACTGCTCCCCAAGCACAGGAAATATGATTTGTCTAGATCTGGCGCTGTGCACTCTATCTCTGTTGACAGATCTTAAATGGAGTGTTATTAACAATCCTTATGGTAGTGATCGTATGCCCGGCATTATTAAAAACACATCTCCTTTCCCTACAGTACCATTAAGACCACCACTTTGGAAAATCCATCTAGCAGACTGGTCTCTGTTCAGCGTGAAGGCCAGTCTTGATCACATATCAGACGATCAAACAATAGACGAAATGAATGAAAAGATTATTGCCTCCATACTTGCTGCAGCAGAACAGACGATCCCGCAATCCTCCGACTTCTTGAGGAAAAAACTAAAACCGTGGCGGACGAATGAATGTACTAAAACTAAAAAAGCACAAAACAAAGCGTGGGGTATCTTTCGGCGATATCCAACACAAGATAACCTCCTGTATTTCAATAAAGCAAAGGCGAAAGCCAGGTACACGCGTAGGCAAGCCGAAAGACAATCTTGGCAAACGTATGTATCCTTCATCAATAGCTCAATAACATCCAAAAGAATGTGGGATCAGCTTCGTAAGTTTAGAAGCGAGTACGCTCCTTATACGATCCCCATACTTTCACCTCCAGGTACACAAACGAATTTAAAAGAACAAGCAGACATATTAGGGCAGCATTTCCATAACATATCAAGCTCACTACACTACTCCACTGAATTTCAAAAGTCTAAACAATCACCAGAAAAACAAGAGCTTCCGACAACAGGAAGTTCCGAGAAACCATATAATGCCCCCTTAACACTTCCGGAAATCAACAGAGTACTCACTACTAGCAAATAACAGCGCCAGGTCCGGACAGAATACATTACACAATGCTCGTACACCTTTCTTCAAAAGCAGTTAAGACATTGCTCCGCTTTTTTAACATAATCTGGGAAACAGGAAAAATGCCAAATGAGTGGAAAAAAGCCATTATAATCCCTTTCTTGAAAGCTGGGAAACATCCTACAACAGCTACCAGCTACCGACCTATAGCACTCACAAGCTGTCTTGCCAAGTCCTATGAATCCATTGTAAACATCAGATTGGCATACGTCCTCGAAACTGAGAACCTGCTCGATAATCATCAGTGTGGGTACAAGAAAGGCTGGGTACAAGAAAGGCTGCTCTACATTAGATCATCTAGTTCGGTGAGAACACGAGATACGTACGGCCTTTCTACACAAACAATACTGTCTGACTGTTTTCTTTGATTTAGAAAAGGCGTGCGACACAACATGGAGGTATGGTATTTTAAGGGATTTAGCGGATTTGGGGATCCGCGGTAGAATGCTTAAATGTCTTGCTGATTTCATGTCCGATCGAAAATTTCAAGTGCGTTTAGGAACGGTGCTGTCCCGCGTATTTATTCAAGAAAACGGTGTACCTCAGGGATGCGTATTAAGCGCAACATTGTTTTGTCGTGAAAATGAACTCGCTCAATAATGCAATTCCATCCTCCGTAATGCATTCCTTATATGTGGATGATCTACAAATTGCGTGTCGTGCATCGAACATGGCAACCTGCGAACGACAAATTCAAATTACATTAAACAAACTAACGCAGTGGGCATCTGAAAACTGCTTTCGCTTCTCACGTGAAAAAACTATCAGTGTTGTCTTTACACAAAAAAGAGGCCTACAACCAGATCCCATCCTTATACTACACGATGGCACACTACCCGTAAACAAGAACACAAGTTTCTGGGTATTCTGTTTGATAAAAAGTTGAAATTTCTCGCACACATCAATGATGATGATGATGTGTGGTGTTTTATGGCGCAAGGGCCAGGTTTGGCCAAAGAGCGCCATGGGAAGTGGTAATGTTGACGATGTATTTTGGATGGCGTGCACAATGAATTCCTCATGGTAGATGTCACATGGCTGTAAAAGGCCCTAAAATCTGTAGCTGTAAGTGGCGGAGAATATATAGTTGCTAAAATAATGACGGTGACTAGGCAGTGATGTGGGCTATGGCAATGAGCTGTCGTTAAAACATTATGCAATAAAACGACACTGCCCCGCAGGGGCGTCTGCGTCAGCAGGCGTTTGGTGTGTTGCGACACCACGGACCCGAGCACACGAGGGTTGGACCCTCCCGCGTGTAGCCGTGCGCGGCTCAGCCGTGTCTGGGGAAAGGGGGATCCTGGGGGTTGAGCTGATTCTGGGTGTTTGGACCTTTAAGGCACCCCGGCGGAGGCAACACCCCCCTTTGGCCTCTGCTTCACATAGACGGTACCCCTGGACTGACCCACCCGGGGGAAATCGGTAGTTGCCTTTTCCTTTCTCTTTCTCCCTCAAATCTTCGTCTTTCTCTCACTTTTAATCTTTCCTGTCCTCTCTTTATTTTCGTATTACTTCCAGCTTCGTAGGCGGCGAGGGTTAACCTTGTGCACTATATCCAGTCTTAGGTATATGTATTTGGTTATAGCGGGGTTGTACCGCTGGCGTGCGCAGAACTGAATATTTCCGTCCTGTGTCGTCCCCTGGTTGGGCTCCATGGTGGGGGGCGGCCATCCCTGCCGAAAAAACCATACTTCTAATGGCCACTTCTTTTCCCCGACTTCCTGATCGCCCTCCGAAACGAGGGCGCACCGAAGATATTTTCCAATTTCTTGGGAACAAACAGCCAAACTTCCCCCGATTCCATGTAATTCATTCAAACAATCCTGAAAAGACCATGAGAATGATTTCTCCTTTCCTCGTATCTAAGCACCTAACCGAAACTCTTGGTACAGGCTACAAAGCAACGAAAATGGCTAGCGGCGATCTCCTTCTGGAACTCCGCAATCCGAAACAGCATGAAAATCTTCCTAAAGTTCAGTCATTTGGGGAAATCCCAGTAACAGTAACCCCACACCGAATTATGAACACCAGCCGTGGTGTTGTTTCTGACAACGATTTGATGGAGCTCACAGAAGCCGAACTGTTGGAAGGCTGGAGTGAGCAAAACGTGATCAATGTTAAAAGAATCATGCTAAGGTGCGACGGCAAGGAGATAAAAACCAAGCATCTTGTATTGACTTTCTCCTCAAGCATTCTGCCTGATACACTCGAGGCCGGCTATGTAATGCTACGGGTCAGGCCGTATGCTCCAAATCCTCTCCGCTGCTTCAAATGCCAGCGTTTCGGCCACAGTTCCCAGAACTGCCGAGGCCGGCAGACATGTGCAAAATGTAGTTCCCGTGACCATGCCTCTGAAACGTGCTAAAACGCTCCACACTGCGTGAACTGTGATGGCGAGCATGCCGCATACTCGCGGTCATGCCCGTCGTGGAAGAAAGAAAAAGAAATAGTCACAATCAAAGTAAAAGAAAACATATCATTCAAAGAGGCACGCAGGCGGGTTGCATACCTTCCTAAGGCCAGCTTTGCCGAAGTGGCGCGTCAGGGGGCAGCTCACAACGGCCTCCGGCGGCTGTCCGACTCGCGAGCCGTGAGTCGGCAGTTACGCCATCTGCCCCCGCGGCGGTTGCTGCTAGCGCTGCTCCGTCAACCCAGCAGACGGGGCCACCGACCCCAAAGGTGGGCGCAGCCGAGGCTGTCCCAACCTCCCCGGCCCCTTCCAGCGCTGGCAACAGCCGGCGCAGCCAAATCCCTCAGGGAGCCCCATCGACCTCCGGGCTGGTGGGCGCAGGGGTCTTGCCCTCCAAGGCGAGACTTTCCCGGGAACCTTCTCGCTCGCAAGAGCACGTGTCCGGCGCCTCACCAGAGGCAATGGACACTACACCTATCCTCAAGGCGCACCAAGCGCCTAAGGAGCGGCGAGGTTCCCTCGAACGCTTCAAAAAGAACAAAACCCCGGTTACAGGGCCTCGAAAGAGCACTGTAATCTAAGGCAGAACTTCTATTTCCGAACACACAGCACCAAATTAACTTCATTATGGACACGCTAATTATGCAGTGGAACGTCAGAGGTCTCCTCAGAAACCTTGATGATGTTCAAGAACTTCTTTACGAACTCACCCCAAAAGTGCTGTGTGTACAGGAAACCCATCTTAAATCTAAACGCACTAACTTTCTTCGTCATTATGTTATTTTTCGTAAAGATCGTGATGATGCCATCGCATCATCTGGCGGCGTAGCCATCATACTCGATAAAGGTATAGCGTGTCAACATCTACAACTACAAACGCCCCTAGAGGCAGTGGCCGTTCGAGCCATACTTCTAAACAAACTTATTACCGTCTGCTCTCTGTATATAAACCCGCACTATCATCTCCATAAACATGAATTCCATGCATTAATAGATCAATTACCCCAACCCTATTTGGTTCTAGGAGATTTTAATGCACACAGCAACCTATGGGGTGACTCTCATTGCGATGTGCGAGGTCGACTGATTGAACAGTTTCTCTTTTCATCTGGTGCATGCCTTTTGAATGGTAAGGCACCTACATATTATAATACTGCGCATAAGACCTATTCCTCTATAGACCTCAGTATTGCATCTCCCACCCTTTTACCTGATCGTAAATGGAACGTTATTAGAAATCCATACGGGAGCGACCATTTCCCGATAGTTCTGTCTACACCGAAGACGAATGAATGTTCCCCACAGTTGCCTCGGTGGAAAACCGATTCAGCCGACTGGGAACAGTTCCGAAAAATTACTGTCATATCGTGGGCTGACGTTTCTGCTCTAAGCCTGGAAGCCGCGGTTGAATACTTCACTTTTTTTCTGATTGATGCCGCGACCAAATGTATCCCAGAAACAAAGGGATCATCTAACAAGCGCCGTGTTCCATGGTGGAACGAGGAATGTCGTAACGCGCGTAAAAAGCAGAACAAAGCATGGGGGCTGCTCCGCGATTCTCCGACTGCAGAAAACCTTGTTAATTTCAAGCATGTCAAATCTCAGGGAAGGAGAACGCGCCGACAAGCTAGAAGAGAGAGTTGGCAAAATTATATATCAGGAATTAACTCTTACACGGATGAGACAAAGGTCTGGAATAGAGTGCACAGAATAAAAGGTCGACAACCTTACTCGCTACCCTTAGTAAATACACAGGGAGATAGTATGGAAGACCAGGCGAACTTTCTAGGCGCACATTTTGAACGCATATCCAGTTCGTCACACTATTCTGACACATTTCAAAGACATAAAGCACGAACAGAACGGCAGCCATTAGTACGAAAAACTGCAAAATGTGAGGTATATAACAAACCATTTGGCATAGCAGAGCTTCAAGCAGCACTAAATGGCTGCAACAAATCTGCCCCAGGCTCTGACCGCATAATATATGAAATGTTAAAGCACTTGCCCTCTGAAACACAAAAAACCCTTCTTTTTCTTTACAATGGTATATGGTCTTCCGGCCAGATTTCCTCGGTTTGGAAAGAGGCCATTATAATTCCCATTTTGAAACAGGGTAAGGACCCTTCTTTGGCAAATAGTTATAGACCGATAGCGTTGACAAGCTGCCTATGCAAACTCTTTGAAAAGATGGTGAATAAACGCTTGCTCCACTATCTTGAAACCAACAAAATATTAGACCCATACCAATGCGGTTTCAGGGAAGGTAGGTCGACGACAGACCAGCTTGTCCGCATGGAAATGTATATCCGTGAAGCCTTTATCCACAAACAGCTTGTCGTATCTGTATTCCTTGATATGGAAAATGCGTATGACACTACGTGGCGCTTTGGGATCGTTCGGGATCTTTCTGGAATGGGTATACGTGGCAACCTGCTGACCATTATTGAAAGCTACCTGTCTGACAGAACGTTTCGCGTTAGAGTTGGCAATGTACAGTCACGATCATTCGTACAGGAGACAGGTGTACCGCAGGGTGGAGTGCTGAGCTGTACACTCTTTATTGTGAAAATGAACTCCTTACATACCATCATACCTCGCACACCCTTTTACTCGGTTTATGTGGACGATGTGCAGATAGCTTTTAGATCGTGCAATCTTAGCATCTGCGAGAGACAGCTACAGCTCGGCCTAAACAAACTCTCAAAGTGGTCAGAAGAAAATGGTTTTAAATTTAACCCTCAGAAAAGCACATGTGTTCTCTTCTCAAACAAGAGAGGCATATCACCAGGACCGACTATTGACCTTAATGGAGAACTACTGTCGGTCAGCCTTGAACACAAATTTTTAGGTATTATCTTGGACACAAAACTTAATTTCATTCCACATTTGAAATATCTCAAAGCGAAGTGCCTGAAGACAATCAACCTGCTGAAGCTACTTTCTCGAACAAGCTGGGGCAGTGACAGGAGGTGTTTGCTTAGCCTATATAGGAGCCTTGTACGATCACGCCTCGACTATGGAGCTGTGGTGTACCAATCCGCATCGGATAGTCCTCTCAGAATCCTCGACCCAGTCCACAATCTAGGCATACGGCTGGCAAGAGGCGCATTTAGGACAAGTCCTGTGGAAAGTCTGTATGTGGAGGCGAACGAGTGGTCGTTACATCTGCGCAGAACGTATTTAAGCTTCTCCTACTTTTTAAAATGTAAATCGAATAACGAACATCCGTGTTACTCAACCGTACTTGACTTGTCTTCTGCAAGACTTTACCACAACCGCCCATCTGTTCGAGCTCCTCTGTCTGTGCGCTTAGAACAACTGGCTCACGAAACTGGTCTTAAACATCGAGAAACAGTCCTAATGACTCCCACTAACCTTGCACCACCTTGGGAATGGCAGTCTATCCAATGTGATATGTGTTTCGTCGCAATAACAAAACATGCGCCTGAGGTGCATATACATTCACACTTCCTCGAACTCCAGGCGAAGTACTCCTGCGCAGAGTTTTATACAGACGCTTCAAATTCTACTCATGGTGTAGCTTATGCAGCGCTCGGACCTTCATTTTCAACGTCCGGTGCATTAAATCCGAACACCAGCATTTTCACAGCGGAGGCATACGCGATCCTCTCTGCTGTGAAACATATAAAACAAACAGGTATAATAAAGGCTGTCATATTCACAGACTCATTAAGCGTTGTTAGTTGCATATCAAGTCTACGAAAACACAAAAACCCCATCCTTAATGAACTGTATAACCTTCTATGTTCAGCATACATGTCTAACCAAATGATTGTTCTTTGTTGGGTGCCTGGCCATAGAGGCCTAGAGGGCAACGTAGCTGCTGACGAAAGGGCTACATCCGTACCTTTTTGTGATGCAAACATTAATATACCTGTACCCGACACAGACCTTAAGCCATTTTTACAGCATAAACTACGGAAATATTGGCAACGGCAATGGGACACTCAGGTATCCAACAAACTGCACCTAATCAAACCGAAAATAGGAAACTGGATCTGTGAGAAAACAACGAGACATAAGGAAGTACTGCTCTGTAGGTTAAGAATTGGACACACCTATAGCACTCACTCGTATATTCTAACTGGAACTAACCCTCCGACATGCACTAGGTGTGGAAGTAGACTAACAGTCCTTCATGTTCTCATTCAGTGCCCATTATTAGAAATGGAGAGAAAAAAGTTCTTCCCTTCCTTATACAGTCATAATATACCTCTGCACCCAGTCTTCTTTTTAGGCAATGACCCTCTATTTAATTTTAAATCAGTACTCAAATTCTTAGAAGAAGCTAATACCATAGCAATCATTTGGCCAGGCTATTTGTAGCACAGCCTCTGCTTAGAGGCTGTAGCTGCAATGAAATCACTTACAGAGCACATGCCTCGCAGCCCTTGCACTGAAGGGCTCTGCAGAGGCACTGGTGCTGCTATAAATTAACATGTTTTAGTATCTTATTGTTCTCAACGTTCTTTTACAACCATAGGACTCACTTTTCATTGATATTATTTTAATAGATACATATTTTACACCATATAAAGCGAATATTTTAGGCGAATATACAGCCACTCGATTACCGCCATATTCATCGATATTAATTGCCATTCATCACCAAATGTCATGGCGCTCTTTGGCCATTTCTGGCCCTTGCGCCAAGAAACGATATCCATCATCAAAACGACACTGACACCAGAGTTTCAAGAGAGCCCTTGAATGCAGGGATGTTAGTCACGTGCTAAAAATTGCCTGGCCAAATGATTTTCAGAATGTCGGTTTCGGCTAAAAAATCTAAGACTGTTTGCAGTCTAAAAAGCGATTCGTCACTAAGAAAAAATGCAGGATGGAGAGGTATATTTTCCCGATATGCAGATGGGAAATACTTTTTCCTCTCCGTTTCTATTGCAGGGCATTGCATAAGAACATGGAGGACTGTGAGGCTATCGCCGCACCTACTACAAGTAGGAGGATCCCCGCCAGTCAAGAGGTAGGAGTGAGTACTGTAAGTGTGTCCTATCCTTAATCGGCAAAGAAGTACTTCCTTGTACCGTGCTGTTTTGTCATTTATCCAATTCCGCAATCTTGGTTTTATTATATGTAACTTATTCAATGTTTGTGTATCCCACTCTGCTTGCCAATGTTTCCTCAATTTACGGCGCATAAGGGCTTTAGGTCTGTGGCAGGAATGGAGATATTTCCATCTCGTGTCACTAAAACTCACTGACGGAGCGTTTTCGTCAGCAGCTACGTTGCCTTTTATACCTTTATGGCCAGGTACCCAGCATAGAATAATCGTTTGGTTGCAGATATATGCGGAGCACAACAAACTATACAGCTCATTCAAAACGGGATTCTTATGCTTTCGTAAGTTAATTAGGGCTCTCACGACACTTAGTGAGTCTGTAAAGACAACAGCCTTAGCGACATTTCTGCGCCTTATGTGTTTAATAGCCGAAAGTATACCGTATGCTTCTGCCGTAAAGATACTGGTGTGTGGGTTTAGTGGCCCTGATGTTGAAAATGAGGGTCCGAGAGCTGCGTAAGCAACACCAGCAGGAGACTTCGAAGCATCTGTGTAATATTCGTCACAGGAATACTTCTCTTTAAGTTCAAGAAAATGTGATTGCATGTGAGCCTCAGGTGCTTGTTTCGATATTTCTAAGAAGGACATGTCACATTTGATAGTCTGCCACTCCCAAGGCGGTGAAAGCCCTGTAGGAGCCATTAGGACATTGTGTAAAAGAGGGACCCCTGTATTTCCTGAGAGTGCTTCCAACCGGAGGGACAGAGGAGGCCTAGTGGCCGGGCGGTTACGAAACAGCCTAGCAGTGGACAAGTCGCATATAGTAGCATGACTAGGATGTTTAACAGCTGAGCCAACTTTCAGGGCGTACGAGAAAGTTAAATATGTCCTTTGGTAGTGTAATGACCATTCGTTTGATTCGATGTAGAGGCTTTGCACAGGGCTAGTCCTAAAGGCGCCTGTAACAAGGCGGATACCTAAGTGGTGAATAGGATCTAGCATTTTCATAACGCTAGGTGCAGCAGAATTATAGACTATTGCTCCATAGTCAAGCCGTGTTAATATTAGACTTTTGTAAAGTTTTAAAAGGCACCGTCTGTCGCTTCCCCAAGAGGTACATGACAAGAGCTTCAGGAGATTCATAGTCTTGAGGCACTTTGATTTCAGATACTTCAGGTGTGGTACAAAAGTCAGCTTACTGTCTAAAAGGATTCCTAGAAATTTGTGTTCATGGCTCACAGACAGCCGTTCTTCATTTAGATCTATTGCGGGGTCCGCAAGTATGCCTCTCTTGTTAGAAAACAGGGCGCATGTGCTTTTTTGCGGGTTTAGCTTGAAACCGTTTTTGTCCGCCCACATACATAATTTATTTATGCAAAGCTGTACTTGCCGCTCGCAGATACTTAGGTTACATGATTTGAAACCTATCTGGATGTCATCCACATATACAGAATAAAACATGCTACGTGGTATGGCAGTCTGGATCGAGTTCATTTTGACAATGAAAAGAGTGTAGCTCAGCACACCACCTTGTGGAACACCAGCCTCTTGCGTAAATGGACGAGACAGAGCGTTACCAACTCTAAAACGGAACGCGCGATTGGAGAGGTAACTCTGAATCACGTTCAGCAAGTTGCCTCGAACTCCCATTTCAGACAGGTCACGGAGGATTCCATAGCGCCAGGTTGTGTCGTATGCCTTTTCCATATCTAAAAATACTGATAGAAAAAACAGTTTGTGGACAAAGGCATCTCGGATATTTGTCTCGATGCGGACAAGGTGATCTGTTGAGGATCTACCCTTTCTAAAACCGCATTGAAAGGGATCGAGTATCTTGTTGCTTTCAAGAAAATGGATGAGGCGACGGTTAATCATTTTCTCAAATAATTTGCATAGACAACTTGTCAGAGCTATAGGCCTATAACTGTTGGGTGAGGAGGGGTCCTTGCCCTGTTTGAGAATGGGGATTACGATAGCTTCTTTCCAGGCAGAAGGAATGTAGCCAGCAGAGAACATGGAATTGAAGAGTGACAGTAGTGTTTTTTGGTTTTCAGGGTGTAAGTGTCTGATCATCTCATACATTATTCTGTCACTTCCTGGAGCGGACTTGTTGCAACAGTTCAGTGAGGCCTGGAACTCAGCCATACTAAATGGACGATTGTATGCTTCATTTGATGTGCTTTTCCGACTCAAATGCAGCTGTTCTGCTAGTCGCTGGTATTTTAGGAATGTTTCTGTGTAATGAGATGTACTGGAAATGTGCTCGAAATGTGCTCCTAGACAATCAGCTTGGTCCTCAAGAGTGTCTGCTTTTGTGTTTACTAATGGTAGAGGATGAGTTTCGCGGCCTTTTAATTTGTTTACCCTGTTCCAGGCTTTTCTTTCGTCTGTATAAGAGTTAATTCCGGTAATGTATTTTTGCCACCTATTCCTTTTGGCACGGCGGCGCGTTCTTCTGCCTTCTGATTTGATTTTCTTAAAGCTGATAAGGTTTTCGATAGTCGGAGAGTCACGGAGCCGATTCCAAGCCTTATTCTGTTTCTTTCGTGCTTCCTTATATTCGTCGTTCCACCAGGGAACACGTCGTTTATTAGGCGATGCATTTGTTTGAGGGATACATATTGACGCTATGTCGAGAATAAATGCGGTTAAATATGACACTGCATCGTCAATACTGAGTGCACGAATATCATCCCAGGTCATATATGTTAGCTCTCCGTATCGCTGCCAGTTCGCTGAGTCAACTTTCCACTGGGGTACATGCGGAGAACATTCGTCCCGTTTCCTTAATTTTAAAACAATCGGGAAATGATCACTCCCGTATGGGTCCTTATGTACATTCCACTCCAAGTACGGCACGACTGTACTTGAAACAATGGATAAATCTATAGCGCACAAGACACTTGTCTTGTGCGCAACGCTGTAAAAAGTTGGCTCCTTCTTATTTAGCAAGCATGCACCCGTACTGAAGAGGACGTTTTCAATCAGACGCCCTCTGGCATCACACCTAGAGTCGCCCCACAAGGTATGATGGGCATTTAAGTCTCCAACGACAATGTAGGGTTCCGGAAGTTGCGCAATAAAGCTTTCAAATTCAGTTTTCGAGAGTTGACAGTTGGGAGGAATGTATAAGGATGCAATTGTCAGCAGCTTACTAAAAAGCACTGCTCTGACTGCAACGGCCTCTACGGGCGTTTGAAGCCGTAACTGCCGGCAAGCAACACTCCTATCTACTATTACAGCCACACCGCCCGGCGAGGCAAGGGCCTCGTTGCGATCTTTTCGGAAAATGGCATACATACGAAGGAAGTTTGTTTGCGAAGGTTTAAGATGTGTTTCTTGGACACACAGCACCTTTGGGGTGTACATATGTAAAAGTTCCTTAATGTCGTCTAAATTGTGGAGTAAACCCCTCACATTCCATTGTATTATCCGTGTATCCATAATGTATGTGTTTTGTGCCGTGTGTCTAAGAAATATAGATTAGATTATCTCACGGGACCTTTCCAGGCTCCGTGAAACGAGATCTCTCTATCTTCCGGACGCGCTCGAGGGAGCTGCGCCGTTTCTTGGGCGTCTGAGACGCCGGATTTGTGTTCGTATCCATCACCTCGTCTGAGGCGATGGATAGTGCCTGCGCAGCGGGCACGTTCGCGGGGGTGGTGGGCCTATCTGCACGCGCAGTGGCCCTGGGTTCAACAGGCCCGAGGGTCTGCTGTTCCTCCTTTGAGGGGGCCCGAACAGCGCTGGCTGTTCCGGCCGGGGGGGGGGGGGCTGGCGGCGTGACCGCCGTCACACTCCGTGTAACTTGGGCGGCTGCCGAATGATGTAGCGCTGCCCCCCGGCGCGCCACATCGGTGTAAGACGGACTAGATTGGTTCATCGAGAAGCGCTTGCGCGCCTCTTGGAAGGAAAGGTTAAGTTTGATTTTGATTTCGATGATTTGTTTTTCTTTCTTCCAGGATGGGCAAGAACGGGAGTATGCTGGGTGATCCCTGTCACAGTTAGCACAATGGGTGGTGGAAGTGCAAGTGTCAGATGAGTGCTCGTTTGATGCACATTTTGCACAAGTAGTGCGCCCTCGGCAGCTTTGTGAACCGTGCCCGAACCGCTGACACTTGAAGCATCGGCGTGGGTTAGGAATGTAAGGCCTTACACGGAGTTTGCAGTATCCTGTTTCTATTGAGTCTGGTAAGTTGCTAGTTCCAAAAGTTAAGATTATGTGTTTTGTGGGGATTTCCTTGCCGTCACGCCTAATCGTTATTCTCTGGACCTTTACCACATTTTGATCTTGCCATCCCTCAAGTAGCTAACTTTCACTAAGATCGAGCAGGTCATCTTCAGAGACGACACCGCGGACATTGTTCAAAGATCTGTGTGGGTCTACTGAAACTGGAATGTCCCCAAAAGCAATTAGTTTTGACAATTTACTGTACTGTGTTTTGTCACGAAGTTCAAGAAGAAGATCGCCGCTTCCCATTTTAGTTACTTTGTAACCTGGGCCGATGGAGTTTGCCAATTATTTTGCCACAACAAAAGGACATATTGTTCGGACTGTCTTGCTTTCATGCTGACTGTGAATAACATGGTATTTTGGGAATGTTTCTTTGTGACTCATGAAGAAGTTGAAGGAATCTTGGGTGCGTCCCCTCTTGAAGGAGCGATCAGGGAGTGGAGGGAAATTTGATTCCATAAGTAATAATAATATTCGGCAGGGATGGCCGCCACCCACCATGGAGCCCAACCAGGGGACAACACAGGACGGGACGTATCCACTTCTGCGCACGCCAGCGGTAAATCCCCACTATAACCAAATAGCTATACCCGAGGCTGGGCATAATGCACAAGGTTGACCCTTGCCGCCAGGAAATACGGAAGTAATAAGAAGTGAACAGAAGACAGGAAAGATAGAAAAGTGGGAGAGAAAGACGAAGAATGGAGAGGAGGACAGGAAAAGGCGACTGCCGATTTCCTCCAGGTGGGTCAGTCTGGAGGTGCCGTCTATGTGAAGCAGAGGCCAAAGAGGTGTGTTGCCTCCGCCGGGGGGCCTTAAAGGTCCAAACACCCAGCATCGGCTCAACCCCCAGGATCCCCCTTTCCCCAGACACGGCTAAGCCGCGCACGGCTACTCGCGGGAGGGTCCGACCCTCGTGTGCTCGGGTACGTCGTGTCGCAACACACCAAACGCCTGCTGACGCAGACGCCCCTGCGGGGCGCACACATCAATAGTATTAAAATCAAAGCGAACAATGCACTTAACATTCTAAAAATCCTCTCCCGGAAACGGTGGGGCTCTGACCGTAAATGCCTGCTACACAGCTACCGCACTTTGGTGCGTAGCATTTAGACTACGGTAGCATTACATATGGTTCAGCCAAACTATCCTACGTACGACGACTTGACCCAGTCCATAACCTAGGACTAAGACTGGTATGCGGTGCTTACAGAACATCACCTATACAGAGCTTACACGTTGAATGTGTTGAGCCTCCTTTACAGCATCGCAGTGCGCTACTATCTTTTTCCTACATACTCAGAATCCGATCCTCACTACAACGCATATACTACAACATCGTCACACAGTGCAGCTCACGCTTACATTATACAAATAAACCAAACATGATTAGGCCGCTTATCTTGCGATACGGGGTATACTGTCGGGATTATGACATCCCTTGGGAAGTCCTCCAGGTTGCCAGAAAGCCAGAACGTTTACCCCCGTGGTGTGATTTCATAGCGTATTTAAAGAAAACAAATTTAAAGAAAAGAGACACACCACATCAACACATTATACAAGAATTCCGCGCTCTTCAAGACAAGTGTATAAACTACATAGAATTTTATACTGATTGCTCTAAAACGGAAAAACACGTGGGTGTAGGGGCCGTAACAGAAAATTGGGAAACAAGTATTCGATTACCTCAGCATGCCTCTGTCTACACAGCCGAAGTGTGCGCACTATGGAAGGTAGTTCAAAAGATCATTGCTGACAAACTTGAAAACACTGTCATATGCACAAGTTCATTAAGCGTACTGAAGGCTGTACACATGAAATCCCAAAGTGAACCCTTGTTAGGCAATATTTTGAATGCATTATCGTCAACAAATATGGCAGATCAATTAAGTTTTGCTGGGTACCAAGCCATGTTGGAATATTGGGTAACGAAGCAGCGGATAGATGCGCATCAATGGCAGCGTACAAAACATTCAAAATACAGCACTTCCATATAAACACAGTGTCAATGCGATTCGGAAGGCCTTGACGTCAAAATGGCAACGCGATTGGTACAATTGTTTAAGCAACAAGCTTCATCTGATTAAACCTGTAATTGGCGAGTGGAAATCATGTAGTCACCAGCAACGATTCTACAAGGTGATCTTGTGTCGACTTCAAATTGGACACACACATCTGACGCACAATTTCCTTCTCCGAAAAGAAAACCCGCCAACTTGCGAAAAATGCAATGAAGCTCCTACAGTCATGTGCATCTTAATAACATGTCCACATATCGATACACTGAGACGGAGGCTTTTACACAGCCTGTATAATTTGCACATTCCATTAAACCCTGCCCTAATACTAGCAGATGACCCCCTAGTGCCGTTTCCTAACCCCTTCGATTTTTAGAAAAAAAAACTGGTTATTTACACCGACTATAATGTAATGCAGGTTTACCTGCCATAAAGTTCCGTTTTATTTTGTCTTGTGACCCCCGCAGGGGCGTCTGCGCAAGCAGGCGTTTGGTGTTTTGCGACACCACGGACCCGAGCACACGAAGGTTGGACCCTCCCGCGTGTAGCCGTGCGCGGCTTAGCCGTGTCCGGGGAAAAGGGGATCCTGGGGGTTGAGCCAATGCCGGGTGTTTGGACCTTTACGGCCCCCCGGCGGAGGCAACACACCCCTTTGGCCTCTGCTTCACGTAGACGGCACCCCCGGACTGACCCACCCGGGGGAAATCGGTAGTTGCCTTTTCCTGTCTCTCTCTCCCTATGACCTTCGTCTTTCCCTTACTTTCCGCCTTTCCTGTCTCCTTCTCATTTCTTTATTACTTCCGACCTTCCTGGCAGCAAGGGTTAACCCTGTGTGAGTAGCCAACCTTGGTTATGTCATATTGGGTTATAGTGGCAACGTACAGCTGGCGTTTGCAGGCCCTGTTTTTCAGGCCCTGCAGCGTCCCCTTGTTGGACTCCATGGTGGGTGGCTGGCGTTGCTGCCGAAAACTACACGTCCACACATGGCTACTCCCTTCCCTTCACTACCTGATCGCCCTCAGAAAAGAGGGCGCACCGATGAAGTCTTTCAATTTTTTGGCCGCCAAAAAGAATCGTTCCCGCGTTTCCATGTTATCCATTCTGCAAAACCAGATAAACCAGTAAGAACTATCTCACCCTTCCTTGTTTCGAAGTCATTGACTGAAGCCTTTGGTCCTGGATATAAGGCGTCGAGGATGGCAAGCGGGGATCTCCTCTTGGAGCTCCGCGATCAAAAACAATATGAAAAATTGTCAACACTAGTGTCATTTGGGGAAACCCAGATAATTATAACCCCGCACCGCACGATGAACACCACCCGTGGTGTTGTCTCTGACGATGACTTGATGGAGCTCACTGAGGCTGAACTCTTGGAGGGCTTCAGTGACCAGAATGTTATAAATGTTAAACGAATTAAGATGAGGCGAGATGGAAAAGAGATCAAGACGAAACACCTGATACTCACTTTCGGCTCAAGTGTCCTTCCCGAGTCCATCGAGGCTGGTTATATGAAACTTCGTGTTCGACCATACGTTCCCAATCCACTCAGATGCTTTAAGTGCCAGCGTTTCGGCCACAGTTCACAGAACTGTCGAGGCCGGCTGACTTGTGCCAAGTGCAGTGACAATGAACATTCCTCCGAAACGTGCCAGAACACCCCACATTGTGTCAACTGTGATGGCGAGCATGCCGCATACTCGCGCGCCTGCCCGTCCTGGAAAAAAGAAAAAGAAATTGTGACCATAAAAGTAAAAGAAAATATCACTTTCAAAGAGGCACGGAGGCGGGTGTCATACCTGTCTAAGAGCAGCTTTGCCGATGTGGCGCGTAAGGGGGCAGCGTCACAACGGCCTCCGGCGGCTGTCCGACCCACAAGCAGTGAGTCGGCAGTTACGCCATCTGCCCCCGCGGCGGTCGCAGCTAGCGCTGCTCCGTCAACACAGCAGGGGGGACCATCGACCCCGAAGGTGGGCGCAGCTGAGGGTGCGCCAACCTCCCCGGCCCCTCCCAGCGCTGGCAACAGCAGGCGCAGCCAAATCCCGCAGGGTGCCCCATCGACCTCCGGGCTGGTGGGTGCAGGGGTCTTGCCCTCCAAGGCGGGACCCTCTCGGGAAACTTCTCGCTCGCAAGAGCAGGTGTCCGGCGCCTCACAAGAGGCAATGGACACTACACCTATCCTCAAGGCGCACCAGGCGCCTGAGGAGCGGCGAGGTTCCCTCGAACGCTTCAAAAAGAGCAAAACCCCGATTACAGGGCCTCGAAAGGGCTCTGTAATCTAAGGCAACACTTCCGTTTCCGTAAGCACAGCACCAATTTACTTTAAAAATGGATACACAAATAATTCAGTGGAATGTCCGAGGTCTTCTTAGAAACCTTGATGATTTGCAAGAACTCATCCACAAACATAATCCAAAAGTGCTGTGTTTACAGGAAACACACTTAAAATCCAAACACACAAACTTTCTCCGTACGTACGTTACGTTTCGCAAAGATCGCGATGATGCCGTCGCATCATCGGGTGGTGTGGCGATTCTCACTCATAAAAGTATAGCATGTCAACCTTTACAGCTACGAACGCCCCTTGAGGCAGTGGCGGTGCGAGCTGTTCTGCTAAACAAACTCATCACTATTTGCTCGCTTTATATACCCCCACATCACAAATTAACTAAACATGAATTTCAATCCTTTATAGATGAATTGCCAGAACCTTATCTGGTTCTTGGCGACTTCAATGCACACAACTACCTGTGGGGCGACCCTCGTATAGATGCGCGAGGACGTCTTGTTGAACAGTTCCTTTTCTCTTCTGGTGCTTGTCTACTCAATAAGAAGGAAGCGACATACTATTCTCTTGCAAACAGAACATTTTCTTCAATACATCTTAGCCTAGTCTCCCCGTCACTACTGTCTGAACTTGAATGGGAAGTTACCGACAACCCTTACGGTAGCGACCACTTCCCTATACTGCTAAGATCATATAAAGAAAACGAATATCCACCATACGCTCCTAGGTGGAAGATTGAGACAGCTGATTGGGAGAAATTTCGATCTCTAACTAGTATCTCATGGGCTGACCTGTCTTCGTTAGGAATTGACGCTGCAGTCGAGTTTTTTACAGCATTCATAATAGATGTCGCATTTAAATGCATACGTGAAGTAAGTGGCTCGGCATGCAAACGCCATGTCCCGTGGTGGAACGATGAATGTAGAGTCGCACGTAGGAATCAAAACAAAGCGTGGGGGTTGCTACGTGCTTCACCCACTGCAGAGAATCTTGTTAACTTTAAGAAAGTTAAGTCTCAAGGCAGGAGAACCCGCCGACAGGCCAGAAGAGAGAGTTGGCAAAAGTTTTTATCGAACATCAACTCGTTTACAGATGAGGCGAAAGTCTGGAACCGCGTAAATAGAATCAGAGGGAGACAAACATATTCACTCCCTCTGGTAAACACACAGGGTGATACGCTGCAACATCAGGCAGACTCACTTGGGGAGCACTTTGAGAGTGTGTCAAGTTCAAAACATTATTCGAAATCCTTCCTGAAGTATAAGCAAATAGAAGAATGTAAGCCACTCAAAAGAAAATGTCTACAGAATGAATCATAGAACTGCCCTTTCAGTATTGCCGAGTTCAGAGCTGCCTTGAGCTCATGCAAGAGCTCTGCACCGGGATCTGACAGAATCATGTACGAAATGCTCAAAAACTTACACAATGACACGCAGGTTACACTACTCACACTCTTCAACACCATTTGGGATGCAGGGTACCTTCCAACCGCATGGAAGGAAGCCATTGTGGTCCCTGTTTTGAAACAAGGCAAGGACCCTTCCTCAGTGGCAAGTTACCGCCCGATAGCCCTCACAAGTTGCATTTGTAAGGTGTTTGAAAAAATGATTAACCGGCGACTCATTCATTTCCTTGAACAGAGCAAAATCCTTGATCCCTATCAGTGCGGCTTCCGAGAAGGGCGCTCCACTACCGACCATCTTGTACGTATTGAAGGAAATATCCGGGACGCCTTTATACATAAACAGTTCTTCTTATCCATATTCCTCGATATGGAGAAGGCGTACGATACGACGTGGCGTTACGGAATTGTAAGAGACTTGTCAGAAATGGGCATCCATGGCAATATGCTAAACCTAATAGAAAGCTATCTGTCCACTCGTACCTTCCGCGTAAAAGTCGGTAATGTACTTTCGCGTCCTTTTACGCAAGAAACTGGAGTACCCCAAGGAGGCGTGCTCAGCTGCACACTCTTCATCGTGAAGATGAACACGCTTCGCGCTTCATTACCATCGGCAATCTCTTATTCTGTCTACGTGGACGACATACAAATAGCTTTCAAATCTTGTAACCTCGCAGTGTGCGAGAGACAGGTACAGCATGGCCTGAACAAAGTGTCGATGTGGGCAGACAAGAATGGATTTAAGATCAATCCTAACAAAAGCTCTTGCGTTCTTTTTACAAGCAAGAGAGGAATGATCCCAGATCCTTGCTTAGAACTATGTGGACAACAAATACCCGTAAACAAAGAGCACAAATTTCTAGGTGTTATACTAGACTACAGACTCACTTTCGTCCCCCACATTAAACACCTTAAAGAAAAATGTCTGAAAACAATGAACCTAATCAAACTTCTATCCCATACTTCGTGGGGTAGTGACAGGAAGTGCTTAATTAATCTCTATAAGAGCCTGATTCGTTCACGATTAGATTACGGTGCCGCGATCTATCATTCTGCCGCTCCAAGTGCGCTAAAGATGCTAGACCCTGTTCACCATCTAGGTATCCGTTTAGCCACAGGAGCTTTCAGAACGAGTCCCATACAAAGTTTATATGCAGAATCGAATGATTGGTCACTTCATATCCAGAGAATATACATCAGCCAAACATATTTTCTGAAAGTCCACTCTAATCCTCAACATCCGTGTTTTAATACCATTAACGATATGACATATGCTACACTCTTTCATAATCGTCCCTGCGTAAGACAGCCTTTCTCGCTGCGTGTGAGGGAGCTTAGTGATCAAATGCACGTCCCACTCCTCGAGCTCCGCCTAATGCATCCAGCCAAGCTGCTACCTCCTTGGGAGTGGCAGCTCATACAATGCGATATATCTTTTGTGCAAGTCACAAAGCATGCTCCAGATATCGAAATCCAAATGCATTTCCGGGAACTCCAGTACAAGTATGCCTGCACCGAGTTCTACACAGACGCATCGAAATCGCGCGAGGGGGTGTCCTATGCAGCCGTCGGTCCATCCTTCTCGGAATCCGACATACTGCACCCGGAAACTAGTATCTTTACGGCTGAGGCCTACGCACTGCTGTCGGCCGTAAAGCATATAAATAAATCACAACTCCAGAAATCAGTTATATATACGGACTCCCTCAGTGTTGTGAAGGCCTTGATGTCTTTCTGTAACCACAAAAACCCAGTATTTAATGAACTCTACTCCGCACTGTGTAAAGCATATATATCTAACCAACATGTGATTATATGCTGGGTGCCTGGACATAGGGGCATCGAGGGAAACGTTCTAGCCGATCAGATGGCCACATCAACTTCATTTCATGCAGTTAATCCTACTGCTTCGGTCCCTGTCACAGACCTGAAGCCTTTTTTAAGAAGGAAACTACGAAACTACTGGCAACACATGTGGGACGAAGAAATAAATAACAAACTGCATGTAATAAAGCCACAATTAGGTTTCTGGCCTCCTGTAACAAAATCCCGCCGGACAGATGTCCTATTCTGCCGTCTAAGAATAGGACACACTTTTGGCACACACAACTTTTTACTCACAGGAAACGAGCCTCCAACCTGTGGTAGATGCGGGGAGAGGCTGACCGTCCTCCACGTCCTCCTGGAGTGTCGGGAAGCTGAATATGAAAGAAAGAAACATTTTCCTTTAGCATACCGGCATCATATCCCCCTTCATCCCGCAATGCTACTCGGCCCAGAACCTTTATTTGACACCAACGCCGTCCTAAGTTTTCTGAAAGATGTTGTCTTGCATGTTTTTAGCCCCACATGTTCGTAGCGGGTCCTCTCTTCAGAGGATGCCGCTGCGATATCTCTTCAGTATAGCACACGCCTCTAGGCCCTTGTCTTTCAAGGGCTCTTTCGAGGCAGCAGTGCTGCAAGTAATTTTACGATCTTATATATTTTATAATTTGCATCATTCTTCTACGATGGATTTTAATCTTTATAGTATTCGTCATAAGTCATCGCCATAATTTTATAGCACGAAGATTTTACGCACTTTACAGCGAATATTTTTAGGCCACTTTACAGCCAAGTCACATCTTCCATAATACATCTTCAACATTACCACGTGTCATGGCGCTCTTTGGCCAAACCTGGCCCTTGCGCCACAAAACACAACACATCATCATCATTTTGTCTTGTGACAGGCGCAGCATGGCCTTAGTTGCCTTTGTGCCATTAAACCCAAACTAACTAACCATCATTTTCTACTCACTGGAAATGTACCTGCAACCTGTGGTAGATGTGATGAGAGGCTGACCGTGCTTTGTGTCCTCTTGGAGTGTCGGGATGCCGAAGCTGTAAGAAATAAATATTTGCCTCTGGCATACCGGTATCACATCCCTCTTCACTCGGCAATGTTTCTTGCACAGGAACCGCTGTTTAACAGGAAAGCAGTCCTTGGTTTCTTAAATGATGTTATCTTACATGTTACAAGTCCATTAAATTCGTAGAGCATCATCGTTCCAGAGGATGCCGCTGCGATATCTGTTTTGCGTAGCACATGCCTCCAGGCCTTTGTGTTTCAAGGGCTCTAAGGAGGCACTAGTGCTCTAGCAAATTTTAGAATCAGATATATTCTATACATGGTATAATTCTTTTCAAATGCATCCTAATCTTCATAGTAGACGTCACATGTCACGGCAATAATGTTATCATACAGATCTTACGTAATTTAGAGCAACTATTTTTAAGGCATGTCGGCTATTTTGAGTGGGCAACTATTTTGAGTGGGCATGTCGGCTGGCCATCTGTCAACATCATGACAAACCCCCTTGCGTTTTTCACGCAGATCCTGCCGCTAGGAACGGCAGTACCAGCTGCAGCACCTGACAGATTGTCGCACATAGTCGCACCAAAGCCATCCCCCGGAGCCTGCGCGATCAAGTTGCACTTCGGAGGGTGCGCGCTGGTGTCGTCGGACCACGTCACTGCCAGGATAACTGACGGGTCGCCACCGCCCCCCTCGACCTCGGCCTACATAAGAAGACCAGCGAGCCATCAACACTTTAGTGGGCATGTCGGCTGGCCATCTGTCAACATCATGACAAACCCCCTTGCGTTTTTCACGCAGGTTAGTTATACGTATTCATCTATCCAATCTAGCAACCGATTTTTGGTCCAGCTGACGTGCCCCAACTGTATTTGTTGCTTTCTGTTGTGTGTACGAAACATTGCACTGTCCTTACTTATGCTCTGTGGAGACATAGAATCTAATCCTGGTCCGAGCACTGAACAGCTTCTACAACAGCTACTTGACGGTCAAAAAAGCATGCAGCAAAGGTTTGACGCGATAGAGAGAAAATTTAAGGACGTCGAGACGTCTATGGCTGTAGTGAAAGAATTTCGCGAGAAAATGACAGATATGAAAAGAACAATGCAAAATTTGGAAATAAAGTTAGTTGACATCGAGGACCGAGTAGAAGGAATAATCTAATCATATTTGGTATTCCTGAAACCACTCGGGAAACGCCTGAACTTCTCGCAGAAAGCGTGGTTGACAATATATTCCAGAACAAACTGGGCTTGCAAGTACTATCTGTCGAAAGAATTCACAGATTGGGAACGAAGAAATCGAATAGACCACGGCCTACGATACTGAAGTTGTTCGACCATCGTGAAACAATGATGGTGCTCAAAAATTGCTTTACGCTAAAAGGAAGCAGTGTATCGATTTCTGAAGATTTTTCAGCCGCAACCAGACAGCTTAGAAAACACCTTTGGGATAACACTGCTGACGCGAGACGTAATGGCAGAAAAGTGAGGTTGGTTCACGATAAAGTTAAAAATTGACAACGAATTGTTTGAATGGAACACTGCCGAAATGAAAATCGTCTCTCTTCATAAACACAGAAAAGCGAGTGCACAGCCAAAATGACAAGGACGCTGCACGGAAAGAATACTTTGTTGTGTGAATATAAATGCCCGCAGCATTGTCAATAAAACGGTGGACCTTGAAACTATCGTGTTCACTCATAACCTGGATATATTAGTTATCACTGTAACTTGGCTGCACTGCGACATTAACGACTCGGAAATTACACCAGTCGGGTATAGAATTTACAGGAAAGATAGGGGCTCTCGCGGCGGTGGTGTAGCAGTTATGTTTCGCGAATCTCATCATGATTCGAATCTCATCAATCTCATCATCAATCATGATCATGAATGATCATGATCATTGTGCATGGAAGCACAATGAAGATGCGGGACTCACGTTTCTTCTTGTTCCTTGTGCAGTATATCGGCGTGTTCTTGGACTGCGGTGGGATGCACACTACGCCCTTCTTCAGCGCCAGCATCACATCTGCGCATGCGGCAAAAGATTGCAGCGGTGGAGCGCAGCTGACACCTACGGCTATCAACGGATCCACTATTGCCGGCAGTGGCGCTCCGTACTGCTTCCTTGGGCTTCACAGGGCAGCTGCAGTGACATCGTCAGCGGAGCACTTAAAAGGCAGCTTAGTGGCCTTCCAAGGTCGATTCAAATAGGTCGCGAAGCTTCGGGCGAAAAGCGGTTCAGTACAGATTGTCACCGACATCAGCATGGGGGGTTATGGGAGCAGCGATTGAAGCGCGACTAGGTTTGGAGGGAACAAACATTGGGAAAGAAAAACGCGTTTTTTATTTCAAACGAGACACAGTTAGATTCATTCAACGAAAATAAAGTTCCTAGTCAATTTTATATATTCGTGACGAGTTAACAAAATGCAAGTTTAATTTTATTATTATTAATAAATGCATTTCTTTTCAGCGCCCATCGCTACAGGGGGCGTTGACGCCACTATCACTCGCAATGCAATGCATGTCTTGAAATGGGCAGAAAGGCGCACTCGTATCACCTGTTGAAATACGCCCCCCTCACAGTTTGTGCTTTCTTGCTTGTCGAAGTTTGTCTGAATTTGGTCACTCGGGTAGCTTCATTGCTTCTTAATCTGTTCAGTCAAAAGTAGTGAGTTACGACCGCCAGATAATTGTATAGTTGTTTTCGTGCGACTGCGCTGCCCGACGGGCTTGGCATCCAGCAATAGGATCAGCACTCTACTCCTAAAGCTTTCGTCGGCCTCCAAAAAAAGTATGTTCTGTGCAGGGATGCGATTTCGACAACCGTACGGCTGGCCTTTTCCTGCGTGGCTTTCCACGCTGAAAACTCGAAACGCCCATCAAGTCGAATGGCGGGGCATTTGAATATATAGCTCCAAAGGAAGAACAACAAAACAAATTTCGCGCCTTCGAAAACAAAATGACGTCACTTCTGCTTTTAACGGACATGGCGTCACATTATTTTTTCTTCCGCCGGAAGTGTTCCCACCACATACAGATGGCGCTAAGCCCCATGGACCGCCGATGGACCGCCATGTTTTGAACGTATGGGCTCCTATGGAAGCTTCGCTACCAGGTATATTTACCTTGGGCCTTCCCCTTCAGTGGGCATGGAAGCACAATAAAGATGCGGGACTCACGATTGTTCTTGTTCCTTGTGCAGTATATCGGCGTGTTCTTGGACTGCGGTGGGGTGCACACTACGCCCTTCTTCAGCGCCAGCATCACATCTGCGCATGCGGCACAAGATTGCAGCGGTGGAGCGCAGCTGACACCTACGGCTATCAACGGATCCACTATTACCGGCAGTGGCGCTCCGTACTGCTTCCTTGGGCTTCACAGGGCAGCTGCAGTGACATCGTCAGCGGAGCACTTAAAAGGCAGCTTAGTGGCCTTCCCCTTCAGTGGGCATGGAAGCACAATAAAGATGCGGGACTCACGATTCTTCTTGTTCCTTGTGCAGTATATCGGCGTGTTCTTGGACTGCGGTGGGGTGCACACTACGCCCTTCTTCAGCGCCAGCATCACATCTGCGCATGCGGCACAAGATTGCAGCGGTGGAGCGCAGCTGACACCTACGGCTATCAACGGATCCACTATTGCCGGCAGTGGCGCTCCGTACTGCTTCCTTGGGCTTCACAGGGCAGCTGCAGTGACATCGTCAGCGGAGCACTTAAAAGGCAGCTTAGTGGCCTTCCCCTTCAGTGGGCACAATAAAGATGCGGGACTCACGATTCTTCTTGTTCCTTGTGCAGTATATCGGCGTCTTCTTGGACTGCGGTGGGGTGCACACTACGCCCTTCTCTAGCGCCAGCATCACATCTGCGCATGCGGCACAAGATTGCAGCGGTAAGTATTTATTAAGTAAGTAAGTATTTCGATTTTCACACACACACTTCTTTGATAGGTTAATGTGGCAGCTTTCTTCTTGTCAGCAAACATGGGATAACACGTAGATCCTGTGTCATGCTGTAACAACTTTGCCACTAATTTCCTAATGACCAGTCTTTTTGAGTACTTTTTGTTGTATAACAATGATAAGTAAAACATTTAACATGCAACTTGTTCCAGGTACAATTGGGGCAGGACGTGTACGTTACGGAAGCTGTCTATAACCGCCTCATGGCTGCGAAGACGGACAGCCGATTTGTCCGTGAAGCTGCTGTGGCCATTCTTTGAATGGCAGGCTTGGCTGGCCACAGTGTGACCGGCGCAGTGTCCAACCGGACGAAAACTGACGCAAAGCCGGCGTTGGACAAAACGAAGTACTCCATCTTAAATGAAAAGACGGGGAATACGGGAGATGGAAATTCAAGACGATGAGCAAAACGTGAAGAAGGTGAATGCAGGAGCCAACGTTTCGACAAGTGGACTTGTCTTCTTCAAGACGACGTATGCTTTCCTCGCCACAGTATATGGTTCCCACCTATATAGTATACTGTGGCGAGGAAAGCATACGTCGTCTTGAAGAAGACAAGTCCACTTGTCGAAACGTTGGCTACTGCATTCACCTTTTTCAAGTTTTGAATGAATCCCCGCAGGGGCGTCTGCGTCAGCAGGCGTTTGGTGTGTTGCGACACCACGGACCCGAGCACACGAGGCTTGGACCCTCCCGCGTGTAGCCGTGCGCGGCTTAGCCGTGTCCGGGGAAAGGGGGATCCTGGAGGTTGAGCCGATGCCGGGTGTTAGGACCTTTAAGGCCCCCCGGCGGAGGCAACACACCTCTTTGGCCTCTGCTTCACGTAGACGGCACCCCCGGACTGACCCACCCGGGGGAAATCGGTAGTTGCCTTTTCCTGTCTCTCGCTCTCCCTCCAACCTTCGTCTTTTTCTTACTTTCCATCTTTCCTGTCTTCTCCTATCTTCCTCTCACTTCCATTTTTCCAGGCAGCAAGGGCTAACCTTGTGTGAATAACCAACCTAGGTTATCTCATATTTGGTTATAGTGATAACGTACAGCTGGCGTTTGCAGGACCTGTTCTTACAGTCCCTGTAGCGTCCCCTTGTAGGACTCCCCGGTGGGTGGCTGGCGTTATTGCCGAAAATTAAATCCCTTTATGGCAACCTCTTTCCCTCCGCTTCCTGATCGCCCTCAGAAAAGAGGGCGCACCGATGATGTATTCCAGTTTTTTGGTCGGCAAAAAGAATCCTTCCCTCGTTTTCACGTGATCCACTCTGAAAAACCAGCAAAACCAGTGCGAACTATCTCACCATTCCTTGTTTCTAAGACATTGACTGAAGTCTTTGGTCCAGGTTATAAGGCGTCGAGGATGGCAAGCGGTGATCTCCTCTTGGAGCTCCGCGATCAGAAACAATATGAGAAATTGACAAAACTAGTGTCGTTTGGGGAAACCCAAGTAATTGCAACCCCGCACCGTACGATGAACACCAGCCGCGGTGTTGTCTCGGACGATGACTTGCTGGAGCTCACTGAGGATGAACTCTTGGAGGGCTTCAGTGACCAGAATGTTATCAATGTTAAAAGAATTAAGATCAGGCGTGACAGCAAAGAAATCAAGACAAAACACCTTATATTGACTTTCGGCTCAAGTAATTTGCCCGAGTCTGTAGAGGCTGGGTACATCAAGCTTCGTGTTAGGCCATATGTGCCAAACCCCCTGAGATGCTTCAAATGCCAACGTTTCGGCCACAGCTCGCAGAGCTGCCGAGGCCGCCAAACATGTGCGAAATGCAGTGCCCACGAACACACCTCTGAAGCTTGTGAGAACTCTCTCCACTGCGTGAACTGTGATGGGGAACATGCCGCGTACTCGCGGTCCTGTCCATCATGGAAAAAAGAAAAAGAAATAGTTACAATCAAGGTTAAAGAAAACATATCTTTCAAAGAGGCACGCAGGCGGGTTTCATACCTGCCCAAGAAAAGCTTTGCCGATGTGACGCGTCAGGGGGCAGCGACACAAAGGCTTCCGGCGGCTGTCCGACCCACAGTCAGTGAGTCGCCAGTTACGCCGTCTGCCCCCGCGACGGTTGCAGCTAGCGCTGCTCCGCCAACCGAGGAGAAGGGACCATCGACCCCGAAGGTGGGCGCAGCCGAGGCTGCCTCAACCTCCCAGGTCCCATCCAGCGCTGGCAACAGCCGGCGCAGCCAAATCCCCCAGGGAGCCCCATCGACCTCCGGGCTGGTGGGCGCAGGGGTCTTGCCCTCCAAGGCGGGACTCTCCCTGGTGACTTCTCGCTCGCAAGAGCACGTGTCCGGCGCCTCACAAGAGGCAATGGACACTACACCTATCCTCAAGGCGCATCAAGCGCCTAAGGAGCGGCGAGGCTCCCTCGAACGCTCCAGAAAGGGCAGAACTCCCGTTACAGGGCCTCGAAAGGGCTCTGTAATTTAAGCTCTGTAATTTCCATAATCACTACTTCTGTTTCTGTACACACAGCACTTATTCACCTCCAATATGGATACACAAATAATTCAATGGAACGTCAGAGGCCTTCTTAGAAACCTTGATGACGTGCAGGAACTCATCCACAAACACAATCCAAAAGTGCTGTGTCTACAGGAAACACACTTAAAATCTAAACACACAAATTTCCTGCTACAGTATGTTACGTTTCGCAGAGATCGCGATGATGCTCTCGCATCATCGGGCGGTGTTGCCATTGTTATTCGGAAAGGCATAGCGTGTCAACGTTTGCAGCTACAAACGCCCCTTGAGGCAGTGGCGGTTCGTGCTGTTCTCCTCAACAAACTTATCACTGTCTGCTCGCTCTACATACCCCCCCATTACAAATTAACTAAACAGGAATTTCAGTCCTTCATAGACGAATTGCCAGAACCTTACGTTGTGCTTGGAGATTTCAATGCGCACAGCAGCCTGTGGGGAGACTCTCGTATCGATGCGCGAGGTCGCCTCGTTGAACAGTTCCTTTTTTCGTCCGGTGCGTGTCTGCTGAATAAGAAGACACCCACATATTATTCTCTCGCAAACAGAACATTTTCTTCAATTGACCTCAGCCTAGTTTCCCCTTGTATGCTGTCTGAACTCGAATGGGAGGTCACCAAGAATCCTTACGGAAGCGACCACTTCCCCATACTGCTAAAAACACATAAAGAAAAAGAATGTCTACCACAGGCTCCTAGGTGGAGGATCGATACAGCCGACTGGGAGAAGTTCCGAAAGTTAACTAATATCTCATGGAATGACATGTCTTGTTTAGGAATTGACGCTGCTGTGCAGTATCTCACAGGCTTCATTATAGACATGGCATCTAAATGCATATCAGAAGCACATGGCTTGGCATGTAAACGGCGGGTCCCGTGGTGGAACGAAGACTGCAGTATCGCTCGTAAGAAACAAAACAAAGCGTGGGGGTTGCTGCGCGCTTCTCCCACTGCAGAGAATCTAGTCAACTTTAAGCAAGTAAAATCCCAAGGCAGGAGAACCCGCCGACTGGCCAGAAGAGAAAGCTGGCAGAAGTATTTATCGAGCATTAACTCGTTTACAGACGAGGCCAAAGTCTGGAACAGGGTAAATAGAATTAGAGGGCGACAAACATATTCACTGCCCCTGGTAAATATACAAGGCGATACACTGCAAGATCAGGCAGACTCACTTGCGGAGCACTTTCAGAGCGTGTCAAGTTCAAACAATTATTCGCAATCTTTTCTCATATATAAAGAAATAGAAGAACGTAAGCCTTTAACAAGAAAAAGCCGAGAGAATCAGCCTTACAACCGTCCTTTCAGTATTGCCGAATTGAGAGCTGCCTTGAGTGCATGCAAGAGCTCCGCACCAGGATCTGATAGAATCATGTACGAAATGCTGAAAAACTTACACAATGACACGCAAGTGACACTACTTACACTTTTCAACACTATCTGGGACGCAGGGTACCTTCCGACCGCATGGAAAGAAGCCATTGTGATCCCTGTTCTAAAACAAGGCAAAGACCCTTCATCAGTGGCAAGCTACCGCCCGATAGCCCTCACAAGTTGCATGTGTAAGGTATTTGAAAAAATGATAAATCGGCGACTGATCCATTTCCTTGAACAGAACAAAATGCTTGATCCCTATCAGTGTGGCTTCCGAGAAGGGCGCTCCACAACCGACCATCTTGTACGTATTGAAACAAATATCCGGGACGCATTTATACATAAACAGTTCTTCCTCTCGATATTTCTCGATATGGAAAAGGCGTATGACACAACGTGGCGATACGGCATCTTGCGAGACTTATCGGAAATGGGCATTCATGATAATATGCTCAACGTAATAAAAAGCTACTTGTCCAATCGTACCTTCCGGGTGAAAGTCGGCAATGTGCTGTCACGTCCTTTTACACAAGAAACTGGTGTGCCCCAGGGAGGCGTGCTCAGTTGCACACTTTTTATTGTTAAAATGACAACGCTTCGTGCGTCCTTACCACCAGCCATTTTGTATTCCGTCTATGTGGACGACATTCAAATAAGCTTCAAATCCTGTAACCTCGCAGTATGCGAGAGACAGGTACAGCATGGTTTGAACAAGGTGTCAGGGTGGGCAGAGAAAAATGGTTTTAAAATCAATCCTCAAAAAAGTTCTTGTGTCCTGTTTACAAGGAAGAGAGGCCTAGTTCCGGATCCTTGCTTACAAATGTGTGGACAACAGATTCCTGTAAACAAAGAGCACAAATTTCTAGGTATTATACTCGACAATAGACTCACTTTCGTCCCACACATTAAACAACTTAAAGAAAAGTGTCTGAAAACAATGAACCTAATGAAACTTCTATCCCAGACTACGTGGGGTAGTGACAGGAAGTGCCTAATAAATCTGTATAAGAGCCTCATCCGGTCACGATTAGATTATGCTGCCGTGGTATATAACTCTGCCGCCCCAAGCGCGCTAAAGATGCTAGACCCGGTTCACCATCTAGGCATCCGTTTAGCCACGGGCGCTTTCAGAACAAGCCCAATTGAAAGCTTATATGCCGAATCGAATGAATGGTCTCTCCACCTACAGAGATCATACAACAGCTTTACATATTTCCTTAAAGTACGCTCTAATCCTGAACACCCATGTTTTGATACCGTTACCGATATGACGTGCGCTACACTTTTCAGCAACCGTCCCTCCATAAGACAGCCTTTTTCGCTGCGTGTGAAGGAGCTTAGCAATGAAATGCATGTCCCACTCCTCGAACATCGCTTAATGCACACAATCAAGCTCTTACCTCCTTGGGAGTGGAAGGTGATACAATGTGACATATCCTTTATAAAAGTTACAAAGCACGCTCCTGAGGCCGAAATCAGAATGCATTTCCTAGAACTCCAGCACAAGCATTCCTGTGCAGAGTTCTACACAGACGCTTCGAAGTCAAATGCCGGGGTATCCTATGCAGCCGTCGGCCCATCCTTCTCGGAATCCGACGTACTGCATCCGGAAACAAGCATATTTACGGCTGAGGCCTACGCATTACTTTCTGCTGTGAAGCACATAAGAAAATCAAAACTTCCAAAAGCAGCGATCTATACAGACTCCCTAAGCGTCGTGAAGGCCTTGATGTCAGTTTACACACACAAAAATCCTGTACTTAGTGAACTCTACACCGTCTTGTGTAAAGCGTACATATCTAATCAGCGTATCATTATATGCTGGGTGCCTGGCTACAGGAGCATTGAGGGTAACGTTCTGGCGGACGAGATGGCCACGTCAATCTCATCGCAAACTGTTAAGCCTACCGCTGCGGTGCCTGTCACAGATCTGAGGCGTTTCTTGCGAAGGAGATTGCGGGACCACTGGCAACGCATGTGGGACGCGGAAACGAATAATAAGCTCCACCTGATAAAACCACAGTTAGGATTCTGGCCCTCTACTACAAAATCGCGCCGAACAGATGTCCTATTCTGTCGTCTAAGAATAGGACACACGTTCGGCACCCATAATTATCTGCTTACTGGAAGTGAACCTCCAACCTGTGGTAGATGCGGGGAGAGGCTGACCGTGCTCCACGTCCTTCTGGAGTGTCGGGAAGCCGAATCTGAAAGAATGAAACATTTTTCCTTAGCTTACAGACAGCACATCCCTCTTCATCCAGTAATGTTCCTCGGCCCAGAACCGCTTTTAAACACAGACACACTCCTAGGTTTTCTGAGAGATGTGGTCCTACATGTTATTAGCCCCATGCATTCCTAGCGCTTCCTCTCTTTAGAGGATGCCGCTGGGATAGTTGTACGGTATAGCACATGCCTCCAGACCCTTGTGTTTCAAGGGCTCTAAGGAGGCAGTAGTGCTCTAGCATTTATTATAATCTGATATATTTTACCTATTGTATCATTCTTTTTAAGTGCATCGAAATGTTCATAGTACAGGTCATATGTCATCGCCATAATTTTATTACACAGATTTTACGCACTGTAGAGCGTATATTTTAAGGCCCCTTTACAGCCACGTCACACCAATTTCATAGTAATCATAGTTACACTGCACACCCACTACCACAGACATGGCGCTCTTTGGCCATTCCTGGCCCTTGCGCCATAAAACCGCATACATCATCAAGTTTTGAATGAATGGATGAATGAATGAATGTGTGGTTTTTGCTGGCGCAAGGGTCAAGTATGGCCAAAGAGCGCCAAGACTGTTAGTGATTTCGTGGTGGAATGATGAGTTCTGTGAAGAATATGTCACTTGGCTGTAAAGTGCGTAAAATCTACGTACTATAAAATTATGGCGATGTCTTATGACGAGTACTGTGAGCCTTACACTGCAATGGGGGAAAATGATACGATATAAGGAACATGTAATATGCAAAAATTAACTACAGCACAACTGCCTTACCAGAGCCCTTGAAACACAAGGGCCTGGAGGCATGTGCTATACAGTACAACTATCCCAGCGCCATCCTCTAAAGAGAGGAAGCGCTACGAATGTATGGGACTAATTACGTGTAAGACCACATCTCTGAGGAAACCTAGGACTGTGTCTGTATTAAAAATCGGTTCCGGACCGAGAAACATTGCAGGATGAAGAGGAATGTGCTGCCGGTATGCTAAAGGAATATATCTCTTTCTCTCAGATACGGCTTCCCGACACTCCAGGAGGACGTGGAGTACGGTCAGCCTCTCCCCGCATCTACCACAGGTTGGAGGCTCACTTCCGGTGAGTAGAAAATTATGGGTGCCAAACGTGTGTCCTATTCTGAGACGACAGAATAGGACATCTGTACGGCGTGATTTTGTATTCGAGGGCCAGAATCCTAACTGTGGCTTTATCAGGTGGAGCTTATTATCCGTTTCCGCGTCCCACATACGTTTCCAGTGGTCCTGCAGCCACTTTCGCAAGAAAGACCTCAGATCTGTGACAGGCACCTTAGTGGTAGGGTTAACGGCTCGCGATGCGATAGACGTGCCCATCTCAGCCGCCAGAACGTTGCCCTCAATGCTCCTATGGCCGGGCACCCAGCATATAATGATATGTTGGTTAGATATGTACGCTTTACACAAGACGGTGTAGAATTCATTAAGTACAGGATTTTTGTGTCTATAGCGTGACATTAAGGCCTTCACGGCGCTTAGGGAGCCTGAAATATCGCTGATTTTTGAAGTTTTGATTTTCTTATATGATTTACAGAAGACAGTACCGCGTAGGCCTCGGCCGTGAAAATACTTGTTTCCGGATGCAGTACACCAGGTTCTGAGAAGGATGGGCCGAAGGCAGCATAGGACACCCCGGCATTTGACTTTGAAGCGTCAGTGTAGAACTCTGCGCAGGAGTGCTTGTGCTGGAGTTCTGGAAAAATGCATTCGGATTTCTATCTCTGGTGCGTGTTTTGTTACTTCTAAAAAGGATATGTCACATTCTATCATCTGCCACTCCCAAGGTGGTAAGAGCTTGGTTGGATGCATTAGGCGAAGCTCGAGGAGTGGGACACGCATTTCATCACTAAGCTCCCCCACACGAAGCGGGAAAGGCTGTCTTACAGAGGGACGGTTATGGAAAAGTGTAGTACATGTGATATCGTTAACAGTGTTAAAACATGGATGTTGATGGTTTGAATGTATTTTCAGGAAATATGTAAGGCTGATGTAAAATCTCTGTAGATGGAGTGACCATTCATTTGATTCTGCGTATAAGCTTTCAATAGGGCTTGTCCTGAAAGCGCCAGTGGCTATGCGGATGCCTAGATAGTGAACAGGATCTAGAATCTTTAGTGCGCTCGGAGCGGCAGAGTTATATACAACGGCACCATAGTCCAATCGTGATCGAATTAGACTCTCATAAATATTTATCAGACACTTCCTATCGCTACCCCATGTTGTGTGGGATAGAATTCTAAGTAAATTCATCGTCCTTAGACATTCTTCTTTAAGATATTTAATGTGCTGAATAAAAGCAGGCTTGGAGTCAAGTATAATACCTAGAAATTTGTGTTCTTTGTTGATAGCTATTTGATGTCCACTCAGTTGGACACAAGGATCTGGAACAAGGCCTCTTTTTCTAGTAAAAAGAACACAAGAACTTTTTGGGGGTTTGATTTTAAATCCATTTGTGTCTGCACACTTGGAAACCTTGTTCAAGTCCTGCTGCACCTGTCTCTCGCATACTGCGAGGTTACATGATTTGAAGCCGATTTGAATGTCGTCTACGTAGATGGAATTAAAGATGGCAGGTGGTAATGAAGCACGAAGCGTGTTCATCTTCACGATAAAGAGCGTACAACTAAGCACGCCCCCGCAGGGGCGTCTGCGTCAGCAGGCGTTTGGTGTGTTGCGACACCACGTACCCGAGCACACGAGGGTAGGACCCTCCCGCGTGTAGCCGTGCGCGGCTTAGCCGTGTCCGGGGAAAGGGGGATCCCGGAGGTTGAGCCGATGCCGGATGTTCGGACCTTTAAGGCCCCCCGGCGGAGGCAACACACCTCTTTGGCCTCTGCTTCACGTAGACGGCACCCCCGGACTGACCCACCCGGGGGAAATCGGCAGTCGCCTTTTCCTGTCTCTCTCTCCTGAAACCTTCGTCTTTCCTTTCCACATTTAGTACTTTCCTGTCTCCTTCTCTCTTCTATTTACTTCCTTCTTCTTGGTGGCAAGGGTTAACCCTGTGTGGCTATCCAACCTTGGGTACACCATATTTGGTTATAGTGGCGGCGTACGACTGGCGTCGTGCAGACTTGTATGCAAGCTCTGCCGCGTCCCCGCGTTGGGCTCCGTGGTGGGCGGTCGGCGCCTTGTATGCAAGCTCTGCCGCGTCCCCGCGTTGGGCTCCGTGGTGGGCGGTCGGCGCTGTTGCCGAATTTTTATATATCTTCATGGAAACTGGTTTCCCCAAACTTCCTGATCGCCCTCAGAAACGAGGGCGCACCGAAGATGTCTAAGTTTTTTGGCAATCGTACACAGAACTTTCCCCGCTTTCATGTCATCCACTCCGATAAGCCTGAGAAGACTGTAAGAATGATCTCACCTTTCGTTGTCTCGAAATCTCTGACAGAAGTTTTTGGTCCCGGATACAAAGCATCGAAAATGGCTAGCGGTGATCTTCTCCTAGAGCTCCGCGATCAGAAACAATTTGAAAAACTGTCCAAACTTGTATCTTTTGGGGATGATCCAGTCACAGTGACCCCACACCGTACCATGAATACTACCCGTGGCGTTGTATCGGATGCTGATCTGCTTGAATTGTCTGAAGCTGAACTTCTAGAGGGTTGGAATGATCAGAACGTGATCAATGTTAAGAGAATTAAAATAAGACGTGACGGAAAAGAAATCAATACCATGCACCTAATACTTACATTTGGCTCAAGCAACCTACCAGACACTATCGAGACAGGCTATGTGAAAATCCGAGTGAGACCGTACATTCCAAATCCCCTACGATGCTTTAAGTGCCAGCGATTCGGCCACAGCTCACAGAACTGCCGAGGCCGCCAGACATGTGCGAAATGTAGTTCCCGTGACCATGCCTCTGAAACGTGCGAAAACGCTCCACACTGCGTGAACTGTGATGCCGAGCATGCCGCATACTCTCGTTCATGCCCGTCTTGGAAAAAAGAAAAGGAAATAGTCACTATCAAAGTAAAAGAAAACATATCATTCAAAGAGGCACGCAGGCGGGTTGCATACCTTCCTAAGGCCAGCTTTGCCGAAGTGGCGCGTCAGGGGGCAGCGTCACAACGGCCTCCGGCGGCTGTCGGACCCACAAGCACTGAGTCGGCAGTCACGCCATCTGCCCCCGCGGCGGTTGCAGCTAGCGCTGCTCCGTCAACCGAGGAGAAGGGACCATCCACCCCGAAGGTGTGTGCAGCCGAGGCTGCCCCAACCTCCGAGGCCCCTTCCAGCGCTGGCAACGGCCAGCGCAGCCAAATCCCTCAGGGAGTCCCATCGACCTCCGGGCTGGTGGGCGTAGGGGTCTTGCCCTCCAAGGCGGGACTCCCTCTGAAAACCTCTCGCTCGCAAGAGCTCTTGTCCGGCGTCTCACACGAGGCAATGGACACTACACCTGTCCCTAAGGCGCACCAAACGCCTAAGGAGCGTCGAGAATCGCTTGAACGCTTCAAAAAGAACAAAACACCTATTACAGGGCCTCGAAAGGGCTCTGTAATCTAAGGCATCTTTCCGTTTCCGTACACACAGCACTAATTTACATTAAATATGGATACACAAATCATACAATGGAACGTCAGAGGTCTCGTTAGAAACCTTGATGATTTGCAAGAACTCATCCACACACATAATCCAAAAGTGCTGTGTTTACAGGAAACACACTTAAAATCAAAATACACAAACTTTCTTCGACAATATGTTACTTTTCGGAAAGATCGCGATGATGCTGTCGCATCATCGGGCGGTGTCGCAATTATAATTCAAAAAAGCGTAGCGTGCCAACGTTTACAACTACGAACGGCCCTTGAGGCAGTGGCGGTTCGAGCTGTTTTCCTTAATAAACTCGTCACCATTTGCTCGCTTTACGTAGCCCCACACTACAAATTAAACAAACATGAATTTCAGTCATTTATAGACGAATTGCCAGAACCTTATGTTGTTCTTGGCGATTTCAATGCGCACAGCTTCCTGTGGGGCGACTCTCGTACAGATGCGCGAGGTCGTCTTGTTGAACAGTTCCTTTTTTCTTCCGGAGCGTGCCTTCTCAATAAGAAAGAACCCACATATTACTCTCTTGCAAACCGATCCTTTTCGTCAATGGATCTTACTATAGTCTCCCCGTCTGTACTGCCTGAACTTGAATGGGAAGTTACCGACAACCCTTACGGTAGCGACCACTTCCCTATACTGCTAAGATCACATAAGGAAAACGAATATCCACCACACGCTCCTAGGTGGAAGATTGAGACAGCTGAATGGGAGAAATTTCGATCTCTAACTAGTATCCCATGGGCTGACCTGTCTTCGTTAGGAATTGACGCTGCAGTCGAGGTTTTTACAGCATTCATAATAGATGTCGCATTTAAATGCATATCAGAAGTAAAAGGCTTGGCCTGCAAACGGCGTGTCCCATGGTGGAACGACGATTGCAGGATCGCTCGTAAAAAAACAGAACAGGGCGTGGGGGTTGCTACGAGCTTCTCCCACTGCAGAGAATCTAGTCAACTTTAAAAAAGTAAAATCCGAAGGTAGGAGAACCCGCCGACAGGCCAGACGAGAAAGTTGGCAGAAGTTTCTCTCGAGTATTAACTCGTTCAGAGATGAGGCGAAAGCCTGGAACAGGGTCAATAGGATAAGAGGGCGACAAGCACATGCACTCCATTTGGTAAACACAGAAGGCGATACCCTACAAGATCAGGCGGACTCACTTGGGGAGCACTTTGAGAGCGTGTCAAGGGCCAACCATTACTCGCGATCCTTCCTGAAATATAAACAAATAGAAGAAAGTAAGCCACTCATGAGAAAATGTCAACAGAATGAACCATACAACTGTCCTTTTAGCATTGCCGAGTTGAGAGCTGCCTTGAGCGCATGCAAGAGCTCTGCACCGGGATCTGACAGAATCATGTATGAAATGATCAAAAACTTACACAATGACACGCAGGTTACACTACTCACACTTTCCAACACCATTTGGGATGCAGGGTACCTTCCAACCGCGTGGAAGGAAGCCATTGTGATCCCGGTTTTGAAACAAGGCAAAGATCCTTCCTCAGTGGCAAGTTACCGCCCGATAGCCCTGACAAGTTGCCTTTGTAAGGTATTCGAAAAAATAATTAATCGGCGACTCGTTCATTTCCTTGAACAGAGCAAAATGCTTGATCCTTATCAGTGTGGCTTCCGAGAAGGGCGCTCCACAACTGACCATCTCGTACGTGTAGAAGCAAATATCCGAGACGCATTTGTTCGCAAACAGTTTTTCTTATCCATATTCCTTGATATGGAGAAGGCGTACGACACTACGTGGCGTTACGGAATCCTAAGAGACTTGTTAGAAATGGGTATCCATGAAAATATGCTTAACCTAATAGAAAGCTATCTGTCCAGTCGTACCTTCCGGGTAAAAGTCGGTAATGTACTTTCGCGTCCTTTTACGCAAGAAACGGGTGTACCCCAAGGAGGCGTGCTCAGCTGCACACTCTTCATCGTGAAGATGAGCACGCTTCGCGCTTCATTACCACCGGCAATCTTTTATTCTGTTTACGTGGACGACATACAAATAGCTTTCAAATCCTGTAACCTCGCTGTATGCGAGAGACAGGTACAGCATGGCCTGAACAAAGTGTCAATGTGGGCAGACAGGAATGGATTTAAGATCAATCCTAACAAAAGCTCTTGTGTCCTTTCTACAAGAACGAGAGGAATGACCCCAGACCCTTGCTTAGAACTGGGCGAACAACAAATACCTGTAAACAAAGAGCACAAGTTCCTAGGTGTTATACTTGACTGCAGACTCACTTTCGTCCCCCACATTAAACATCTTAAAGAAAAATGTCTGAAAACAATGAACATAATGAAACTTCTATCCCAGACTACATGAGGTAGTGACAGGAAGTGTTTAATGAATCTCTATAAAAGCCTCATTCGATCGCGACTTGACTATGGTGCCGTGATTTATCACTCTGCCGCCCCGAGCGCACTAAAGATGCTAGACCCAGTGCACCATCTAGGAATCCGACTGGCCACTGGCGCTTTCAGAACGAGTCCCATACAAAGCTTATATGTAGAATCGAATGAGTGGTCACTTCATCTGCAGAGAACATACATCAGCCAAGCATATTTTCTGAAAGTCCACTCAAATCCTCAACATCCGTGTTTTAATACCGTTAATGACACGACATATGCTACACTTTTTCGCAATCGTCCCTCAATAAGACAGCCTTTCTCGCTGCGTGTGAGGGAGCTTAGTGATGAAATGCATGTCCCACTCCTCGAGCTCCGCCTAATGCCTCCAGCTATGCTGCTACCTCCTTGGGAGTGGCAGACGATAAAATACGATATATCTTTCATGCAGGTTACAAAACATGCTCCAGAGATTGAAATCCAGATGCATTTCCGGGAACTGCAATACAAACACTCCTGCGCAGAGTTTTACCAGACGCATCGAAGTCACGCGAGGGGGTGCCATATGCAGCCATCGGTCCATCCTTCTCGAAATCCGATTTACTGCATCCCGAAACTAGTATCTTCACAGCTGAGGCCTACGCAATATTGTCGACCGTGAAGCATATAAGGAAATCAAAACTCAGAAAATCAGGTTTATATACGGACTCCCTCAGTGTTGTGAAGTCTGATGTCGTTCTGTAAGCACAAAAATCCTATAATAATCGAACTCTATTCCGTCTTATGTAAAGCATATGTATCTAACCAGCATGTGATTATATGCCGGGTGCCTGGCCATAGCGGCATCCAGGGTGACGTTCTAGTGGACCAGATGGCCACATCAACTGCGTCACACACTGTTAATTCTACCGTTGCAGTCCCTGTCACAGACCTGAAACCTTTCTTAAGAAGGAAACTGCGAAACTACTGGCAACGCTTGTGGGACCTGGAAACAAATAATAAGCTGCATGTAATAAAGCCACAATTAGGTTTCTGGCCTCCTGTAACAAAATCACGCCGGACAGATGTCCTATTCGGTCGTCTAAGAATAGGACACACTTTTGGCACGCATAACTTTTTACTCACTGGAAATGGGCCTCCAACCTGCGGTAGATGCGGGGAGAGGCTGACCGTCCTCCACGTCCTCCTGGAGTGTCGGGAAGCCGAATGCGACAGAAAGAAACATTTTCCCTTAGCATACCGGCAGCAGATCCCCCTTCATCCTGCAATGCTACTCGGCCCAGAACCGCAATTTTACACCAATGCAGTCCTAAGTTTCCTGAAAGATGTTGTGTTGCATGTTGTTAGCCCCACATGTTCGTAGCGTCTCCTCTCTTCGGAGGATGGCGCTGTGATAGCTCTTTTGTATAGCACGTGCCTCTAGGCCCTTGTGTTTCAAGGGCTCCGGTGAGGCAACAGTGCTCCAGGTATTTTTATTATCTCATATATTTTATATTCTGTGTCATTCTTTTACGATGGATTTTATTGTTCATATTATACGTCATTAGTCAATTGCCATAATTATATAGCAAGTAGATTTTACGCACTTTACAGCGACTATTTTTAGGCCACTTTACAGCCAGATCACATCTTCCATAATACATCGTCAACTTTACCACTTGTCATGGCGCTCTTTGGCCAAACCTGGCCCTTGCGCCACAAAACACTACACATCATCAACTAAGCACGCCTCCTTGGGGTACACCTGTTTCTTGTGTGAAAGGTCGTGACAATACGTTGCCGATTTTCACGCGGAAGATGCGATTCAACAAATAACTTTCAATTATTTTCAGTATATTTCCGAATATACCCATTCCCGACAAGTCTCGCAAGATGCCGTAACGCCATCCTGTGTCATACGCCTTCTCCATGTCAAGGAATATTGATAAGAAAAACTGTTTATGTATATATGCATCACGAATATATCCTTCAATGCGTACAAGATGATCTGTTGTCGACCTGCCTTGTCTGAAGCCACACTGATAAGGATCAAGTATATTGCTGAGTTCAAGAAAATGTATGAGTCTCCGATTAATCATTTTTTCAAAAAGCTTGCACATGCAGCTTGTAAGAGCTATCGGGCGATAGCTTGCCGCCAGGGATGGGTTTTTCCCCTGCTTCTAAACAGGGACCACAATTGCTTCTTTCCATGTGTGTGGAAGGTATCCAGCAGCCCAAAGGAGTGCGAGTAGTGTAACATGTGTGTCAGAGTGCAAGTTTTTGATCATGTCATGCATGACTCGGTCAGGTCCCGGTGCAGTGCTCTTGCATGAGATCAAGGCACCTCTTAATTCGGCAATACTGAATGGCCGGTTACACGCTTCGTCATGTCTGCATTTACGTACAAATGGCTTGAGTTCTTCTATTTCTTTGTATTTAAGGAATGATTCAGGATAGTGTATTGAGCTCGATACACGCTCGAAGTGTTCCCCAAGAGAGTCTGCCTAGTCTTGCAAGGTATTCCCTTGGTCATTCACCAGAGGCAACGGATGGATTTGTTGCCCTTGTAGCTTTCTCAAGCCATTCCACACTGTTGCCTCCTGCGTGTAAGAATTAATGCCGGAGAGGAAGCTCACCCAGCTTTCTCTCTTTGCCTGACGTCGTGTCCGCCTTCCCTGTGATTTAATTTGTTTAAAGTGAATTAGATTTTCGGCATTAGGCGATCTGCGCAATGCGCCTCATGCCTTGTTCTGTCTCTTTCGCGCCTCTCTACAGTCTTCGTTCCACCAGGGAACACGTCTTCTTAGTGAACCATCATTCGCCTGTGGAATAAACTTCTCGGCTAAATCAATAATAAAAGCAGTAAGATATGCAATGGCATCATCTATAGTAACATTATTTATAAAATCTGGTGATAAATAAGATGATTCTTTGAAATGCTCCTAATCCGCCGATGCTAATTTCTATCGAGGAATATGCGGAGGGTTCTCATGCAAAGTTGTCAGGTTTAAAATTACGGCGAAGTGGTCACTTCCATACAATTTATTGATCACGGACCATTCTAGGTGAGGCAGAAGAGAAGAAGAACTGATTGATAAATCTATTGCTGAATATGTGTTGTGTTCGACACTGTAATACGTCGGATCCTTCTTGTTAAAAAGGCAGGCATTAGAGGTCAAAGAAAATTTTCAATTAATCGACCTCTCGCGTCGCATCGCGAATCTCCGCAGATCGTGTTGTGGGCATTAAAATCACCCATGAGTATGTAGGGTCCAGGAAGCTGATCAATTAGGTTATGGAAATCGTTTTTTTTTTCAGGTGATAGTTAGGCGGTATGTATGAAGAGCACACACAGTCACGAATTTGTTAAAAAGGATTGCCCGAACCGATACGACCTCAAGGGGCGTCTGGAGGGCAATCTGTTGACAAGGTACAGATTTTTCCGCAAATATTGCAACACCGCCGGAGGCATTAGCCTCGTTGCGGCCTTTGCGATACATTATTTACTGACGTAAAAAGTTTGTCTGTGTGGGTTTCAGATGGTGTCTCTTGCACACACAGCAACCTTGGATTATTTTTGTGTAACAGTTCTTTAATGCCGTCGAGGTTACGTAAAAGTCCTCGTACATTCCACTGTAATATTTGTGTTTCCATTATGATAATGTGTTGGGTGCTGTGTGTTTAAGAGATAAGGTTTAATTCACGGGCCTTTTTCAGGCGCCGTGACGGGAGTTTTGTCTCGCCGCTCCTCAGGCGTTGGTGGCGCCGTCTTGCTGGTGGTTGTGTCCATCGCCTCTAGCGAGGCGCTGGGCACGCGCTCTTCCGAGCGCTTTGTTTGGCGTGAAGGCCTCGGCACGTTGGACGAGGCCTTTGAGGTCACCTGCCCGGAGGTAGATGGCCCCGTCTGCTGGGTTGGCGTAGCAGCTCTAGCTGCAGCCGCCGGGGGGGCGGATGGCGTTACTGCCGCCTCACTGGGTGTGGGGCGGTTAGCCGCCGGAGACCGTTGTGGCGCTGCCCCCTGACGCGCCACTTCGGCAAATGTGTTCTTAGGCAGGTATGCCACCCGCCTACGTGCCTCCTTAAACGATATATTTTCTTTCACTTTCATCGTGACAATTTCTTTTCTTTTAGAGCGCAGCTCTTTGGCGTCCGTTCCTGGGTTTCGCGTCGGCGTCGTCGTCGGCCTCGTAACCAGCTCCGCCCCCCTTTCATCCCCCCAGCGCTAGCAGCGACCGACTGATACCGCTGGATGCCGCTGACGCCGCTAGAGAGTCAAGATAACGTGACTGCATAGAACACCGTCGCCGCCATGCAGAAAGAGGAGGAAAGGGTCCCCCCCCCTGTTCTTGTGTGGCGGATAGGGTGCTCTTCAGTTGCCGACGCGCCGGTTATTCGTTGTCCCTGAAACCAACTCCGCAGCTGGGGTTGACTCACTATCGGCGTCAGCGGCATCAGTCAGTCGCTGCTATCTCTTCCCTCCTCCCTTTATCGTGTTGTCCGCTTGCTGCGCGCGCTTCTGCCCCCATCGTTTGCCGCTGGGTGTACACGCCTCCCCCCTCCCCCCTCTTCCTGGGAGTCTCCGGTTGTCAAAGCGCCGGCTCGAACTTAATTCCTTTCTTCGCTCCTCCTCCAATGCAACCCCTGTGCGGTGGCAATCAGAGAGCCAGATCGGTGGCGGCGGATCTGTATATGTGCACCGCCCGAGCCGAAATTGCCGCTGCCGTTCGCCCTGTGCGGTGGCAATCAGAGAGCCAGATCGGTGGCGGCTTGACATAAAGACAAACAGCGATTTCCTAACTTATGCGGGAGAACATCCCGTTCCTCTCGCTCGTAACGCGTCCCACGGCTGTGACAACCTCGCGAGGCACTTGTATAGATCTCGTCTTTGAGAATCAAGCATTGGTGTACCAAGTCGAACATATATCAGTCTATTTCTCCGACCACAAAGCTTCCTTCATGACTGTCAAGAACTGTTAGTGGAGTCTTTGTTAAAGGAATACGTGTGAAAAATAAAAAAAAAATTCTGTGATAGCGCATACATGTGTTGCTCGATTTCTTTGCCTCAATCTATCGAAAAGGTGAAACAGCTTATTTGCTGCGCTCAAATTTCGCATTAGGAAGTAACGTAATCGTCGGCAATTTTTTTTTCCAAGACGGGCACGACCGCGAGTACGCGGCGTGCTCTCCATCGCAGTTTACACAATGCAAAGAGTTCTCGCAAGCTTCAGACGTGTGTTCATGGGCACTGCATTTCGCACATGTTTGGCGGCCTCGGCAGCTCTGCGAGCTGTGGCCAAAACTTTGGCATTTGAAACATCTCAGAGGATTTGGCACATACGGTCTTACATGGAGCTTGATGTACCTGGCCTCGATCGACTCGGGCAGGACACTTGAATTGAAGGTGACTATTAGGTGTTTGGTCGCAGTTTATTTACCATCTCGCCTCATCTTGATTATTTTGACATTTATAACATTCTGTTCACTGAAGCCCTCCAAGAGTTCAGCCTCAGTGAGCTCCAGCAAATCATCGTCCGAGAAAACGCCGCGGGTGGTATTCATCGTACGGTGCGGTGTTACTACTACTTGGGTCTCCCCGAATGATACTAGTTTAGGCAGTTTCTCAAATTGTTTCTGATCGCGGAGCTCCAAGAGGAGGTAACCGCTAGCCATCCTCGACGCCTTATAACCTGTGCCAAAAACTTCGGTAAGGGACTTCGATACAAGGAATGGTGAAATTGTTCGCAATGTTTTAGCTGGTTTTTCAGAATGGATGACGTGGAAACGAGGGAAAGATTGTTTTTGCCGACCAAAAAATTGTAATTATTCATCGGTGCGCCCTCTTTTCTGAGGGCGATGAGGGAGTGGGGGAAGGAGCTAGCCATAAAGATATGTGAGATTTCGGCAGTAACGCCAGCCACCCACCGTGGAGTCCTACAACGGGACGCTGCAGGAGCCGTGAAACACGGCCTGCAAACGCCAGCTGTACCTTACCACTATAACCAAATATGAGATAACCTAGGTTGGCTATTCCCTTGCTGCCTGGATGAATTGGAAGTAAGCGGAAGCTAGGAGAAGTCAGGAAAGATGAAAAGTGAGAGAAAGACGAAGGCTAGAGGGAGAGAGAGACAGGAAAAGGCAACTACCGACTTCCCCCGGGTGGGTCAGTCCGGGGGTGCCGTCTACGTGAAGCAGAGGCCAAAGGGGTGTGTTGCCTCCGCCGGGGGGCCTTAAAGGTCCAAACACCCAGCATCAGCTCAACCCCCAGGATCCTCCTGTCCCCAGACACGGCTAAGCCGCGCACGGCTACACGCGGGAGGGCCCAACCCTCGTGTTCTCGGGTACGTGGTGCCGCAACACACCAAACGCCTGCTGACGCAGACGCCCCTGCGGGGTTGTTCATGTTTTGCTCATCCATCTTAAGTGGTATGCTTAAGTATTCATAGGTAAGTCTTCTATGGTGCTACTCTACCTGAAACAGATGGTTAAATCAATGGGGTAATACCCATTATAGTATGTTCCCGATTGGCTTGTCTGCTTAGCCTACACAATTTGCTTCACGGTATAGTTATCAGGACATACAAACCAGAGTTGTATATTTGTTTTTTATGGTAATCTAATACGCATTGCTTTCCCAGACTAAGATTGCACCATTATATGTGTTTTCCTTTTTGACAGCTCATATTGTGCTTAATAGCTTGAAAATCAACACACGAGATGGCTGCTTGGCAGCTCTCAGAATGGCAATGTTGGCCAATTTTTTATTGCGGCTTGATCAAGAACACTTCGTTGCAATTATTGTTCTCTTGCCGTGAGCATTTCTTGTGTGTGTGTGTGTGTCGTGAAATTTATTTACTTATGTGTTTGGTTCCCAGATTTCTTCAGCAACGTTTTGTTACAACGTTACCCTATTGAGGAAATGGAAAAAAAGAAAAAAAAATAATGAACAATATTCTTGCTGTCAAGATTGCTGACATAATGAAAGTGAGTGCAGCAGGACAGCGACGGAGAAAGTGCCAGCAATCTTCGAGAACCTTAAGAAGCAGGCAAAGAACATGTATGTGCAGTGAACTAAAAACCTTTTGTGTATTACAGGTGTCTTAGTGTTGCTCACAATGCACATGCGTGCCACTGTGATGAGCTAAGAGGAGGATCTAGCTGCCCAGTGTGCCTGTATGTAGACTAGAATGTCCTAATACACTTATTAGTACCAGCGCTAATAGACCTATTAGTCTAGCCCTATTGGTCTTGTCCATTAGCCTAATACAGGCTATTAGTCTAGTCCTATTAGAGTCATGCTAATAGGTTAACACAGGCTATTAGTTTCAACCAATTAGACTGATACGTGCTATTAGTCTAGTCCTTTTAGTGTCAACCTATTAGCCTAATACCGGCTATTATTGTCAACCTATTAACCTGATACAGACTATTAGTCTAGTCCTATTAGTGTCAACCTATTAGCCTAATACTAGCTATTAGTCTAATACCAATACACTATATTAGTGTCAATAACCTCATAGGCTATTAGTTTTTGTATTAGAATTTTTGCGAGGGAACTCACAAGTTTCTGTTTTGTACTGCAGCATGATATGCAAAGCTTGAACTAAGCATGCCCAGTGTTAAAGGTAATTCTTGTCATGAATGCCATCAAGCAGTGGAGTGCTGTAATACAATATCCTATTTTCCAGCTCCTTTGCACTCCACCACTTTCGCTCTTTCGTTGGTCTTCGGAATCTTTTTAGATCCCTCAGTGACCTGATAGCCATAAACCTCTGATCAATTTTGTGTTGCTCACGACTTAACGAGTATGCACCACCAGAAGACTCGAACAATAAAGCTAAGAACTGTCCAATTCCCAGTAAAATGCAATGCATGTAGTCGGGAACAAAGCCCCACACTATGTTAAAATGTTCCAGACTTATCAACGGAGACATTGATTTCATACCACGAACGGTCACCCCTTCCGTAACTGCTTTTTGCATGTTTTCAAGCATCTGGCCTTCTGTTCTCTAATTGGAATTAACTGACTCTACTGGGTACTTTGTTGATCCACCAGCTCGTTCACCTTTCTGTAGGCACGAATTGCAACCAAAATACCCATTGAATTAAGTCACACCATGCATGGGTGCCCTGACAACAGAATCAACTGCAAAACAAATGAAATAAGCATTAAATGTCTGAAGTTGCCCATGTCACTCCAAGACAAAGCTATTTTCACTTAGCTGGCTCATTTGCTTGACAAATATGCTTTGAAAAAGCTCCATGTTTGACTTCTCTTTTCAGAACAAGGCTGCAAGAACACGTTTGGACATCCTTTGCTGAGTAGGAACCTCATTCACCATCAACTGAACGGGCCAAATGGCCGTGCCACTCGAGTCGAAAACTGGTGTTCCATAAGCATTTAATGTAAAGCTGATTCTAGGCCCACAGTGTTGCGTTGCAGCGGCAAATTTTCGGTGCATTTCACCATTCCATATATAAGCAAGTAAACTATCATGGAGAAGTGGCTTTGTCAGGTCAAGAAGTGTACTCTTTTAACAATCTTTGCAACTGCGACTCCACATCGAGAGTCACAAAAAAGGCAAATCTGGAAAAAAGGCAAAACTGGAAACACCTGTTTTCTGCCCGCACTTTGTGCGTCAAAAAGAGGAATTTATTTCAGTATTTTCTATATGTGTGTAGAATTTAGGGAAAAACCAAAATATTACATTGTTGTGCCCGCTTTGCTAAACAGTTTAGAAAGCTGGTACCGTGAATGTGGCAATATTGAACATTGAAAAATTCTGTTGATAAGGTCTAAGATGCTGGTCAGCCCTCTAAATGATAAATTATTTTTACAGCGCGCTTCAGCACCATGAGGAGAATATCACCTTTGGACAGAACCACTCTTTCAGGGACAACATCATTAAGTAAATCCCTCAAATACGGCTTGCCACCATAACCAGGCCCCATGGAGCTGTCAGGTATTTGCTGCTGAAAGTAGAAAAGAAATAACCACCCAAGATGGAGCAAGTGCACAGATGTCAACATGTACTGTTGGCTTTAAAGCTTGTCATCAAGCACTGGACCCCAAAAGGAGCTAGAAGCTGCTGTGTTAGATGCCTTTACTGAATAATAAGCAGGTAACTTACTGCAAAATATTTTATAACCTACTGCGTGGACAACATGACTGACACCGTTACCAAAAATTTCACACGCATGTTGTAATAAACTTAGCACCACAACCTTCATTCTAAATGACACCAGTTGTCATGTTTAGTTTCCCGCTTTACAAGATGGCTCACCCAGTCTCCATCATATATATTATTCATACACAATTGTAATACAGTGTTGAGAAAGCCAGCTCCCTTAAAATTTTGGTGGAGCGGTCTCCCCATGCAGATATACAGGTAAATGAAATTCTGACGTTTCAAGCAATGTTACCCCCTTGCAAGAATTATCTCCCGCACTTTATCAGCGTATGTAGGCATCCCTCTCAATGAAAGCAAACCAGAATATTTTTGCAAAGAACCTATGCAAAAAAATTTAAAATTAGTTAAGAGGTGATCAAATGTGCACAATATTCTGAAAATTTTTTGCAAACAAATATGAACCAAGCTGCCCACCAAATTACATTACTAAGCGTCAAAATTAAAAATAGCCGGCAACTGAAGTCTATGAGCAGCTACGCGAGACTATCCTCCTGTGTTTAAGCAGGCCCTTCATTATAGAGCAAATGACGAGGTGCCGTACGTCTCGGAAAGTTCTCGTGCCTTTAGTATAATTTCGATTGCATCGCTTAGTCAATCCAAGCAATATTTCAACATCCTTTTATGGCAAATATTGGTGTAATATCAGCAGAACGAATGAATGTTTGATGTTTTATGGCGCAAGGGCCAAGTATGGCCAAAGAGCGCCATGTCCGTGTTGATGAGTTTGTAGTGAAATCATGAGTTCGATGAAGTTGGTGTGACGTGGCTGTAGAGGGGCCTTAAAATATGGTCGCGCTAAAGTGCGCAAAATCTATATAATAAGATTATGGCGATGACTTATGACGTGTACCATGAACAGTAAGATGCATTTAAATAGAATGATACGATGCGTAAAAATATATAAGGTTATAAGATATGCTAGAGCACTGCTGCCTCCTTAGAGCCCTTAAAGAACAAGGGCCTGGAGGCATGTGCTATGCAAAACTGTTATCGCAGTGGCATCCTCTGGAGCGAGGATGCTCTACGAATTTAATGGGCATATAACGTGCAGTACGACATCATTTAAATAGTTGAGGATTGCCTTGGTGTCAAAAAGCGGTTGCTTGCCGAGAAACATAGCCGGGTGTAGAGGGATGTTGTAATGGTAAGCAAGCGGAAAATGTTTCTTTCTCTCCGTTTCGGCTTCCCGACACTCCAGGAGCACGTGGAGGACGGTAAGCCTCTCACCGCATCTACCACAGATTGGAGGTTCACTTCCAATAAGCAGATAATTATGGGTGCCAAATGTGTGTCCTATTCTGAGGCGACAGAATAGGACATCTGTTCGCCGAGATTTTGTTGGGGAGGGCCAAAAACCTAACTGTGGCTTTATAACGTGCAGTTTATTATCTATCTCTGCGCCCCACATGCGTTGCCAGTGGTTTCGTATGCAAGGTTTCAGATCTGTGAAGGGCACCAAAACAGTATTATTAACGGCAGGGAGTGCAAGTGACGTAGCCATCTGGTCTGCCAAAGCGTTACCTTCGATTCCCCTGTGGCCGGGTACCCAGCATATGATGATTTGCTGGTTAGATAGATAAGCTTTGCACATGTCGGAATAGACCTCACTAAGTACAGGATTTTTATGTTTGTAGGGTGACATTAAGGCTTTCACCACACTTAGGGAGTCTGTATATATAACGGCTTTTTGGAGTTTTGCTTTCTTTATATGCTTTACAGCCGACCATACAGCGTAGGCCTCTGCCGTAAAGATACTTGTTTCTGGATGTAGTACATCGGATTCCGAAAAAGAAGGACCAACGGCTGCATATGATACTCCGCCATGTGACTTGGAAGCGTCTGTGTAGAACTCTGTGCATGAATGTTTGTACTGAAGTTCTAGGAAATGCATTCGAATTTCAACCTCTGGAGCATGCTTTGAAACTTTTACAAAGGATACGTCGCATTCTATGACCTGCCAGTCCCAAGGAGGTAATAGCTTGGGTGGGCGCATTAAGCGGTGCTCCAGGAGTGGGACATGCATTTCATCGCTAAGCTCCTTCACACGCAGCGAGAAAGGCTGTCTTATGGACGGACGGTTGCGGAAAAGTGTAGCATACGTCATATCGGTAATGGTATTAAAACATGGGTGTTCAGGAATGAAATGCACTTTAAGGAAATAAGTAAAGCTGACGTATGATCTCTGTAAGTGGAGCGGCCACTCATTCGATTCGGCATATAGGATTTCGATCGGGCTTGTTCTGAAAGCACCAGTGGCTAGGCGGATACCTAGATGATGGACAGGATCCAGCATCCTTAGCGCGCTCGGGGCGGCAGAGTTATACACTACGGCCCCATAATCCAATCGTGACCGTATTAGGCTCTTGTAGAGGTTCATTAGACACTTTCTGTCACTACCCCACGTAGTCTTGGATAGAAGTTTCGTTAAGTTCATTGTTTTTAGACATTTTTCTTTGAGATATTTGATGTGTGGAATGAAAGTGAGTCTATCGTCAAGTATAATACCTAGGAATTTGTGCTCTTTGTTGATAGGAATTTGTTGTCCACACAGTTCTAAGCAAGGATCCGGGACCACGCCTCTCTTTCGTTTAAAAAGAACACAAGAACTTTTGCGAGGATTGATTTTAAATCCGTTTTTCTCTGCCCATTTTGATACTTTGTTCAAACCATGCTGTACCTGCCTCTCGCACACTGCGAGGTTACAGGATTTAAAAGCTATTTGAATGTCGTCCACATAGATAGAGTAAAAAATGGCCGGAGGTAATGAAGCACGAAGCGTGTTCATCTTCACTATAGAGAGCGTGCAGCTAAGCACGCCTCCCTGGGGTACACCAGTTTCTTGTGTAAAAGGACGTGACAGTACATTGCCGACTTTTACACGGAATGTGCGATTGGACAAATAGCTTTCTATGAGGCTTAGCATATTACCGTGAATGCCCATTTCTGCCAAGTCTCTTAAGATCCCGTATCGCCACGTTGTGTCGTATGCCTTCTCCATATCGAGGAATATGGATAGGAAAAACTGTTTGTGTACAAATGCGTCACGGATGTTTGCTTCAATACGTACAAGGTGATCAGTTGTGGGGCGCCCTTCCCTGAAGCCACACTGATAGGGATCAAGTATTTTGTTCTGTTCAAGGAAATGGATGAGGCGTCGATTTATCATTTTTTCAAATACCTTACACATGCAACCTGTGAGGGCTATCGGGCGGTAGCTTGCCACTGAGGAAGGATCTTTGCCTTGTTTTAAAACAGGGACCACAATGGCTTATTTCCATGCGCTGGGAAGGTACCCGGCGTCCCAGATAGTGTTGAAAAGTGTAAGTAGTGTAACTTGCGTGTCATTGTGTAAGTTTTTCAGCATTTCATACATGATTCTGTCAGATCCCGGTGCGGAGCTCTTGCATGCGCTCAAGGCAGCTCTAAACTCTGCAATACTAAAAGGACGGTTGTATGGTTGATTTTGACGACATTTTCTGTTGAAAGGCTTACCTTCTTCTATTTGTTTGTATTTGAGGAAGGATTGTGAATAATTTGCTGAACTTGACACGTTCTCAAAATACTCCCCAATTGAGTCTGCCTGGTCTTGCAGTGTATCGCCCTTTGTGTTTACCAGGGGGAGTGAATGTGTTTGCCGCCCTCTAATCCTATTCACCCTGTTCCAGGCTTCGGCCTCATCTCTGAACGAGTTAATACTGGATAAAAACTTGTGCTAACTTTCTCTTTTGGCCTGTCGGCGGGTTCGCCTGCCTTGGGACTTTACTTTTTTAAAGTTCATAAGATTCTCTGCTGTGGGAGAAGCGCGTAGCAACCCCTACGCCTTGTTCTGATTCTTACGGGCGATCCTACATTCGCTGTTCCACCACGGTACATGTCGTTTGCATGCCAGACCACTTACTTCGGATATGCATTTTGCTGCGGCATCTATTATGAATGATGTAAGATAATCCATGGCAGCATCAATTTCTAAAGATGGAATGTCCGCCCATGAGATGCTGGTGAGAGTTCGGAATTTCTCCCAGTCGGCTGTGTCTATCTTCCACCTAGGAGTTTGTGGAGGATATTCGTTTTCTTTACATGTTCTTATCAGTATGGGGAAGTGGTCACTTCCGTAAGGATTGTTTGTAACTTCCCATTCGAGTTCGGGCAGTATGGATGGAGAAACTATGCTGAGATCAATTGAAGAGAAGGTTTTGTTTGCAAGACAGTAATATGTGGCTTCCTTCTTATTTAGAAGGCACGCACCAGAAGAGAAAAGGAACTGTTCAACAAGACGACCTCGCCCCACAGGCAACTGTGCGCATTGATGTCGCCAAGAACAACGTAAGGTTCAGGCAATTCGTCTATAAAGGACTGAAATTCATGTTTGTTTAAGTTATATTGTGGGGGTATGTAAAGTGAACAAATGGTAATGAGTCTGTGTAGGAGAACCGCCCGAACCGCCACTGCTTCAAGAGGCGTTTGTAGCTGTAAATGTTGACACGCAACGCTTTTATGAATGACAATGGCAACACCGCCCGACGATGCGACACCATCATCGCGATCTTTACGAAAGGTTATATACTGTCGGAGAAAGTTTGTGTGTTTTGATTGTAGGTGTGTTTCCTGTAAACAGAGCACTTTTGGATTGTGTTGGTGTATGAGTTCTTGTACATCATCAAGGTTTCTCAGAAGACCTCTGACATTCCATTGTATGATTTGTGTATCCATATTTAATGTGAATTGGTGCTGTGTATACGGAAACAGAAATGATGAATTAGATTACAGAGCTCTTGCGAGGCCCTGTAACCGGGGTTTTGCTCTTTTTGAAGCGTTCGAGGGAACCTCGCCGCTCCTTAGGCGCCTGGTGCGCCTTGTGGATAGGTGTAGTGTCCATTGCCTCTTGTGAGGCGCCGGACACGCGCTCTTGAGAGCGAGAAGTTTTCCGAGAGAGTCTCACCTCGGAAGGCGAGACCCCTGCGCCCACGAGCCCGGAGGTCGATGGGGCTCCCTGTGGAATTAGGCTGCGCCGGCTGTTGCCAGCGCTGGGAGGAGCCGGGGAGATCGAGGCAGCCTCGGCTGCGCCTACCTTCGTGGCCGCTAGCGGTCCTGCGGGATCGCTGGGTGCAGCGCAGGTTGCCGCAGATAACTTTTGTGGGGCCGGCAACCCAAGGGTAGCCGGGCCTGGTTGCTGGTTTGATGGAGTAGGCTTACCTACTTCCACCCTGGGGGCAGGAGCCAAACGTGCCTGCTCGCTGCGCGCGGGCAGGGCACTCGGCGATTGCCGCTGAGACGCTGCCCCTCGACGCGCCGCATCAGCATAAGGTGTGTTGTGGAATGGAGAGCACCTTTTACGGGCTTCCTTAAATGAAATGTTTTCTTTGACTTTGAGGGTAACTATTTCTTTTTCTTTCTTCCAGTTCGGACAGGAGCGTGAGTAGGCTGGATGGTCACCACTGCAGTTCACACAGCGAGGTGTGCCACTGCAGTTGTCTGAGGGGTGGCCCTGGACTCCACACTTTGCACAAGTTATTTGACCACGGCAGCTCTGCGAGCCATGGCCGAACCTCTGACATTTGAAACATCGTCTAGGGTTGGGGATGAATGGTCGAACATTTAACCTTATGTATCCTGTTTCGATGGTTTCTGGCAGTACGCTGGATGAGAATGTGGGGATAAGATGCTTAGTGGGGATTTCCTTGTTGTCTCGTCTAATTATAATACGTTTTACGTCAGTACCATTTCGTTCTTTCCAGCCTTCCAGGAGTTCAGTTTCTGTCAAGTCTAGGAGGTGTGCCTCTGACACGACTCCCCGTGAGCTATTCATTGTTCGGTGTTCTGTAACAGAAATTGGTATGTTACCAAAGGTCACCAGACTGCCTAGCTTTTCGTATTGATTTTTCTGTGGGATCTCAAGAAGAAGATCTCCGCTTGCCATTTTCGTTACCTTATAACCTGACCCTAAGGCTTCGGTCAAAGATTTTGCTACTGTGAATGGAGAAATAAATCGAGCTTGTTTTTCAGGATTCTTACTGTGTACTATGTGGTATTTTGGATAGGTCTCTTTCGTGCGGTTGAAACAAGTGCTTAAGTCTTCGGTGCTTCCCCTCTTCTGAGGGTGACGATCAAGTAGGCGGGGAAATGCGGGTGTTCCCATAGTAATTTGATATGTTTTCAGCAGCAATGGCGGCCACCCACCATGGAGCCCAACTTGGGGATGCTGCAGGACTTAACGGGTAAGGCTGCAGGCGCCAACCGTACACTGCCACTATAACCTAATATATTATACCCAAGGGAGGGCACATACACTAGGTTAACCCTTGCCGCCGTGAAGAAAGGAAGTAAATGGAAGAGAGAAGAAGACAGGAAAGATGAAAAAGGCGAGAGAGAAAGACGAAGATTGGAGAGGAGGACAGGAAAAGGCGACTGCCGATGTCCCCCGGGTGGGTCAGTCCGGGGGTGCCGTCTACGTGAAGCAGAGGCCAAAGAGGTGTGTTGCCTCCGCCGGGGGGCCTTAAGGTCCAAACACCCGGCATCGGCTCAACCCCCAGGATCCCCCTTTCCCCGGACACGGCTAAGCCGCGCACGGCTACACGCGGGAGGGTCCAACCCTCGTGTGCTCGGGTACGTGGTGTCGCAACACACCAAACGCCTGCTGACGCAGACGCCCCTGCGGGGGTAATATCAGCAAAGATCGTTATGTTATCTACACTGAGCTATTTGCGATGTCTAAACGTGGCGAGTGGCCTACCGACTGTTATTGACCTCAAACGTGTTGGTGTAGTTCTAGTAAGCTCTGATGGACCTACCATGTCCTCTTCTGAAGTCAGCTCTCCAGGAACATGTTGCTATGAAGCGTCGTCGTCACACAGGAACACTTGCAAGAAAAATAAATAGTGAAAGAGAAAAGGGGAACTAAACAGAGATCAGAACCACCTGTTTAGATACTCAGTGGCATGCAAGATGAAAATATTGTTTTATTTTAGTGCAGAATCTACAATGCCAGCACACACAGTGAAAAGAAAGTCAAGTGCTTTCATGTTTCGTGTCTTGCCATCGTAAATTCTGCACCAAAAAACCAAACATATGCATTACGAATTAGCCAGCACTAACACAGTATCAGAAAGAGTTTGGTCAAGATTATATTGCATGGTATATACTGTATAAGGCAGCATATATATATATATATATATAGTAAGCATTTATGCGGACTTTATACCCTCCTTCGAGGGCCTTTAGGGGTATTGTAAATAAATAAATAAATAAATCTGTACAAAGTCATCATCAATCATCGGCTCGTATTCGTTTTTGCATCAGCGCCATTTTTCCTTCTTGGAATAAAGCGTCGTCTTGACCGTGGTATTTCAAGTGGTGGAGGCGCTTTAACATCCCTTCGACTTCAATCCACCTCAAGATCTCTCCTGGAGCTACGTTCGGGACGTCGCTTACGCCAAGAGGCCGCCATGTCGCAAGACCAGACCACGGCGTCCACCATCTCGGTTCAAGTGCCAGCCACTCCCACTCCCAGCCCTGCCAACAACCGGTATCGCGATCCTGAAATTTTCTCTGGCTTGCCTGGTGAGGACATTGAAGACTGGCTCGACAACTACGATCGTGTCAGCGAATACAACAACTGGAACGAGACATCGAGGTTAAACAACGTGCCATTTTACGTCTCTCAAGTAGCCAAGCCATAGTTCCTGAATCATGAGAGAGACTTCCGTGATTGGTCGTCTTTCAGGGAGCAACTACGGCGGATTTTCGGCACACCCACGGTTCGTTCGGAAGTTGCGAAAAAGGGGCTGTCTGAGCGCCTCCAACATTATGGCGAGTCGTATACCTCGTACATTGAGGACACGCTCGCGCTTTTCCGTCGTGTCGACAGTGCCGTGCCAGAACCTGATCGCGTGCTCCACCTTCTTAAGGGTATCGGATCTACTGCCTTCAACGCACTCGCCGCTCAAAACCCTTCGACGGTGTCGGACGTCGTCTCCGTCTGTCAGCGCCTCGACGCCCTGCAATTAATCCGCTTGCAACCGGACTTTTCCGGCAACCCCGTGGCAAACAGTATTGAGCTCCGGTCTATCATTCGAGCCCTAATTCGTGAGGATTTGCAAGCGCATGATTCACCCCCTTGCAGCAGCGCTCACGTCCAACCTGCTTCTACTGACCTGCGCGGTATTAATAAGGAGGAATTGGCCTCCCTGCAGAACGCCCAGCATACCAACACTTCTCCTTGCCCACAACCGGCTTCTTACGCCCAGGTTGCTGCAATGCCAGCCGCGCCGTCTCCAATTACACCACCTGCACCTGTTCACGATCACCTGGCACCTTTAGTCGCACGAGCTCCGAACCCGCCTTACTACTCTCCCTGGCGTTCGTCGAGGCCTATCGGCTACTACTGCGGCTTTCGAGGACATATCTCCCGGTTTTGCTGACGCCGCCAGCAAGACGAACGTCGTGGTTACGCGGCCTTTGAACGAGATGAGCCACCTCCTTACGTCTGCCGCACTTATGACGATAATCCTCCCTTTCGCCGATCTCCATCTCCGGCCGACTTCTCCAACACCGCACACAACACACGTGCCTCAAGACGCCGCTCTCCATCGCCGCTCCGACGTTCTGTTTCGCCACTACGACCTGTCTCCCAACTCCATGTCCAGCGACCGGAAAACTAACCAGTGCAGTTTTTGGAGGGAAAACTGCATCGCCGCGAAGTGCTCCACGTTCTCCTGAACATCCTTCGAACATGTTATTGGTGTCTGTGGAGGGTGTGCCTTTGTTAGCTCTGATTGACACGGGAGCTACTATATCTGTTATGCGTGCGGACTTGTGCTCTCGTCTGCGGAAAGTGAAGACGCCTTATATTGGATCATCCCTGATTGGGGCTAATGGAGCAATGATTCGACCATCAGCCCAATGTACAGCAAGCGTCTTTATTGATGGTATCCGTCGTCACATTAAGTTCGCGATTTTATTCCCGTGCGCTCACGAACTAATTTTAGGTTGGGACTTTCTCTCATCAGCGTCCGCTTTAATCTCTTGCCGTCAGCGTCTAGTCCATATGATCGAGACAGTTCATTGCAGCGGGAGTGCCGATGAGCCACGACTGCGTTTTCTCACTACTGCCGATTCTCTACTGCCTCCCCCGGTCACGAGCAAGTCATAAGTCTCTCTTCTACGGACATCACCAATGGCGACGTGTTCATCACTCCTTACGGTCGCTGTCTTGCCCGTGGGATTGTCCTCGCTTCCTGCCTGGTGCGGTTCAAAGAAAGCTGTGCGTTAATCATCGCTTTAAACGCGACCAATGAGACAATCCTCGTACCTCAAGGCTCCGCAGTGACCTGTTATGTGGATACAGGTCACTGCGGAGCCTTGTTATGTTATGGTGGCTCCGCAGTTATGTTATGTGGATGTTAGTGGGCACGGTGGACTTGGAACGAGCATGTGGCCTAACAAGCCATTCTTCTGCCTTGTGCAGGTACTTGTTCTTGGGCTTGCCGGATCAGCGAAAGAAGACGAAAAGTTCATCGAGCTTATCACCACCACGCAATCCCAGCCTACAGCTGCGTCACAATCGTCGCAGTGCTCAGCCCCTCGATTCCCTGGCATCATATCTTCACTGCCTCGTGGCGTTCCAACAGCGCCATCTAGCCCTCACGTGACTTCACCGCATCAAGCTATAAACCAGCAGCTACAAGCATTCAACTTCAGTGGGCACGGTGGACTTGGAACGAGCATGTGGCCTAACAAGCCATTCTTCTGCCTTGTGCAGGTTAGTCCCTACTACAGCTCCATAAAAACTAACTGCCGTTATCTTTTGGTCCTACCGTGCCCACAGCACTGTGTCTCAATGGCTTATGATGTGTACTGTATGTGCTTGCTTCTCTTGTGCGGAGACGTTGAAGTAAATCCAGGCCCTAATCCAGAGGACTCTAGCACTCGCCAGTTGCTGGAAAAGTTGCTTTTAGGTCAGAATAAGCTAGCTGAGGATGTGGCAGCCCTCCGAACACAGCAAACAAATATGGAAAAACGTCTTGCGGAGTGGGATTCCCGCTTCCTAGAAATAGAAAAGCAAACTGAGCGCGTGGACAGCCTTGAACGAACGGTAAAATCCTTGGTGGCCAAGATTACTGACTTAGAGGACAGGAGTAGACGCTCAAATCTAGTGGTCTTTGGCGTGCCTGAGGACGAAAATGAAACAGAGGCTGATTTGCGGAACAAAATTCTAACTGAAATTTTTTCTACTAAACTTGAAGTCACATGTAAATCAGTTGGCAGAATTCACCGTCTTGGTCGGTCTGGCAGTTCCAGACCAGTCATCTTGTACTTTCACGATTACGAGGAAAAAAACCAGATTATGAAAAATGCTTACAAACTAAAAGGTTCCAATACATCTGTACAAAATGACTACTCGCGAGATACGCTCAGGAAGCGTAAACTTCTGTGGCACAGTGCTTCAGAGGAAAGACAACAAAAAAGGAAAGTAAACTTAATTCACGAAAAACTACGCATTGATAATAACGTCTTTGTTTGGGATGATACGGAAAACGCTCGAGTAAAAATTGGAAAATACAATTCTAAGAAAGACTGACTTCACTATGCAGATAATAAAGAACTCCGTATTATAAACATCAATGCCCGTAGTATCGCTAATAAATGTGATCAACTTGAGGCTATTATTATAGGTTATAGTCCGCATATAGTTGTTCTAACTGAAACATGGCTACACAGCGGAATAGAAGATGAAGTCGTGTTCCCGCCTTCTTATCGTGTTTTTCGACGCGACAGACCAACGAGAGGAGGTGGGGTAGCTGTACTGGTAAAGAAAAATATGCCGTCCACTCTTTTGCGTCAGGCTGACGATATAGAAACTATTAGCCTAAAAATTTCTTGTTGGGGACAATCTTTCCTGTTGTTTGCCGTTTATCGAGAACCCGGTTCACCGCTTCAATTCATGAGTGATTTGCGTACGCATATCACTTCGTTCACACACAATAAAAAAATATTTCTGTTAGTAGACTTCAATCTTCGAGGAGTTAATTGGGAGGATAATACTTCTTGCACTGAACTTACTCCCCATGTCAATTATATGCGTGATATAATTCTATGCCACAATTTACATCAAGTTGTAAATTTACCCACGCGAGTATACGGATCTTCGTCGTCAATACTTGACCTTGTGTTTGTGAATAGAAATGTCGAAAAGTTATCAGTGTCTGTTGAACGCGGCATATCTGATCATGAAATGGTATGTTTTTCATGCTGCTTGGAACAATGCAATCGCAGTAATGCAAAAAGTGTTGTAGTGAAGGACTTTTCACGTGCCAGGGACGAAACTATTTTAGATTATCTAGATTTTCACCTCAGCAACTTTAAAGGAAACAATGTTATAGAACTTTGGGACCGGTTTAAAGAACTTTGCACATATTGTGTTCAAAATTTTGTACCAAACAAGACAAAGAAAACAGCGAAAGTTAACCCTTGGGTTACGCGGGAAGTCATTCACTTGAAAAGAAAGATTAAACGCTGGAGACGAAAGAACACCCCTATAACGCAAATTCAAACCGCAAGAGCTAAATTAAGCTCGTCTATTGGGCATGCTAAACGGCGATATTTTAACCACACTCTGCCCAATTTTATTCGTACCGCGCCACAAAAATTTTGGACATATTTGAGTAAAAAAAACAAACCAATTGAACAAATAGTGGATGGCGGCATTCTTATCGTCGAAAAGCAAAGTATTGCAGAGCATTTCAACACATACTTCCATAGTGTCTTTGCAAATACAAGTGATATATCGATTCCCATTTTTTCTTTGTCCGTTGAAAACTCGGACCTTGTATCTGTACCTGGCGTAGTTTCTATGCTTCTTAACTTAAAAACCAAATCAACCCCTGGTCCTGACAATATATCGAATGTTTTTCTGCGCCGATACGCAGAAATGGTGTCCAAGTTTCTTGTGATCGTTTTTCGTGCTTCATTATCCACAGCAACTCTTCCTATTGACTGGCTAACTGCACGCGTAGTACCTGTACCGAAAAAAGGGGACCTAACGCTGATAAGTAACTATCGCCCAATATCGCTAACGTCATCATGCTGTGAGATGCTAGAACACATCATAGCTAACTACATTACTAAATTCTTAAGTGATAACAGTGTACTCTCACCTGAGCAACATGGTTTTCGAAAAGGTTTTTCTACTGTCACCCAATTAACATCGGTTATTCATTATTTTGCGAATATTCTAGACAAATCCAGCCAGGTAGATGTAATATTTTTAGATTTCAGGAAAGCATTTGACCTTGTTTCACACTCCAAGTTAATTGAAAAACTTCGATTAATTAACATTCCTTGTTTCATTGTTAATTGGGTTTCAGCATACCTGACTAACCGAAAACAGTTTGTTAGTATCGATACTTACCATTCCCATGAACTTCCAGTTACCTCAGGCGTCCCTCAGGGTAGTGTTTTAGGGCCTTTATTATTCTTAATTTATATTAATGACATTGCCAGCGTTGTCACAGCACCAGTTCAAATAAAACTGTTCGCTGACGATTGTGTTCTGTTCAGTGAGGTAACCGGTTGCGATGATCAGATAACCCTGAACAATAATCTTCAAAACCTCCTTTCTTGGTGCAATCGTTGGAACATGGAGGTAAATGCTAACAAAACAGTTTACATGAAGATAACTAAAAAAATAAATAGCCTATCTTTTCCTTACGCTCTCGGATCTGAACCATTAACCGAGGTTAGGGAATACAAATATCTTGGCGTCACAATAACTCATAACCTGCACTGGAACATTCACATTTCTAACGTATGTGACTCAGCCTTTCGTAAACTCTGTCTTCTACGTCATAAACTAAAACAAGCTCCTGCTGAAACTAAACTTTTAGCCTACACATCAATAATAAGGCCAAAACTGGAGTATGCCTGCATAGTGTGGGACCCTTACACAAAAACGAACATTGGTGCACTAGAAAGAGTACAGCGTAAAGCAATCAGATTTATTTTTTCGAAATACCGTATGACTGATTCCCCGACAGCAATAATGAGACAACATGGCATTCAGACATTGGAAATACGAAGAAAAATACAACGGCTGAAATTTCTTTTTCTTCTTAAAAATAATCTCCTCGCCCTCACTCCTGAGCCTTATGTAACGCCAATGGCAGCACGCCGAACACGTCATCGTCATGCTGACTCTCTAACTCCCTATAATGCCAGAACTAACATTTTTAAATATTCTTTTTTCCCACGCACTATAACCGATTGGAATAATTTACCTCAGTCGCTACTAAACAGTACTGATTCCATTGACCGTTTGAACTACTGATTTCATTTTTTTCCTTCTCATTGCTTAAAATTGTACTGACGGTTCATTTGTACATTTACTCTTCACTTTTGTTTTGGGAATTGTTTGGTTACAAGACCGAGTGTTCTTTTTACCCATTTGGTTCTCGCAGCTGGTGGACTCCATTGCTATTGTGCACACTAATTTGGTCCTTTTGTTCTTACGTCTGCAAATGCAATTATTCTGTATTTTGTATGCCCCTCCTGCCTGGGCCTCAATGAGGCCTGCAGTATTGTATAAATAAATAAATATAAATAAATAAATACCCAGCCAGTCTCCCTGCTTCCTCTTGCCGCCTCGCAAGCTCTTCCTCAATAGGACAAATCTGCTTCATCTGACCTTGCTTCCGTGATAAGTCCTCACCTTACCGCTGCTCAAAGTGAAGCGTTGCTAAAATTGCTCACGAAGCACCAGGCCTCCTTTGATATGGATACTCCGTCACTCGGATAGACTTCCGTTGCCTTCCATCTTATCGATACCGATGGCCAGACTATTGTACGCCGTCGTCCCTACCGAGTCTCTTTGGCCAAACGCAAAATAATCGAGGAGAACGTTGCCGATATGCTGAAAAGAAACTTCATACGTCCCTCCTCCAGTTCTTGGTCATAACCCGTCGTTTTAGTGCAGAAGAAGGATGCATCGGTACAATTTTGTGTTGACTACCGTGCGCTAAACAAGATCAGCCGTAAGGATGTATATCCGATGCCCTGTATCGATGACGCCCTTGATTCGTGGCAATGCGCGCAATACTTTTCCAGCCTTGGTCTTCGCTCCGGATATTGGCAAGTTCCTATGCACGAAGCGGACAAAGAAAATACCGCCTTTTCTACTCCAGATGCTCTTTACGAGTTTAATGTAATGCCTTTCGGTCTATGCAATGCTCCCGCCACATTTGAAAGAATGATCGACACTGTTCTTCGCAGCCTCAAGTGGAAAACTTGTCTATGTTACCTCGACGACATCGTCGTGTTTTCCTCGACTTTAACTGATCATCGGCAACGCTTAGATGAAGTGCTCACATGCCTTTCTAATGCCGGACTTCAACTAAACACGAGGAAGTGCCGTTTCGCTAGCACAACGGTTAAAGTCCTGGGTCATCTCGTTAGCAAAGACGGCATCCAGCCCGATCCGGATAAAATTTCCGCGGTGCTCAGCTTTCCACGCCTACTTCGTGCAAAAGAACTGCGCAGGTTCATTGGACTCGCTTCATACTTTCGACGTTTTATCCGGAACTTTGCCAGCATTGCCGCGCCCCTCCACAAGCTCCTTGCTAGTTCCAGTTCCTTTGATTGGAACGATCACAGTGAAGCCGCGTTCCAAGAACTCAAGCGCGCACTAACATCCCCGACTGTTCTTTGTCATTTTGATGACAAGGCGCCCATATTACTGCATACTGACGCAAACGGTCAAGGAATTGATGCCGTACTGCTGCAGCTGGACCACGAATTTTGCGAAAAGGTTGTTGCATATGCAAGCCCCACTATCACTTCCGCGGAAAAGAAGTACTCGATAACCGAACAAGAGTGTTTGGCTGTTGTTTGGTCCATTCAGAAATTTCGTCCATATCTCCACGGTCGACATTTTACGGTTGTGACCGACCACTATGCCCTATGTTGGTTGTCGACGATCAAAAACTTGTCTGGGCGCCTTGGCCGCTGGATACTCCGATTACAAGCATGTGATTTCGATGTCATATATAAGTCCGGAAGGAAGCACCAAGATGCCGATGCTCTTTCACGATGCCCATTACGATCATCGGAGCACATCACATCACCTTGTCAAGTTGGCCGCACGGAGGACGCTTCGTCTATTACACCGATTTCTTCCTTGGCTCCATCAAACCGCCCTTCAGTGCTTTCCACTCACCAGCGCGCCGATTCCTATTGCCATGGTATCATCAATCGGCTTAGCGGTGTTTCACCTCCACCCAATGGTAGGCTACGGAAACAGCCCAAACTGTTCAAGTTTGAAAACGGCGTGCTCTACCGGTACATTTTTCACCCGGAAGGCCATCGATGGGTTCCCGTTCTATCGCGCTGTCTTCACGCTGCAGTTCTGCAGGCCTCACACGATGACCCTACGTCATTGGGTTACCACAAAACACACGAGCGCATACGCAGCCGATTCTATTGGCCAGGCCTTTCCACGAGCATAGCTAGATATGTTGCCTCGTGCACGCTTAGCCAACACTGTAAGCGACCTACTACTGCTCCGGTCGGGACGCTACAACCACTTCCTTGTCCAGCAGAACCCTTCTCTGTCGTTGGCATTGACCTTTTCGGGCCACTTCCACCTACTGCAGACGGCAACAGAAGCATCGTCACTCCTGTGGACCATTTGACCCGGTACGCTGAAACAGCCTCAATACGCTCAGTAGCTGTTTCAGAAGTAGAGGCCTTCTTCTAGCAGGCTGTCTACTTACGTCACGGGGCGCCTCACGTTCTTTTGAGCGACCGACGCAAGGCATTTCTTCCAAGCACTCTTAATCAAGTTCTGCAAGCGTCCAACACCGTGCACAAGACAACGTCTAGCGACCACCCTCAAACCAACGGCCTAACAGAGCGATTTCATCGCACGCTGTGCCACATGCTATCCATGTATATTCAACCTGATCATCGTAACTGGGATGCGATTCTCCCATTTGTAACATTTGCGTACAACACGTCTGTTCAACGGACCACCGGATACTCTCCGTTTTTCTTAGTATACGGCCGCCACCCAACCTCATCACTCGACGTTTCTTTCTTCTCTGGCCCTGTCAACGCTTCACCATTCATTTGCGACCAGTTTGTGTCTCGTCTTGCCCAATGTCGTCGTCGCGCCTGTATGAACACTGCAGCCAGCCAAGACGATCGCAAACAACGGTACGATGCCTCTCACCGCGTCGTTTCCTACCGCCCTGGTGACGATGTGCTCCTATAAACACCTGCACGAACACCCGGTTTATGTGAGAAGCTTGAGTCTCTATATATTGGCCCCTACAAAGTCATTGAGCAGACCTCGCCGGTGAACTACCGCGTTACACCTGTTGAGGCCTCAACCGACCGACGCTGCCCTTTCATCTCCGTTCCACTGTCTAATGTGCGGCCAGGCTGGCTGCTTCCGTCTACGGAGGAAATTAGTGCAAGTATTTATGCGGACGTCATATCCATCTGTACAAAGTCATCATCAATCATCGGATCGTGTTCGTTTTTGCATCGGCCCCATTTTTCCTTTTTGGAATAAAGCGTCGTCTCGAGCGTGGTATTGCAATATATATATATATATATATATATATATATATATATATATATATATATATATATATATATATATATACAACTGCGACACTTTTGAGGAACCCGTATGGCTTTCCTTTGTAGCAATTGCTACGAACGGGTGGATGTCTGATTTTCCCTTTATTATACGTACATGTTCATCATTCAGCGATGTGTCATGGGAAGTCATTGGGCTGGCATGCTGCAACATATCGCCGATTGCTTGCAGTTCTGAAGCAGCGTTTTGAACCACGGTAGCTGTCGTGCTGCTGGCCGTTGCGCTCCAAATTTTGTTTGTAGCCTCCTGCGATGAAATAGCTCATTATATCACACACTTAAAATCTGAAATATACTACCTCACCTGTTCATCATCACTACCCGATGCATCAGTTCCAAACACACTGTTTCTTTCTGTCGAGAATCGGGCTCGACCTCCTGCTTGGCTTGTTCCGGCTAGTGTGTTGTTAGCATGATGATGATGTTTGAGGTTTAACGGCGCAAGGGCCAAGTATGGCCAAAGAGCGCCATGCTAGTGGTAATGAATATGTCGTGGTCTGATGGGCTCTGTGAATTTAATGTGACGTGGCTGTAAAGAGGCCTAAAAGAGTTTGTATAAATTGCATAAAAATTTCACGTAATAAAATTATGGCAATGATTAATGACATGTACTATGATCACTAAAATGCATTAAAAAAGAATGATGCATTATATAAAATATGCGAGATGCTGAAATTGTCTAACAGCACTACTGCCTCACCAAGCCCTTGAAACGCAAGGGCCAAGAGGCATGTGCTATACGAAATAGCTATCACAGCGGCATCCTCTGGAGAGAGGAGACGCTATGAACGTATAGGGCTAATTACATGTAACACAACATCTTTCAGGAAGTCTAGGACTGCGTTAGTGTCAAAGAGTGGTTCTGGGCCGAGTAACATTACAAGGATGAAGGGGAATGTGCTGCCGGTATAATAACGCAAAATGTTTCTTTCTGTCAGATTTGGCTTTCCGACACTCCAGGAGGACATGGAGGATGGTCAGCCTCTCCCCGCATCTCTCACAGGTTGGGGGCTCATTTCCAGTGAGTAAAAAATTGTGGGTACCAAATGTGTGTCCTATTCTTAGACGGCAGAATAGGACATCTGTGCGGCGTGATTTTGTCGCAGAAGGCCAGAACCCTAATTGTGGCTTTATTACGTGCAGTTTATTATTTGTTTCCATGTCTCACGAGCGCTGCCAGTAGTTTCGCAGTCGTCTGCGCAAGAAGGGCCTCAGATCTGTGACAGGGACTGCAGCGGTAGGATTTACAGAATGCGATGCAATTGATGTGGCCATCTGGTCCGCCAGAACATTGCCTTCGATGCCCCTATGACCCGGCACCCAGCATATGATGACATGCTGGTTACATATATACGTTTTACATAGGACGGAATATAGTTCATTGATTACTGGACTTTTGTGCTTAGAAGGTGACATTAAGGCCTTCACAGCACTTAGGGAGTCCGTATATATAATTGATTTCTCGAGTTTTGATTTATTTATATGCTTTACGACCGACAGCAGTGCGTCAGCCTCACCCGTAAGGATACTAGTTTGCGGATGCAGTAAATCGGTTTCCGAGAAGGATGGACCGACGGCTGCATAGGACACCCCGTCGTGTGACTTCGATGCGTCTGTGTAGAACTCCATGCAGCAGTATTTGTGCTGGAGTTCTCGGAAATGCATTTGGATTTCAATCTCTGGAGCGTGTTTTGTAACTTGCATGAATGATATATCGCATTGTATCAGCTGCCACTCCAAAGGAGGTAGCAGCTTGGCTGGATGCATTGGGCAAAGCTCGAGGATTGGGACACGCATTTCATCACTAGGCTCCCTCACACGCAACGAGAAAGGCTGTCTTATGGAGGGACGATTACTGAAAAGTGTAGCGCACGTCATATCGATAACGGTATCAAAACATGGATGTTCAGGATTAGAGCGTACATTAAGGAGATATGTAAAGCTGATGTATGATCTCTGTAGGTGGAGAGACCATTCATTCGATTCGGCATATAAGCTTTCAATCGGGCTTGTTCTGAAAGCGCCCGTGGCTAAACGGATACCTTGATGGTGAACAGGGTCTAGCATCTCTAGCGCGCTCGGGGCGGCAGAATGATAGATCACGGCACCATAATCTAATCGTGACCGAATCAGGCTCTTATAGAGATTCATTAAGCACGTCCTGTCACTACCCCACGTAGTCTGCGATAGGAGTTTCATTAAGTTCATTGTTTTCAGACATTTTTCTTTAAGATGTTTAATATGTGGGACGAAAGTGAGTCTATTGTCGAGTATAACACCTAGAAATTTGTGCTGTTTGTTTAGAGGTATCTGTTGTCCAAACATTTCTAAGCAAGGATCCGGAACCAGGCCTCTCTTTCTTGAAAACAGAACAAGAGAACTCTTTTGAGAATTGATTTTAAAACCATTTTTCTCTGCCCACCCTGACACATTGTTCAAACCATGCTGTACCTGTCTCTCGCATACTGCGAGGTTACAGGATTTGAAGCCTATTTGAATGCCGTCCACATAGAGTAAAAATGGCAGGTGGTAAGGAAGCATGAAGCGTTGTCATCTTAACAAAAAAGAAGTGTGCAACTGAGCATGCCTCCCTGGGGTACACCAGTTTCTTGTGTAAAAGGACGTGACAGCACATTACCGACTTTTACCCGGAAGGTACGATTGGACAAGTAGCTTTTTATTATGTTTAGCATGTTACCGTGAATGCCCATTTCTGACAAATCACTCAAGATTCCGTAGCGCCATGCTGTTTCGTACGCCTTCTCCATATCAAGGACTATCGATAAGAAAAACTGTTTGTGTACAAACGCGTCACGAATATGTCCTTCAATACGTACAAGATGGTCGGTTGTGGAGCGCCCTTCTCGGAAGCCACACTGATAGGGATCAAGCATTTTGTTTTGTTCAAGGAAATGGATGAGTCGCCGGTTTATCATTTTTTCAAATACCTTACACATGCAACTTGTGAGGGTTATCGGGCGGTAACTTGCCACTGAGGAAGGGTCTTTCCCTTGTTTCAAAACAGGGACCAAAATGGCTTCTTTCCATGCCGTTGGAAAGTACCCTGCGCCCCAGATAGTGTTGAAAAGTGTAAGTAGTGTATCTTGCGTGTCACTGTGTAAGTTTTTGAGCATTTCATACATGATTCTATCAGATCCCTGTGCAGAGCTCTTGCATGCGCTGAAGGCAGCTCTCAACTCTGCAATACTAAAAGGACGGTTGAACGGTTCGTTCTGCTGGCACTTTCTTATGAGTGGCTTGCATTCTTCTATTTGTTTATGTTTGAGAAAGGATTTTGAATAATTGGTGGAACTTGAAACACTCTCAAAGTGTTCCCCAAGTGAGTTTGCCTGATCTTGCAGTGTATCGCCCTGTGTATTTACCGGAGGGAGTGAATACGTTGGTCGTCCTCTAATTCTATTTACCCTGTTCCAGACTTTCCCCTCCTCTGTATAAGAGTTGATACCCGATAAAAACTTCTGCCAACTCTCTCTTCTGGCCTGTCTGCGGGTTCTCCTGCCTTGGGACTTTACTATCTTAGTATTGATAAGATTCTCTGCAGTGGGCGAAGCGCGTAGCAGCCCCCACGCTTTGTTCTGTTTCTTACGAGCGATCCTACATTCGTCGTTCGACCACGGGACGCGCCGTTTGCATGCCAAACCACTTACTTCAGATATGCATTTAGATGCGGCATCTATAATGAAGGCTGTAAAATACTGAACGGCAGCATCAATTCCTAAAGAGGACACGTCATTCCATGAGATCCTGGTAAGAGTTTCTCCCAGTCGGTTGTATCGATTTTCCACCTAGGAGCCTGTGGTAGACATTCGTTTTCTTTATATGATCTTAGTAGTATAGGGAAGTGGTCGCTCCCGTAAGGATTGTCGTCAACTTCCCATTCAAGTTCAGACAGTAGTGCCGGGGAGACTAGGCTAAGATCTATTGAAGAAAATTTTCTGTTTGCAAGAGAATAGTATGTCGCTTCCTCCTTATTCAGAAGACAAGCACCAGAAGAGAAAAGGAACTGTTCAACAAGACGTCCTCGCGCATCTATACGAGGGTCGCCCCACAGGTAGTTGTGTGCATTGAAGTCACCAAGAACAACATAAGGTTCTGGCAATTCATCTATAAAGGACTGAAATTCGTATTTAGTTAATTTGTAATGTGGGGGTATAGAAAGCGAGCAAATAGTGATGAGTTTGTTTAGCAGAACAACTCGCACCACCACTGCTTCATGGGGCGTTCGTAGCTGTAAAGGTTGACATGCTATACTTTTATGAGTGAGAATCGCAACACCTCCCGATGATGCGACGGCATCGTCGCGGTCTTTGCGAAACGTAACATACGTACGGAGAAAGTTTGTGTGTCTGAATTTTAAGTGAGTTTCCTGTAAACACAGCACTTTTGGATTATGTTTGTGGATGAGTTCTTGCAAATCGTCAAGGTTTCTAAGGAGACCTCTGATGTTCCATTGAATAATTTGTGTATCCATATTTAATGTAAATAAGTGCTGTGTGTACGGAAAGGGAGGTGATGCTTTCGGTTACAGAGCTCTTTCGAGGCCCTGTTACGGGGGTTCTGCCCTTTCTGGAGCGTTCGAGGGAGCCTCGACGCTCCTTAGGCGTTTGGTGCGCCTTGAGGACAGGTGTAGTGTTCATTGCCTCTTGTGAGGCGCCGGACACGTGCTCTTGCGAGCGAGAAGTTACAAGGGAGAGTCCTGCCTTGGAGGGCAAGACCCCTGCGCCCACCAGCCCGCAGGTCGATGGGGCACCCTGCGTGATTTGGCTGCGCGGGCTGTTGCCACCCCTGGAAGGGGTCGGGGAGGTTGGGGCAGCCTCGGCTGCGCCCACCTTCGGGGTCGATGGCCCCGTTTTCTGAGTAGGCGGAGCAGCGCTAGCTGCAACCACCGTGGGGGCAGATGGCGTAACTGCGGACTCACTGCCTGTGGGTCGGACAGCCGCCGGAGACCGTTGTGGCGCTGCCCCCTGACGCGCCACTTCAGCAAAGGTGTTCTTTGGCAGGAAGGACACCCGCCTGCGTGCTTCCTTAAAACTTATATTTTCCTTTACTTTTATCGTTACGATCTCTTTCTCTTTTTTCCAAGATGGGGACGACCGCGAGAACGCGGCGTGCTCCCCATCACAGTTCACACAGTGGAGAGTGTTTTCACACGATTCAGCGGAGTGCTCATGAGCCCTGCATTTTGCACAGGTTTGGCGGCCGCGGCAGTTCGATGAGCTGTGGCCAAATCGCTGGCCTTTAAAACATCTCAGAGGGTTTGGGACATATGGTCTGACCCGGAGCTTCACATATCCTGTCTCAATACTCTCAGGGAGCACACTAGAACCAAAGGTAAGAATTAGATGTTTTGTTTTGATCTCTTTTCCATCGCGCCTTAGCAGAATTCTCTTAACATTGATTACGTTTTGATCGCTCTAGCCTTCTAATAGTTCAACGTCCGTAAGCTCCATCAGGTCATCATCCGAAACTACACCACGGGTGGTGTTCATCGTGCGGTGCGGGATAACTGTGACTGGGACATCTCCAAATGATAGAAGGTTAAGCAGTTTCTCGTGTTGTTTTTTTGTGGCGGAGCTCCAAAAGGAGATCACCGCTAGCCATCTTCGATGCTTAATAACCTGGTCCAAATGCCTGAGTTAGGGTTCTTGAAGCAACAAAAGGTGAGATTGTTCGTGCTTGTTTTCCTTGTTTTTCAGAGTGGATTACATGAAATCGCGGGAAAGTTTCTTTTGGGCGTCCAAAAAATTCAAAGATTTCTTCGGTGCGCCCCCTTTTCAGGGAGCGATCAGATAGTGGAGGGAAAGAACTAACCATAAGTGGGAGTGTATTTTTCGGTAGTAGCGCCAGCCACCCACCATGGAGCCCAACAAGGGGGCGCTGCAGGGCCTGTAAAACAGGGCCTACAAACGCCAGCTGTACGGTACCACTATAACCAAATATAACGTAACCCAGGTTGGCTACTCACACAAGGTTAACCCTTGCTGCCAGGAAGATCGGAAGTAATAAAGAAATGAGGAGACAGCAAAGATGAAAAGTCAGAGAAAGACGAAGGCTGGAGGGAGAGAGAGACAGGAAAAGGCAACTACCGATTTCCCCCGGGTGGGTCAGTCCGGGGGTGCCGTCTACGTGAAGCAGAGGCCAAAGAGGTGTGTTGCCTCCGCCGGGGGGCCTTAAAGGTCCGAACACCCGGCATCGGCTCAACCCCCAGGATCCCCCTTTCCCCGGACACGGCTAAGCCGCGCACGGTTAAACACGGGAGGGTCCAACCCTCGTGCGCTCGGGTACGTGGTGTCGCAACACACCAAACGCCTGCTTGCGCAGACGCTCCTGCGGGGCATATCGCAATAGTAGATATATGAACACACATCAAGACATATTAGACAAGTGCGTTGCTCAACAATTGACAATGTGAAGGAAATAAGCGACAAAAAGTAATTGGGTCAATGCGTTATACATGTCAATGCGATGCACAATATAAAGAAAATGTAACTGTAAAAACATCAAAATAAAGAAAAGCAGGATATAAGTGCGACGCTTTCATAGAACGTTGCTAGATCATTGGTGATAAGACACTATCATTTCACATTTTGAAGTGCGGCAGTGAAAGCGGCAACAGAAGAGCTCTCGATTACTCCTATGGGCAAACGATTCCAATCACGGATGGTACGGGGAAAGAAAGAATTCATGTAAGTGTTGGTTCTACAATAAATTTCGATGACTTTTTTTGAATGGAAAGAACGAGTGGAACGCTGCTTAAGAGGTTTCAAGTACATGTTTTTGTCGATTCCAAGGTTATCATTGTATATCATGTAGAATGTTTTTAGCCTTTCGCGGTACCGTCTTGTTTGTAGGGATTCTAGATTTGCAGAAATTAATAGAGCAGTTGGCGATGTTTTGCTGCTGTACGAATTAAAAATGAATCTAGCTGCCTTTCGCTGAATGCTTTCTAGTTTCCTTATATTTGTATTTGTGTGCGGATCCCACACTGCAGCAGCGTATTCGAGTGTTAGCCTTATATACGTTTTGTAGGCCAAAAGTTTTACATCTCTTGAACCTTTGGGATGTGTTCGCCGTAAGTAGCCTATTTGTCTCATGGCTTTCTTGTGTATGTATGTGATGTGATCATCCCATCGAAGATCAGATTTAATAGTTACCCCTAAATATTTGTAACTTGAAACTACATACAGATTGTTACCGCTGATGCTATAAGTGAAAGTGAGTGGATTTATCTTACGCGTAAGTCTCATCGCTACCGTTTTGCTGTGGTTTATTTGCACCTGCCACGAAGTACACCAATTTGTAATCTGGGCTAAAGATTTGTTAAGAGAAACCTGGTCATCAGAACTGTGGATTTCGTTATATAGGATGCAATCGTCCGCAAATAAGCGGGTTTTTACCGGTATATCTTGAGCAATGTCGTTTATGAAGATTAAAAAGAATAACGGCCCAAGAACAGAACCTTGCGGGATACCTGAATGAACGTAGGCAGAATCTGAACTGACATCGTCGATGGACACTGATTGCTGCCTGAAAGACAAGTATGCTGCGATCCATGCAAGGAGGGAATCGTTTTTGAGTAGAGGTCTTAGTTTCAAAAGAAGTTTAGGATGCGACACACGATCAAAAGCTTTCTCGAAGTCAAGGAATATGATGTCAACCTGACCATGTTTGTCCAACGCTGCGGCAAAGTTGTGAATGCTCTCTAGTAGTTGCGTTTTTGTAGAAACTCCTCGTCGGAAACCATGCTGGCGACTATCGATTATTTTGTTACCTTCAATGAAGCTGGAAGTATGTTTAAAAATAATGTGTTCGAATACTTTAGCACAAGTGCAGAGATAGAAATCGGCCTATAACAGGTAACAATGGATGGATCACCTTTTTTGGGTATTGGAGTTATTCTGGCGCATTTCCAATCACTGGGAATTTCGGCGTGTGATAGCGACTTCCTAAATATGAAACATAAGAATTTTGCGCACCACTCAGCATATCGGTGTAGGAAAGCGTTAGGGATTCCGTCTATTCCAGATGATTTTTTGACGTCTAGTTTAAGTAAAATTGATAGTATTCCCTCCTCACTGATAGTGATGTCATCAATTGGTGGTACTGCTTCAAACGTCAAAAAATGTGGAACGATACCATCGTCGTCAGTGAACACCGAGCCGAAGTAGTTGTTAAGTGCATCAGCCATTTCCTTCTTATCAGTTCTAGCCGTACCGTTAATGAGGAGACTCGCGATAGGTTTCTTTTCTTTCGGAGATAGGTGTCGCCAGAATTTTTTCGGGGATGTAGAAAGAAATCTTTTTAAGGACACATTTTGATAGTAGTCCCTTGCCCTCTTGATGTCGTGCTTTAGTCGAGCTCGCAGTTCAGATAGATTATGGACACTATCAGTAGAGGGGCGTCGCCGGTGCTGCCTACTTGCTTTTTTCACTTTTCTTCCCAGTAGAACAATATCTTTTGTTATCTAAGGATTCGTAGTACGTCGCTGTGTCCGCTTCCACGGTACAAAATTGTTCATGCATTGCCAGACAGTTTATTTGAAAAAACACCACAGGCTGTCGACAGATATGTTGCTTGATTCGTACCGGGACAAAAAAATAGAAAATGAAGAATCCAATGTATCTAGCATGTCGACGTCGCTTGCTTGGTTAAACAAGGGAATTAGCCTATATTTTCTCTGTTTTTCAGGCACGACGTTAACTGGGACTGTGAGACAAGTCATTTTATTTATTTATTTATTTATTTATTTATTTATTTATTGCACCCTCAAGGCATACAAGCATTATAGAGGGGAGGGGGTCAATCATACAACATAAATACAGTTGTTTGCGCATACACAATTAAAAAAATTGAGAAAATGGGAACGAATGTAATTTCTAGTAACGAAAATTCACACTGTCATGCAAGGCTTGTACAATGATTACGGCAAGAACATACCATTGCAACCGATTGAGACACTAAAAGATGAAGTTTCCAACCAACATAGAGAAGAAAAAAAAAATGTTGGAATGCGTTAAATTCCGCTGGAAAGAGCTTCACGAAAATGGTCACAGTTGGTAATGTTAACTAATGAGGCGGGAAGATTGTTCCAGTCGAGGCTGGTTTTGGGCAGGAAAGAGTGCGAGTATGTTGAAGTGTTTTGGTGAGGGACATGGACTTTATGGTTGTGATCAAGTGGAGATGAAACAAAATTAGGCGGTTTAATCAGACGGGTCCTAAGAACATGATTATGATGATAGATCTTATTAAACAATGCAAGTCGAGATAGTTTCCGTCTATTTGCAAGGGGAGGCAGATTAAGTATCGATTTCATGTTAGTTACGCTGGAAGTTCCATGATAGTTCCTTAGGATAAAACGTGCTGAGCGAATCTGCATTGCCTCCAAGTTATTGGTAACAGTTGCAAGGCCAGGGTCCCAGATTGACGATGCATATTCGAGATTAGATCGGACATAAGTGATATATAACTGTCGCTTGAGTGATGAAGGTGCGAGAGAGAAGTTCCTTTTTAGGTAACCAAGCGTACGATTGGCCTTTGATGTTACGTGCTCGATGTGGTACTTCCATGAAAGGTCATTAGTAATATGTACACCGAGGTATTTATAGGTAGTTACGGATTCTAACGCCGTGCTGTGAAGAAGGTAGTTTGGGCAAGGCATGTTATTACGCGATACTCTCATTGATTTACATTTAAGAATGTTAAGCTTCATTTTCCACGTTTGACACCAAGCAGACATATTATTTAGGTCACTTTGAAGGATTATTGTGTCAGTGTAATTAGAAGTGTTGCGGTAGATAACACAATCTTCAGCAAAAAGACAGACAGAAGAAGCGATGCTAGTAGGTAAATCATTAATATAAATCAAAAATAGTAATGGGCCTAAAACTGAACCCTGTGGCACTCCGGAGGAAACAGGTGCCTCCAGGGAATCGGTTCCATTCACCGTGACGAATTGAGTCCGGTTAGAAAGAAAGTCGCGTATCCAGTGCAGTACTAAAGGGTCAATGTATAGGCTGGTTAGTTTTAGTATAGGGAGCTCATGGTTTGCACTATCAAAGGCTTTCGCAAAATCCAAGTATATGCAATCAGTGATGAGGCCGACGTCAAGGAACGCGTGAAGGTCATTAGTAAATGTTAGTAGCTGTGTTTCACAAGAAAAATGTTTACGAAAACCATGCTGGGATGGATGAAAAAAGTTATTCGACTCCAAGAAGTTAACTAAGTGAGTACATATGACATGTTCTAATATTTTGCAGGGAACAGATGTTAGTGATATCGCACGATAATTCCTTGAGTTGTGTGCGTCACCAGACTTGTAGAAAGGCACGACTTTGGCTACTTTCCAATCCTTGGGCAAGCATCCATCGTTGAGCGATTTGGTGAAAATGTAATTCAGAATGATAGAGCTGTACTCATTAGTGTTTTGCAAGAATTTAGCGTTGATGCCATCCCGACCACATGTAGATGATCGTTTTAGTCTGTTAATAATAGCACGAATGCCGGCTGGGTCAAGCATGATGGGATCCATTGCTGTAAGATGTGCTCTTGGATACGAAGGAACCACATGTAGATGATCGTTTTAGTCTGTTAATAATAGCACGAATGCCGGCTGCGTCAAGCATGATGGGATCCATTGCTGTAAGATGTGCTCTTGGATACGAAGGAAGAGTGAATATTGGGTCCCAGAACAAGTTTGTAAAGGTGTCATTAAAGATTGAAGCGCAAAGATGCTTCGGAACTGGTTCACGATTGTTATTGAGAGATACGTCGTTGTTATTGCTGCTTTTCATTGTATTCCAAAAGCGTTTAGGGTTAGTTTTGAGTAAGGACGGAAGTGTTGAATGGAAAAAGGTAAATTTCGCCGTTTTCAGTGCCTCTGAATATGCCGTAGAAGCGGCTTTGTATACAGCCCATCTCTCTGGGTTAGGCGATTTTTTCGCACTACGAAACAGCCTGCTTTTTTTGTTCGATAACCGCTTCAGATATCTGTTATACCAGGGAGCGTTAGTGTTGTCGTAAACAGCTCGTAAAGGAATTCCAAAGGTCTTCGACGGACTGCTCATTGTAGGTTGAAATTAAGTTGTCAAGGAAGGAGGAAAGTTCAATGTTAATAGCATCCTAATTGCCACAGTTGTAGTCCCGTATTTGTTTGAGCCGTTTTTGTGCACGTGTAGATGGAATAGACAATGTAAAATGAAGAACATCATGGTCACTTAATCCAGGCACATGAGTAACGAGTGACGTCATATCAGGAGCAGATGTAAGGACGAGATCGAGTAAGGACGAAGTAGTGGGTGTTACACGCGTCGGTAACTGAACAATCTGTGATAGGTGAAAATCAGTACATGTGTTAAGAAATGTGACCGCGTCCACGCATGTTGGTTCTGAAAAGGGACACAACTGGGAACATCTGATCGCGGGAAAGTTAGTCACCTAGAATAAAATGTGGTACACCAGGGAAGCGCACAACAATCTGGTTTAAACAATCAGGAAAATCTGCACAAAAAGTGTGACCCGAGGTAGGGGGACGGTACCAAGCACCGAAGATCAGTTATTTAAAATTAAGAGTAATGCAACACCACACTATTTCTAGATTGCTACTAATATGGATAGGATAAGATTCAACGTTTTCAATAATGGCAATGAGAACGCCTCCACCCATTCTATCAGTGCGATCACGACGATAAACATAAAATTTTTTGTTACACTGAAATAACTCGGAATCAGATATACGGCTAGAAAGCCAGGTTTCCGTTAGTACGACAAGATGAGCATTACAGTCATTAATTAACGCATTTAAGTTATCTTTTTTGGGGTAGGAACTACGTATATTAGTAAATAGTACAGACGCACCAACTGTCGGGTCACCTCCCCTCATCCTGTCCTAGCCATTGCCAGAGTACACCTAACCCGACCGAGTAGTTTTTAAGGACGGCTTTTCAGCCCTGCGTGCATTAGGACTAGAACTCTGTTCATGCACCTTGTCTTCGACAGAGTTATATATGTAACATTTATTATCAATGAGAAGTTTGTTGTGGCGCAGTTTGAACTTCGTGTTAAGTGCCTTGCCGAATTCCAGTAGTTTTTTATGAGCCAATCGCGTCGCAGGTGAAAAGTCTTCACTTATGCTAACCTCGTCATCTTTGAGCAAGGTTCGTTTAGAAAGAACAACCTCCTTGGTTTTGGATGCACAGAGCTTGACAATTATTGGTCTATTTTTTTCCCGTGTAAAACGACCGATTCAGTGGACACGCGCTATTTGGTCTGCTGATAAGCACATCTACAGTTTGTCAGAAGCAAACGCAACAATTTTTTCTTCGGACTGACTCCATGTCTCCGACGCGTCATCGGCTATTCCAAAGAATATTAAATTACCACGTCGCGATCGATCTTCTGCATCGTCTAATCGTGAATGGGCCGCGAAGGAGTCATCTTGCACACGCCGAAGTTCCCGGCGCGTGGCTGTCATTTCTTGCTCCCAGTTTTCAAACACAGCAGTTTGCTCTTCGACTGCATCTAGACGCTCCTTTATTTCCACAATTGCACCAGAAAACGACTCCTGCGCTGTCTTAAGCTCAGCAATTGCCTGCGCCATGCTAGTTTGATTGGCTTCTATGCGTATACATCGTTCATTGGTTTCTTTCACCATACGAAGTATCTCATCCATAGGCGGGCCTGGATTTTGTTCAACGTCACCACACATAGCTAAGAACAATGCACAAAAAGGTTCAAGCAAGGCTTCTGGGCATGGAAGCACAATTACAAAAGTGTCATCTGATTTGTAACATTTTCTGGGCAGTAGGGAAATGTGACCAACCTGCACAAGGAACAAGAAGAAACGTGAGTCCCGCATCTTCATTGTGCTTCCATGCCCACTGAAGGGAAGGCCACTAAGCTGCCTTTTAAGTGCTCCGCTGACGATGTCACTGCAGCTGCCCTGTGAAGCCCAAGGAAGCAGTACGGAGCGCCACTGCCGGCAATAGTGGATCCGTTGATAGCCGTAGGTGTCAGCTGCGCTCCACCGCTGCAATCTTGTGCCGCATGCGCAGATGTGATGCTGGCGCTGAAGAAGGCCGTAGTGTGCATCCCACCGCAGTCCAAGAACACGCCGATATACTGCACAAGGAACAAGAAGAATCGTGAGTCCCGCATCTTCATTGTGCTTCCATGCCCACTGAAGGGGAAGGCCACTAAGCTGCGTTTTAAGTGCTCCGCTGACGATGTCACTGCAGCTGCCCTGTGAAGCCCAAGGAAGCAGTACGGAGCGCCACTGCCGGCAATAGTGGATCCGTTGATAGCCGTAGGTGTCAGCTGCGCTCCACCACTGCAATCTTGTGCCGCATGCGCAGATGTGATGCTGGCGCTGCAGAAGGGCGTAGTGTGCATCCCACCGCAGTCCAAGAACACGCCGATATACTGCACAAGGAACAAGAAGAATCGTGAGTACCGCATCTTCATTGTGCTTCCATGCCCACTGAAGGGGAAGGCCACTAAGCTGCCTTTTAAGTGCTCCGCTGACGATGTCACTGCAGCTGCCCTGTGAAGCCCAAGGAAGCAGTACGGAGCGCCAATGCCGGCAATAGTGGATCCGTTGATAGCCGTAGGTGTCAGCTGCGCTCCACCGCTGCAATCTTGTGCCGCATGCGCAGATGTGATGCTGGCGCTGAAGAAGGCCGTAGTGTGCATCCCACCGCAGTCCAAGAACACGCCGATATACTGCACAAGGAACAAGAAGAATCGTGAGTCCCGCATCTTCATTGTGCTTCCATGCCCACTGAAGGGGAAGGCCACTAAGCTGCCTTTTAAGTGCTCCGCTGACGATGTCACTGCAGCTGCCCTGTGAAGCCCAAGGAAGCAGTACGGAGCGCCACTGCCGGCAATAGTGGATCCGTTGATAGCCGTAGGTGTCAGCTGCGCTCCACCGCTGCAATCTTGTGCCGCATGCGCAGATGTGATGCTGGCGCTGAAGAAGGGCGTAGCGTGCATCCCACCGCAGTCCAAGAACACGCCGATATACTGCACAAGGAACAAGAAGAAACGTGAGTCCCGCATCTTCATTGTGCTTCCATGCACAATGATCATGATCATTCATGATCATGATTGATGATGAGATTGATGAGATTCGAATCATGATGAGATTCGCGAAACATAACTGCTACACCACCGCCGCGAGAGCCCCTATCTTTCCTGTAAATTCTATACCCGACTGGTGTAATTTCCGAGTCGTTAATGTCGCAGTGCAGCCAAGTTACAGTGATAACTAATATATCCAGGTTATGAGTGAACACGATAGTTTCAAGGTCCACCGTTTTATTGACAATGCTGCGGGCATTTATATTCACACAACAAAGTATTCTTTCCGTGCAGCGTCCTTGTCATTTTGGCTGTGCACTCGCTTTTCTGTGTTTATGAAGAGGGACGATTTTCATTTCGGCAGTGTTCCATTCAAACAATTCGTTGTCAATTTTTAACTTTATCGTGAACCAACCTCACTTTTCTGCCATTACGTCTCGCGTCAGCAGTGTTATCCCAAAGGTGTTTTCTAAGCTGTCTGGTTGCGGCTGAAAAATCTTCAGAAATCGATACACTGCTTCCTTTTAGCGTAAAGCAATTTTTGAGCACCATCATTGTTTCACGATGGTCGAACAACTTCAGTATCGTAGGCCGTGGTCTATTCGATTTCTTCGTTCCCAATCTGTGAATTCTTTCGACAGATAGTACTTGCAAGCCCAGTTTGTTCTGGAATATATTGTCAACCACGCTTTCTGCGAGAAGTTCAGGCGTTTCCCGAGTGGTTTCAGGAATACCAAATATGATTAGATTATTCCTTCTACTCGGTCCTCGATGTCAACTAACTTTCTTTCCAAATTTTGGATTGTTCTTTTCATATCTGTCATTTTCTCGCGAAATTCTTTCACTACAGCCATAGACGTCTCGACGTCCTTAAGTTTTCTCTCTATCGCGTCAAACCTTTGCTGCATGCTTTTTTGACCGTCAAGTAGCTGTTGTAGAAGCTGTTCAGTGCTCGGACCAGGATTAAATTCTATGTCTCCACAGAGCATAAGTAAGGACAGTGCAATGTTTCGTACACACAACAGACAGCAACAAATACAGTTGGGGCACGTCAACTGGACCAAAAATCGGTTGCTAGATTGGATAGATGAATACGTATAACTAACCTGCGTGAAAAACGCAAGGGGGTTTGTCATGATGTTGACAGATGGCCAGCCGACATGCCCACTAAAGTGTTGATGGCTCGCTGGTCTTCTTATGTAGGCCGAGGTCGAGGGGGGCGGTGGCGACCCGTCAGTTATCCTGGCAGTGACGTGGTCCGACGACACCAGCGCGCACGCTCCGAAGTGCAACTTGATCGCGCAGGCTCCGGGGGATGGCTTTGGTGCGACTATGTGCGACAATCTGTCAGGTGCTGCAGCTGGTACTGCCGTTCCTAGCGGCAGGATCTGCGTGAAAAACGCAAGGGGGTTTGTCATGATGTTGACAGATGGCCAGCCGACATGCCCACTCAAAATAGTTGCCCACTCAAAATAGCCGACATGCCTTAAAAATAGTTGCTCTAAATTACGTAAGATCTGTATGATAACATTATTGCCGTGACATGTGACGTCTACTATGAAGATTAGGATGCATTTGAAAAGAATTATACCATGTATAGAATATATCTGATTCTAAAATTTGCTAGAGCACTAGTGCCTCCTTAGAGCCCTTGAAACACAAAGGCCTGGAGGCATGTGCTACGCAAAACAGATATCGCAGCGGCATCCTCTGGAACGATGATGCTCTACGAATTTAATGGACTTGTAACATGTAAGATAACATCATTTAAGAAACCGAGGACTGCTTTAGTGTTAAACAGCGGTTCCTGTGCAAGAAACATTGCCGAGTGAAGAGGGATGTAATACCGGTATGCCAGAGGCAAATATTTATTTCTTACAGCTTCGGCATCCCGACACTCCAAGAGGACATAAAGCTCGGTCAGCCTCTCATCACATCTACCACAGGTTGCAGGTACATTTCCAGTGAGTAGAAAATGATGGTTAGTTAGTTAGTTTGGGTTTAATGGCACAAAGGCAACTAAGGCCATGCTGCGCCTGTCACAAGACAAAATAAAACGGAACTTTATGGCAGGTAAACCTGCATTACATTATAGTCGGTGTAAATAACCAGTTTTTTTTTCTAAAAATCGAAGGGGTTAGGAAACGGCACTAGGGGGTCATCTGCTAGTAATAGGGCAGGGTTTAATGGAATGTGCAAATTATACAGGCTGTGTAAAAGCCTCCGTCTCAGTGTATCGATATGTGGACATGTTATTAAGATGCGCATGACTGTAGGAGCTTCATTGCATTTTTCGCAAGTTGGCGGGTTTTCTTTTCGGAGAAGGAAATTGTGCGTCAGATGTGTGTGTCCAATTTGAAGTCGACACAAGATCACCTTGTAGAATCGTTGCTGGTGACTACATGATTTCCACTCGCCAATTACAGGTTTAATCAGATGAAGCTTGTTGCTTAAACAATTGTACCAATCGCGTTGCCATTTTGACGTCAAGGCCTTCCGAATCGCATTGACACTGTGTTTATATGGAAGTGCTGTATTTTGAATGTTTTTGTACGCTGCCATTGATGCGCATCTATCCGCTGCTTCGTTACCCAATATTCCAACATGGCTTGGTACCCAGCAAAACTTAATTGATCTGCCATATTTGTTGACGATAATGCATTCAAAATATTGCCTAACAAGGGTTCACTTTGGGATTTCGTGTGTACAGCCTTCAGTACGCTTAATGAATCTGTGCATATGACTGTGTTTTCAAGTTTGCCAGCAATGATCTTTTGAACTACCTTCCATAGTGCGCACACTTCGGCTGTGTAGACAGAGGCATGCTGAGGTAATCGAATACTTGTTTCCCAATTTTCTGTTACGGCCCCTACACCCACGTGTTTTTTCGTTTTAGAGCCATCAGTATAAAATTCTATGTAGTTTATACACTTGTCTTGAAGAGCGCGGAATTCTTGTATAATGTGTTGATGTGGTGTGTCTCTTTTCTTTAAATGTGTTTTCTTTAAATACGCTATGAAATCACACCACGGGGGTAAACGTTCTGGCTTTCTGGCAACCTGGAGGACTTCCCAAGGGATGTCATAATCCCGACAGTATACCCCGTATCGCAAGATAAGCGGCCTAATCATGTTTGGTTTATTTGTATAATGTAAGCGTGAGCTGCACTGTGTGACGATGTTGTAGTATATGCGTTGTGGTGAGGATCGGATTCTGAGTATGTAGGAAAAAGATAGTAGCGCTCTGCGATGCCGTAAAGGAGGCTCAACACATTCAACATGTAAGCTCTGTATAGGTGATGTTCTGTAAGCACCGCATACCAGTCTTAGTCCTAGGTTATGGACTGGGTCAAGTCGTCGTACGTAGGATAGTTTGGGTGAACCATATGTAATGCTACCGTAGTCTAAATGCTACGCACCAAAGTGCGGTAGCTGTGTAGCAGGCATTTACGGTCAGAGCCCCACCGTTTCCGGGAGAGGATTTTTAGAATGTTAAGTGCATTGTTCGCTTTGATTTTAATACTATTGATGTGTGCGCCCCGCAGGGGCGTCTGCGTCAGCAGGCGTTTGGTGTGTTGCGACACGACGTACCCGAGCACACGAGGGTCGGACCCTCCCGCGTGTAGCCGTGCGCGGCTTAGCCGTGTCTGGGGAAAGGGGGATCCTGGGGGTTGAGCCGATGCTGGGTGTTTGGACCTTTAAGGCCCCCCGGCGGAGGCAACACACCTCTTTGGCCTCTGCTTCACATAGACGGCACCTCCAGACTGACCCACCTGGAGGAAATCGGCAGTCGCCTTTTCCTGTCCTCCTCTCCATTCTTCGTCTTTCTCTCCCACTTTTCTATCTTTCCTGTCTTCTGTTCACTTCTTATTACTTCCGTATTTCCTGGCGGCAAGGGTTAACCTTGTGCATTATGCCCAGCCTCGGGTATAGGTATTTGGTTATAGTGGGGATTTACCGCTGGCGTGCGCAGAACTGGATACGTCCCGTCCTGTGTCGTCCCCTGGTTGGGCTCCATGGTGGGTGGCGGCCATCCCTGCCGAATGTTATTATTACTTATGGAATCAAATTTCCCTCCACTCCCTGATCGCTCCTTCAAGAGGGGACGCACCGAAGATTCCTTCAACTTCTTCATGAGTCACAAAGAAACATTCCCAAAATACCATGTTATTCACAGTCAACATGAAAGCAAGACAGTCCGAACAATATGTCCTTTTGTTGTGGCAAAATCATTGGCAAACTCCATCGGCCCAGGTTCCAAAGTAACTAAAATGGGAAGCGTCGATCTTCTTCTTGAACTTCGTGACAAAACACAGTACAGTAAATTGTCAAAACTAATTGCTTTTGGGGACATTCCAGTTTCAGTAGACCCACACAGATCTTTGAACAATGTCCGCGGCGTCGTCTCTGAAGATGACCTGCTCGATCTTAGTGAAAGTTAGCTACTTGAGGGATGGCAAGATCAAAATGTGGTAAAGGTCCAGAGAATAACGATTAGGCGTGACGGTAAGGAAATCCCCACAAAACACATAATCTTAACTTTTGGAACTAGCAACTTACCAGACTCAATAGAAACAGGATACTGCAAACTCCGCGTAAGGCCATACATTCCTAACCCACGCCGATGCTTCAAGTGTCAGCGGTTCGGGCACGGTTCACAAAGCTGCCGAGGGCGCACTACTTGTGCAAAATGTGCATCAAACGGGCACTCATCTGACACTTGCACTTCCACCACCCATTGTGCTAACTGTGACGGGGATCACCCAGCATACTCCCATTCTTGCCCATCCTGGAAGAAAGAAAAACAAATCATCGAAATCAAAATCAAACTGAACCTTTCCTTCCAAGAGGCGCGCAAGCGCTTCTCGATGAACCAATCTAGTCCGTCTTACACCGATGTGGCGCGCCGGGGGCAGCGCTACATCATTCGGCAGCCGCCCAAGTCACACGGAGTGTGACGGCGGTCACGCCACCAGCCCCCCCGGCCGGAACAGCCAGCGCTGTTCGGGCCCCCTCAAAGGAGGAACAGCAGAGCCTCGGGCCTGTTGAACCCAGGGCCACTGCGCGTGCAGATAGGCCCACCACCCCCGCGAACGTGCCCGCTGCGCAGGCACTATCCATCGCCTCAGACGAGGTGATGGATACGAACACAAATCCGGCGTCTCAGACGCCCAAGGAACGGCGCAGCTTTTTCGAGCGCGTCCGGAAGATAGAGAGATCTCGTTTCACGGGGCCTGGAAAAGTCCCGTGAGATAATCTAATCTATATTTCTTAGACACACAGCACAAAACACATACATTATGGATACACGGATAATACAATGGTATGTGAGGGGAATTACTCCACAACCTAGACGACATTAAGGAACTTTTACATAAGTACACCCCAAAGGTGCTGTGTGTCCAAGAAACACATCTTAAACCTTCGCAAACAAACTTCCTTCGTATGTATGCCATTTTCCGAAAAGACCGCAACGAGGCCCTTGCCTCGTCGGGCGGTGTGGCAGTAATAGTAGATAAGAGTGTTGCTTGCCGGCAGTTACGGCTTCAAACGCCTCTAGAGGCCGTTGCAGTCAGAGCAGTGCTTTTTAGTAAGCTGCTGATAATAGCATCCTTATACATTCCTCCCAACTGTCAACTCTCGAAAACTGAATTTGAAAGCTTTATTGCGGAACTTCCGGAACCCTACATTGTCGTTGGAGACTTAAATGCCCATCACACCTTGTGGGGCGACTCTAGGTGTGATGCCAGAGGGCGTCTGATTGAAAACTTCCTCTTTAGTACGGGTGCATGCTTGCTAAATAAGAAGGAGCCAACTTTTTACAGCGTTGCGCACAAGACATTTTCATCTATAGATTTATCCATTGTTTCAAGTACAGTCGCGCCGTACTTGGAGTGGAATGTACATAAGGACCCATACAGGAGTGATCATTTCCCGATTTTTTTTAATATAAGGAAACGGGACGAATGTTCTCCGCATGTACCCCAGTGGAAAGTTGACTCAGCGAACTGGCAGCGATACTGAGAGCTAACATATATGACCTGGGATGATATTCGTGCACTCAGTATTGACGATGCAGTGTCATATTTAACCGGATTTATTCTCGACATAGCGTCAATATGTATCCCTCAAACAAATGCATCGCCTAATAAACGACGTGTTCCCTGGTGGAACGACGAATGTAAGGAAGCAAGAAAGAAACAGAATAAGGCTTGGAATCAGCTCCGTGACTCTCCGACTATCGAAAACCTTATCAGCTTTAAGAAAATCAAATCAGAAGGCAGAAGAACGCTCCGCCGTGCCAAAAGGAATAGCTGGCAAAAATACATTACCGGAATTAACTCTTATACAGACGAAAGAAAAGCCTGGAACAGGGTAAACAAATTAAAAGGCCGCGAAACTTATCCTCTACCATTAGTAAACACACAAGCAGACACTCTTGAGGACCAAGCTGATTGTCTAGGAGCACATTTCGAGCACATTTCCAGTACACCTCATTACACAGAAACATTCCTAAAATACCAGCGACTAGCAGAACAGCTGCATTTGGGTCGGAAAAGCACATCAAATGAAGCATACAATCGTCCATTTAGTATGGCTGAGTTCCAGGCCTCACTGAACTGTTGCAACAAGTCCGCTCCAGGAAGTGACAGAATATTGTATGAGATGATCAGACACTTACACCCTGAAACCCAAAAAAACACTACTGTCACTCTTCAATTCCATGTTCTCTGCTGGCTGCATTCCTTCTGCCTGGAAAGAAGCTATCGTAATCCCCATTCTCAAACAGGGCAAGGACCCCTCCTCACCCAACAGTTATAGGCCTATAGCTCTGACAAGTTGTCTATGCAAATTATTTGAGAAAATGATTAACCGTCGCCTCATCCATTTTCTTGAAAGCAACAAGATACTCGATCCCTTTCAATGCGGTTTTAGAAAGGGTAGATCCACAACAGATCACCTTGTCCGCATCGAGACAAATATCCGAGATGCCTTTGTCCACAAACAGTTTTTTCTATCAGTATTTTTAGATATGGAAAAGGCATACGACACAACCTGGCGCTATGGAATCCTCCGTGACCTGTCTGAAATGGGAGTTCGAGGCAACTTGCTGAACGTGATTCAGAGTTACCTCTCCAATCGCGCGTTCCGTTTTAGAGTTGGTAACGCTCTGTCTCGTCCATTTACGCAAGAGGCTGGTGTTCCACAAGGTGGTGTGCTGAGCTGCACTCTTTTCATTGTCAAAATGAACTCAATCCAGACTGCCATACCACGTAGCATGTTTTATTCTGTATATGTGGATGACATCCAGATAGGTTTCAAATCATGTAACCTAAGTATCTGCGAGCGGCAAGTACAGCTTTGCATAAATAAATTATGTATGTGGGCGGACAAAAACGGTTTCAAGCTAAACCCACAAAAAAGCACATGCGTCCTGTTTTCTAACAAGAGAGGCATACTTGCGGACCCCGCAATAGATCTAAATGGAGAACAGCTGTCTGTGAGCCATGAACACAAATTTCTAGGAATCCTTTTAGACAGTAAGCTGACTTTTGTACCACACCTGAAGTATCTGAAATCAAAGTGCCTCAAGACTATGAATCTCTTGAAGCTCTTGTCACGTACCTCTTGGGGAAGCGACAGACGGTGCCTTTTAAAACTTTACAAAAGTCTAATATTAACACGGCTTGACTATGAAGCAATAGTCTATAATTCTGCTGCACCTAGCGCTTTGAAAATGCTAGATCCTATTCACCACTTAGGTATCCGCCTTGTTACAGGCGACTTTAGGACTAGCCCTGTGAAAAGCCTCTACATCGAATCCAACGAATGGTCATTACACTATCAAAGGACATATTTAACTTTCTCGTACGCCCTGAAAGTTGGCTCAGCTGTTAAACATCCTAGTCATGCTACTATATGCGACTTGTCCACTGCTAGGCTGTTTCGTAACCGCCCGGCCACTAGGCCTCCTCTGTCCCTCCGGTTGGAAGCTCTCTCAGGAAATACAGGGGTCCCTCTTTTACACAATGTCCTAATGGCTCCTACAGGGCTTTCACCGCCTTGGGAGTGGCAGACTATCAAATGTGACATGTCCTTCTTAGAAATATCGAAACAAGCACCTGAGGCTCACATACAATCACATTTTCTTGAACTTAAAGAGAAGTATTCCTGTGACGAATATTACACAGATGCTTCGAAGTCTCCTGCTGGTGTTGCTTACGCAGCTCTCGGACCCTCATTTTCAACATCAGGGCCACTAAACCCACACACCGGTATCTTTACGGCAAAAGCATACGGTATACTTTCGGCTATTAAACACATAAGGCGCAGAAATGTCGCTAAGGCTGTTGTCTTTACAGACTCACTAAGTGTCGTGAGAGCCCTAATTAACTTACGAAAGCATAAGAATCCCGTTTTGAATGAGCTGTATAGTTTGTTGTGCTCCGCATATATCTGCAACCAAACGATTATTCTATGCTGGGTACCTGGCCATAAAGGTATAAAAGGCAACGTAGCTGCTGACGAAAACGCTCCGTCAGTGAGTTTTAGGGACAGAGATGGAAATATCCCCATTCCTGCCACAGACCTAAAGCCCTTATGCGCCGTAAATTGAGGAAACATTGGCAAGCAGAGTGGGATACACAAACATTGAATAAGTTACATATAAGAAAACCAAGGTTGCGGAATTGGATAAATGACAAAACAGCACGGTACAAGGAAGTACTTCTTTGCCGATTAAGGATAGGACACACTTACAGTACTCACTCCTACCTCTTGACTGGCGGGGATCCTCCTACTTGTAGTAGGCCTCACAGTCCTCCATGTTCTTATGCAATGCCCTGCAATAGAAACGGAGAGGAAAAAGTATTTCCCTTCTGCATATCGGGAAAATATACCTCTCCATCCTGCATTTTTTCTTAGTGACGAATCGCTTTTTAGACTGCAAACAGTCTTAGATATTTTAGCCGAAACCGACATTCTGAAAATCATTTGGCCAGGCAATATTTAGCACGTGACTAACATCCCTGCAATCAAGGGCTCTTTTGAAACTCTGGTGTCAGTGTCGTTTTATTGCATAATGTTTTAACGATAGCTCATTGCCATAGCCCACATCACTGCCTAGTCACCGTCATTATTTTAGCAACTATATATTCTCCGCCACTTACAGCTACAGATTTTAGGCCCTTTTACAGCCATGTGACATCTACCATGAGGAATTCATTGTGCACGCCATCCGAAATACATCGTCAACATTACCACTTGTCATGGCGCTCTTTGGCCAAACCTGACCCTTGCGCCATAAAACACCACACATCATCATCATCATTGATGTGTGCGATAAAGTTCAACTTTTTATCAAACAGAACACCCAGAAACTTGTGTTCTTGTTTACGGGTAGTGTGCCATCGTGTAGTATAAGGATGGGATCTGGTTGTAGGCCTCTTTTTTGTGTAAAGCAACACTGATAGTTTTTTCACGTGAGAAGCGAAAGCCGTTTTCAGATGCCCATTGCGTTAGTTTGTTTAATGTAATTTGAATTTGTCGTTCGCAGGTTGCCATGTTCGATGCACGACACGCAATTTGTAGATCATCCACATATAAGGAATGCATTACGGAGGATGGAATTGCATTATTGAGCGAGTTCATTTTCACGACAAAACAATGTTGCGCTTAATACGCATCCCTGAGGTACACCGTTTTCTTGAATAAATACGCGGGACAGCACCGTTCCTAAATGCACTTGAAATTTTCGATCGGACATGAAATCAGCAAGACATTTAGGCATTCTACCGCGGATCCCCAAATCCGCTAAATTCCTTAAAATACCATACCTCCATGTTGTGTCGCACGCCTTTTCTAAATCAAAGAAAACAGTGAGACAGTATTGTTTGTGTAGAAAGGCCGCACGTATCTCGTGTTCTAACCGAACTAGATGATCTAATGTAGAGCAGCCTTTCTTGTACCCAGCCTTTCTTGTACCCACACTGATGATTATCGAGCAGGTTCTCAGTTTCGAGGACGTATGCCAATCTGATGTTTACAATGGATTCATAGGACTTGGCAAGACAGCTTGTGAGTGCTATAGGTCGGTAGCTGGTAGCTGTTGTAGGATGTTTCCCAGCTTTCAAGAAAGGGATTATAATGGCTTTTTTCCACTCATTTGGCATTTTTCCTGTTTCCCAGATTATGTTAAAAAAGCGGAGCAATGTCTTAACTGCTTTTGAAGAAAGGTGTACGAGCATTGTGTAATGTATTCTGTCCGGACCTGGCGCTGTTTTTTGCCAGTAGTGAGTACTCTGTTGATTTCACGAAGTGTTAAGGGGGCATTATATGGTTTCTCGGAACTTCCTGTTTTCGGAAGCTCTTGTTTTTCTGCTGATTGTTTATACTTTTGAAATTCAGTGGAGTAGTGTAGTGAGCTTGATATGTTATGGAAATGCTGCCCTAATATGTCTGCTTGTTCTTTTAAATTCGTTTGTGTACCTGGAGGTGAAAGTATGGCGATCGTATAAGGAGCGTACTCGCTTCTAAACTTACGAAGCTGATCCCACATTCTTTTGGATGTTATTGAGCTATTGATGAAGGATACATATGTTTGCCAAGATTGTCTTTCGGCTTGCCTACGCGTGTACCTGGCTTTCGCCTTTGCTTTATTGAAATACAGGAGGTTATCTTGTGTTGGATATCGCCGAAAGATACCCCACGCTTTGTTTTGTGCTTTTTTAGTTTGAGTACATTCATTCGTCCGCCAGGGCTTTAGTTTTTTCCTCAAGAAGTCGGAGGATTGCGGGATCGTCTGTTCTGCTGCAGCAAGTATGGAGGCAATAATCTTTTCATTCATTTCGTCTATTGTTTGATCATCTGATATGTGATCAAGACTGGCCTTCACGCTGAACAGAGGCCAGCCTGCTAGATGGATTTTCCAAAGTGGTGGTCTTAATGGTACTGTAGGGAAAGGAGATGTGTTTTTAATAATGCCGGGCATACGATCACTACCACAAGGATTGTTAATAACACTCCATTTAAGATCTGTCAACAGAGATGGAGTGCACAGCGCCAGATCTAGACAAATCATATTTCCTGTGCTTGGGGAGCAGTAGGTTGGTGCACCAGTGTTTAAAAGGCATATTTCGTTAGTCAGGATAAAATCTTCAAGTGTTTGTCCCCTGGTGTCAATTGTTTTGCTACCCCATAATATGTTATGAGCGTTAAAATCACCTGCTATTAAAAAAAGGTTTAGGTCGCTGATTTAAAACTAACTCCAAATCTCTTACAGTAAAATGTGAATGGGGCGGAATGTACATTGAACAAATGGTAATGGTTTTATGTGCTATAACGGTGACAGCAACGGCTTCTGAGTATTAATGGCAACTTCTCTAGCTGCAATGCTGCTCTGTAGAACTATAGCTACGCCACCCGAAAGCCAGTTCGCCTGAGTACGATCGCGCCGTACAACAGTGAAGCCTTTTAAAATGTTTTTGTGCTTTTCACCTAGGTTTGTTTCCTGTAAGCATAATGCTACGGGAGAGAAATTAAATGAAAAGTATTTTATGTCACCTAAGTTATGTAAGAGACCTCCACAATTCCAATGGATCATAAAAGCCATTATAAAATTGAAGGATAATAAATGATATTAACGAGTGAGTGGAAGATAAGAAATATGTTAGGTGACATGGATCTGAAGAACGCAGGTACACTTGAGGAACGCTTGAACGCAGGAACGCTTGAGAGAGCGCTTGTCCTTCGGTGTCGATGACACCGGGGATTTTGTTTGGACCTCCATCGCTCTCTCTGAGGCGCTGGAGGACCGAGAGTTTGGCGCCGAGACACGTGTCTCGGGACTGGTGTTTGCAGCGCCTTGGAAGAGGATGGAGCAGCGTCGGCTACTTCCATCACGGGGGCGGGAGGAGTCACTGCGGCACCACTGCGCGTGGGCTCGGAGGACTCCTCAGACCTCTGTGACGCTGCCCCCATCTGCGTCACATCGGCGTAACTTCTTCGCGGAAGGTACGATAGCCGCTTTCTGGCTTCATAGAACGAAATTTTTTCTTTGAAAGTTAGAGCAATTACTTCTTTTTCTTTTTTCCAGCAAGGGCAGGACCGCGAGTAAGCTGGGTGATCTCCCTTGCAGTTAACACAAAGTGGGGAAGAGGTGCAATTGTCAGTTTGATGATCGTTGGAGCTGCACTTAGCACAAGTAGTTCGTCCTCGACATGCATGCGAAGTATGTCCAAACCTTTGGCATTTGATACATCGTCTAGGGTTCGGGATATATGGTCTAACATTTACCTTTACATAACCTGCATCCAGGGAGGTAGGCATTACACTTGTTCCGAAGGTGAGTATTACATGTCTTGTGGGGATTTCTTGGTCGTTCCTGCGGATGAAAATTCTTTGGACTTTGGTAACATTTTGTTACCTCCATAAGGTCCTTCATAAAGAAAGCAACAAAATCCCAATAAAGAAAGTTGATGATGATGATTTGGAATTTTTATGGCGCAGCAGCCGTGCAGACTATAATGCGCCAAGAACATGATTGTCGTATTAGCTTATTTGTTTAAATGCTGTAAAATGGTGTAAATGGCCAAGTAAAAATATAAAACATGAAATGTGCTACAGTTCTTGTAGGATTCCTGTGGCTTTTAAAAAGTGAAAAGTACCTTCATATGGGACCAGTGGTTCATCGCTCAATAACAACATAGGATGGATAGGGATTCTTTTTTCGTAAAAAATCTTAAAATATCTTTGCCTCCATTTTTCTAAACCAGGACATGTTATTAAAATATGTAGCACGGTTAAAATTTCACCGCAGTGTTGGCATGTTGGTTGTGGTTTGTTATTAATTAAGTAACTATGTGTCAGCCTTGTGTGACCAATTCTTAAGCGACATAAAATAACCTCGTAAAATGTTTGTCTGTGGCGACAACTCTGCCATTCTCGTAGAATAGGTTTTATGCAATGAAGCTTGTTGAGTTTTTCTTGATCCCACACTTTCTGCCGGTGTTTCTTAACTGCTATTTTTAAAGTGGCTTTATAATCTTGCCAAGCTAGGCCAACATCATATAGCTCCAAATCTTTGGTACTGACTGCCATAAAATCTGCTCTTTCATTACCGGGAATTCCTACATGACTAGGAATCCAGCTGAAAATGACATTTAACGCTCTCTTGTGACATGTTGTGAATTGTTTTTTTATTTTCTTCAGTAGATTATTTATAGATGGTAACTTAGATGCGAGAGCTTGAAGAGAGCTCAAGGAGTCGCTAAATATAACAGATTGGTTATTTCCTCTTTTCAGGATGTCTTCAAGAGCTAACGAAATGGCATGAAGTTCTGCAGTAAAGACAGCAGCCTGACTTGGAAGTCTCATTTGTTTTTCAAATTGATTTGATGTCACTGCAGCGCCTACATTGCCATTGCTTTTTGATCCATCCGTAAAGTATTTCACGCAGAAATTATATTCTGATTCTATTTCTAAATATTCGCTTAGTAACGCCTCTCTTGGTGAAAATTGTTTTCTGTTTTTTGTTAACCTAAAGTCGCATTGCGCATGTTTCATCTCCCAAGGAGCAAAAGAAGGTTCACCTTGCAAGAATTTATTTCTTACGTCGAAACATAGGTCCGCATTCAGCTTTTGGTACCTGATGAAAAAGGAAGGAATGATTGCCGGTTTGTTGCTAAAATGTATTTCAAAGCGCGGCCTTGTAAATAGTCGTCTACAAGGATGCGTTGAACAGGACAGTACTCTCATTATGTACATGTTTCCAAGAAATAGTCTTCTGTGTTCCAAAGACAGCTGGTTGGTTTCTGCATACAAGCTTTGTACGGGAGACGTACGAAACGCGCCGGAGCACAGACGTAGTCCGAGGTGATGCACCGGATCAAGAACCTCTAATGCTGACTTTCGAGCTGAGCCGTACACAAAACATCCGTAGTCTAATTGTGATCGGACAACTGCATTGTATATGCGAAGCAGACATATTCTATCTGAACCCCATGATCGGCGTGATAGGAGCTTTATTAAATTTATGGATTTCAGAGATTTCTGTTTTGCATAAGCGATGTGCGCTTTGAAGTTGAGTTTTTTGTCAACGATCATACCAAGAAATTTGTGTTCGTTCTTTACTGTGATTTGCTGTCCTTTAATATGTAATGTTGGGTCCGGTGTGAGCCTTCGGTATTGACTGAAAGGTACGCATATTGTTTTTTCTGCGCAAAATTTAAAACCATTTTCGTTTGCCCATCGCACTATAGAGTTTACACCCAACTGGAGTTGGCGTTCGCAAGTAGCCATATTACAAGAGGAGAAACAAAGTTGAATGTCATCGACATATAAAGAATACATTAAGGAAGAAGGAATAACTGTAGTTATCGAATTGAGCTTCACTAGAAATAGTGTAACGCTCAATACTCCACCTTGCGGCACTCCATTCTTCTGTATAAAACAGTTGGAGAAAGTTGGTCCAAACATCACCTGAAAAGTTCGGTCCTCCAGATAGCTTTTGATTATACAAAGCATGTGCCCTTTTATTCCGTGCCTGTGCAAGTCCATTAAAATGCCATGTCTCCACGTCGTATCATACGCTTTTGATAGGTCAAAGAAAACGGAGACGCAATGCTGCCTTTGGACGAAAGATTCACGGATTTTTGTTTATAACCGGACTAATTGGTCGATTGTGCTGCGATTGGCTCTAAAGCCACACTGGTACTGATCAAGTAACCCGTTACTTTCCAAAAGGTGTACAAGCCGTTTGTTAACCATTCTTTCGAATGTTTTTCCTAAACAACTGGTTAAGGCAATGGAGCGATAACTGTTAGGATCAGAGCGTGCCTTTCCAGGTTTTAGAAGTGGTAGAACTATCGCTTTCTTCCATGCTTTTGGAAAATAGCCTTCTGCCCACAACCTGTTGAAGAGGTGAAGGATTGTGTCGTACGTGTTCATGTGTAAGTGTCGCAGCATTTCGTAGTGTACGTTGTCCGGGCCTGCTGAATGGCTCTTCCCTAAATATATTGCATCGAAGAGTTCAGTTTTTGTAAAAGGACAGTTATATGGCTCAGTACTATTCAGTGATATCCGAAGATCTTTCTTTTCTGCCGTGGCCTTTATCTTAAGAAACTCGGGCGTGTAGTGAGCGTAACTCGAAATTCCAGCAAAGTGCTCGCCAAGTATATTTGCTTGCCCTTTAGGATCCGTTTCCTCGTCGAATATAGGGAGTGTGTATTCTGTATGAACACCGTCTATTTTTCTCACTTTCTCCCAGACTAATTTACTTGTTGTTTGACTGTTTATAGAGCTCACATATTTCACCCATGATGTTCGTTTTGCTATCCGTCTTTCTCTTCTAGCCTCACTGCGCTTTTGTTTAAAAAACAATAAATTTTCGAAATTTGGGTACCTGTTAAGTCGAGACCATGCACAGTTTTGTTTCCTACGAGCTTTATCACATGCTTCATTCCACCACGGTTTTGGTGTACGTGGCAGTTTCCCTTGTGAAAGTGGTATGGAGTTTTCAGCTGCATCTAAAATTTGTTTCGTTATCGCATCACATAAGTCGTCAATATTGAGTGCGATGACATCATCAATCCTTATTTCGGAGCTTTCCAAAAAAACTGACCAGTCTGCTTTACCCAGCTACCATCTCTGTCTTCGTACTGGCATTGTTGGAGGCGCGTCGATCGGCTTGAGTATTATAGGGTAGTGGTCGCTGCCACGTGGGTTTTCCCTCACGTCCCAAATAAAAAATCCAGCAAGTGACGGCGTGCCACAGGAGAGGTCAATGCTTGAAGTAGATTGTGATTTAGCAATAAAATATGTTGGCTTTCCATCATTAAAAAGGTACAGATTGCAGTTGTCTAAAAATTCTTCTACCATTTTCCCCCTTGCGTCAGTGTGGTTACTGCCCCAGATGTTATTATGAGCATTAAAATCACCCAATAAAAGGAAAGGTTCTGGAAGTTATTTCACGAGATTTTCTAATTCATTTATTGTGATATTCTTACCTGGTGGTAAGTACAGGGAGCATACTGTTATTGTTTTCCCTATCTGAACCTTTACTGCAACACCTTCTAAGTTGGTGTGAAGCTTGACTTCGCGTACTGGGACTCCTTGAGCGACCACTATAGCGACTCCTCCAGATGCGACTGACGCCTGTTCCCTATCTTTGCGAAAGATGCTATATCGACGCAGAGGTTGTTTATGGCAACCTTTCAAATGAGTTTCTTGCAAACACATAACAGAAGCCTCAGCATCCTCGAAAAGATCGTAAATGTCATCAATATTGGTTCTTAAACCACGGCAGTTCCACTGCACAATAGTAGCCATATTTGATGTTGTGGATTATCAAGTACTTCACGAAGAGATTCTATGTAAGAGGTCACAAAGATGACTTATGTGAATGAGCAAGAAACTTGCTAAAATGCTTTGTAGGTCACTTCTCCTTGGCAGGAGGAATGACCGGAAGTCTACCCCCTTTGTGTTTTCCAGGGGGAATACCCGTCTTTTTGGTTTGCCTACCGGATGTAGGCTCTTTTGTTTGATTCGTGTCCGGCGGACACACTTCCATCATATCATCGCCCTTTGGGCGTTCATCGTTGATGGTGCTTGGAGAAGGTGCCGTCTTCTTGGAAAGAAAGCGGTCCTTCAGCACCGGCGTTGAGACCTTCGTGGCCTCTACCACGTGCTGACTGCCGTCAGCCTCAGCAGAAGCCTCTGGGCCTCTTGGGAGAGGGTTGCGACGAGCGTCTGTTATTTCACTGGGTGAGGAGGGCCGGAGAGCTGAAACCTTGTCCAGCAGCTCCACCTGGGTTCCAATTGACACCATCGGCGGCGCACGCCCTCTGTGCACAGCCTGTGCGTAAGTACCTCTATCGGCAAACGCGACTCTCTTTTTGGCTTCAATGTATGATACGTTCTCCCGTACCTTCAATGCAATCACTTCTTTTTCTTTTTTCCACTGAGGACAAGATCTGGAAAATGCCGCGTGCTGACCCGCGCAATTTGCGCAGCACAGCTCGTTTGTGCACGTTTCATCACCGTGGTCTGGTTGACCGCATTTAGCACAGGTTGCTCTTCCGCGACATGACTGGGAGCCGCGCCCATATTTCTGACACCGAAAGCAACGGCGGGGATTGGGCAAATATGCCCTTACTCTAAGGTACAGGTAAGCAGCCTTAACGGCACTTGGAAGTGTTAAGGAGTTGAAGGTCAGCACAATGTGTTTGGTCGGAGTTTCAATGTTATTTTTTCTAAATTTAATTCGTCTTGCACATAGAACACCCTGATCTCTCAAGGCTTCTTCGATTTCCTCGTCTGTGCACTTAAGGAGTTCTGTATCTGAAATCACACCCTTCGCGTAGTTCAGTGTCCGATGTGGTGAGACAGACACACTGTTCTCACCGATCTTCTCAAGTTTCTTAATCTGCCTGCTATGCTCAGCCGTCATAACTTCGAGCAAGAGGTCTCCAGAATTCATTTTTTTGGCTTTGTAGGTCTCACCAATACACTCGTTAATTGCTTTGGCGATGAGGAAGGGGGACATGTCTTGAATTTTTTGTTCAGTTTCAGACGTGATGACAAAAAATTTTGTGAAGCAATCACTAGGTTTATTGAAATTCATTACCTCGGTCCGGTGCCTTTTCGGCCTCAAATCAGGTTTTGTTGAAGATGGGGTCCTGTCCATGAAATTACATATAAGTTCCGCAGCTAAGCTGGCCGCAAACCATGGAGCCCAACACGGGAGTGCTTTAAAACCACTAGCCATAATAACTGCTATAACCATATAACCATGACCAAGGAAGGCCACGCCCACATGGTTAACCCTAGCCGCCCGGAAACTTGGAAATGAAATGAAGTAAATAGGAGACAGGAAAGGTCAAAAGTGAAAGAGAAAGACAAAGATTTGAGTAGAGAGAGACAGGAAAAGGCGACTGCGGATTTCCCCCGGGTGGGTCAGTCCGGGGGTGCCGTCTACGTGAAGCCGAGGCCAAAGGGGTGTGTTGCCGCCGCCGAGGGGCCGTAAAGGTCCAAATACCCGGCATTGGCTCAACCCTCAGGATCCCCTTTTCCCCGGACACGGCTAAGCCGCGCACGGCTACACGCGGGAGGGTCCAAACCCCATGTGCTCTGGTACGTGGTGTCGCAACACACCAAACGCCTGCTGACGCAGACGCCCCTGCGGGGCCAATAAAGAAAGGCGTCAGGCAGGGAGATACGATCTCTCCGATGCTATTCACAGCGTGCTTACAGGAGGTATTCAGAGATCTGGATTGGGAAGAATTGGGGATTGATTGATGGATATTGTTTCTTGGCGCAAGGGCCAGAAATGGCCAAAGAGCGCCATGACATTTGATTATAAATGGCAATGAGTATCGTTGAATGTGGCGTGAAACGAGTGGCTGTATATTGGCCTAAAATATTCGCTATAGATGGAGTAAAATCTGTATCTATTAAAATAATGCCAATGAAAAGTGAGCTCTATGGTTGTAAAAGTACGTTGTGAATGAGTAGATACTAAAACGTGTTAATTTATAGCAGCACCAGTGCCTCTGCGGAGCCCTTCAGCGCAAGGGCTGCGAGGCATGTGCTTTGTGAGTGATTCCATTGCAGCTACAGCCTCTAGGCAGAGGCTGTGCTACAAATAGCCTGGCCAAATAATGTCTATTGTATTTGTTTCTTCTAAGAAGTTCAGTACTAATTTAAAATTAAATAGAGGGTCATTGCCTAAAAAGAAGACTGGGTGTAAAGGCACATTATGACGGTATAAGAATGGGAAGAACTTTTTTCTCTCCCTTTCTAATAATGGGCACTGAACGAGAACATGAAGGACTGCAAGTCTACTGCCACACCTAGCGCATGTTGGTGGGTTAGTTCCAGTTAGAATGTACGAGTGAGTGCTATAGGTATGCCCAATTCTTAATCTACAGAGCAGTACTTCCTGATATCTTGTTGTTTTCTCAGAAATCCAGTTCCCTATCTTTGGTTTGATTAAATGCAGTTTGTTGGATACCTGAGTGTCCCATTGCCTTTGCCAATATTTCCGTAGTTTATATTGTAAAAAAGGCTTAAGGTCTGTGTAGGGTACAGGTATATTGAAGTTTGCGTTACAAAAAGCTACAGATGTAGCCCTTTCGTCAGCAGCTGCGTTGCCCTCTATGCCTCTATGGCCAGGCACCCAACAAAGAACAATTATTTGGTTCCACATGTATGCTGAGCATGGAAGGTTGTAGACTTCATTAAGGATAGGGTTTTTGTGTTTTCGCAGACTTGATATGCCATTAACAACGCTTAATGAATCTGTGAATATGACAGCCTTTATTATACCTGTTTGTTTTATATGTTTCACAGCAGAGAGGATCGCGTATGCCTCCGCTGTGAAAATGCTGGTGTTTGGATTTAATGCACCGGACGTTGAGAATGACGGTCCGAGAGCTGCATAAGCTACACCATAAGTTGACTTTGAAGCGTCTGTATAAAACTCCGCGCAGGAGTACTTAGCCTGGAGTTCGAGGAAGTGTGAATGTATGTGTACCTCAGGCGCATGTTTTCTTAATGCGACGAAAGACATATCACACTGGATATTCTGCCATTCCCAAGGTGGTGCAATGTTAGTGGGAGTCATTAGGACTGTTTTTCGATGTTGAATACCAGTTTCATGAGCTAGTTGTTCCAAGCGCACAGCCAGAGGAGCTCGAACAGATGGGCGGTTATGGTGAAGTCTTGCAGAAGACAAGTCAAGGACAGTTGAGTAACACGGATGTTCGTTATTCGATTTACATTTTAAAAAGTAGGAGAAGCTTAGATACGTTCTGCGCAGATGTAACGAGCATTCGTTCGCCTCCACATACAGACTTTCCACAGGGCTTGTCCTAAATGCGCCTGTTGCCAGCCGTACGCCTAGATTGTGGACTGGGTCGAGGATTCTGAGAGCACTATCCGATGCGGATTGGTACACCACGGCTCCATAGTCGAGGCGTGATCGTACAAGGCTCCTATATAGGCTAAGCAAACACCTCCTGTCACTGCCCCAGTTTGTTCGAGAAAGTAGCTTCAGCAGGTTCATTGTCTTCAGGCACTTCGCTTTGAGATATTTCAAATGTGGAATAAAATTAAGTTTTGAGTCCAAGATAATACCTAAAAATTTGTGTTCAAGGCTGACCGACAGTCGTTGTCCATTAAGGTGAATAGTGGGTCCTGGTGATATGCCTCTCTTGTTTGAGGAGAGAACACATGTGCTTTTTTGAGGGTTAAATTTAAAACCATTTTCTTCTGAACACTTTAAGAGTTTGTTTAGGCCGAGCTGTAGCTGTCTCTCGCAGATGCTAAGATTGCACGATCTAAAAGCTATCTGTACATCGTCTACATAAACCGAGTAAAAGAGTGTGCGAGGTATGACGGTGTGTAAGGAGTTCATTTTCACAATAAAGAGTGTACAGCTCAGCAATCCACCCTGCGGTACACCTGTCTCCTGTACGAATGATCGTGACTCCACATTGCCAACTCTAACACGAAACGTTCTGTCAGACAGGTAGCTTTCAATAATGGTCAGCAGGTTGCCACGTATACCCATTCCAGAAAGATCCCGAAGGATCCCAAAGCGCCACGTGGTGTCATACGCCTTTTCCATATCAAGGAACACAGAAACGGCAAGCTGTTTGTGGATAAAGGCTTCACGGATGTACATTTCCATGCGGACAAGCTGGTCTGTCGTCGACCTGCCTTCCCTGAAACCGCATTGGTATGGGTCTAATATTTTGTTGGTTTCAAGATAGTGGAGCAAGCGTTTATTCACCATCTTTTCAAAGAGTTTGCATAGGCAGCTTGTCAACGCTATCGGTCTATAACTGTTTGCCAAGGAAGGGTCCTTACCCTGTTTCAAAATGGGAATTACAATGGCCTCTTTCCAGACAGAGGGAATCTGGCCAGAAGACCATATACCATTGTAAAGAAAAAGAAGAGTTTTTAGTGTTTCAGATGGCAAGTGTTTCAACATTTTATATATTATGCGTTCAGAGCCTGGGGCAGATTTGTTGCAGCCGTTTAGTGCTGCTTGAAGTTCTGCTATGCCAAATGGTCTATTATATACCTCACATTTTGCAGTTTTTCGTACTAATGGCTGCCGTTCTATTCGTGTTTTATGTCTTTGAAATGTGTCAGAATAGTGTGACGAACTGGATATGCGTTCAAAATGTGCGCCTAGATAGTTCGCCTGGTCTTCCATACTATCTCCCAGTGTATTTACTAAGGGTAGCGAGTAAGGTTGTCGGCCTTTGATTCTGTGCACTCTATTCCAGACTTTTGTCTCATCCGTGTAAGAGTTAATTCCTGATATATATTTTTGCCAACTCTCTCTTCTAGCTTGTCGGCGCGTTCTCCTTCCCTGAGATTTGACATGCTTGAAATTAACAAGGTTTTCTGCAGTTGGAGAATCGCGGAGCAACCCCCATGCTTTGTTCTGCTTTTTACGCGCGTTACGACACTCCTCGTTCCACCACGGAACACGGCGCTTGTTAGATGATCCCTTTGTTTCTGGGATACATTTGGTTGCGGCATCAATCAGAAAAAAGGTGAAGTATCGAACCGCAGCTTCTAGGCTTAGAGCACAGATGTCAGTCCACGATATGAGAGTAATTTTTGAGAGCTGTTCCCAGTCGGCTGAATCAGTTTTCCACCGAGGAAACTGTGGGGGACATTCATTCATCTTCGGTGTAGACAGAATTATCGGGAAATGGTCGCTACCGTATGGATTTCCAATAACATTCCATTTAAGATCAGGCAAAAGGGTGGGAGATGCAATACTGAGGTCTATAGAGGAATAGGTTTTATATGCAGTATTATAATATGTAGGTGCCTTACTATTCAAAAGGCATGCACCAGATGAAAAGAGAAACTGTTCAATCAGTCGACCTCGCACATCGCAATGAGAGTCGCCCCATAGGTTGCTGTGTGCATTTAAATCTCCTAGAATCAAATAGGGTTGGGGTAATTGCTCTATTAATTTATGGAATTCATGTTTATGGAGCTGATAATGCGGAGGTATATACAGAGAGCAGACGGTAATAAGTTTGTTTAGAAGTATGGCTCGAACGGCCACTGCCTCTAGGGGCGTTTGTAGTTGTAGATGTTGGCACGCTATACCTTTGTCGATTATAATGGCTACACCGCCAGATGATGCGATGACATCATCACGATCTTTACGAAAAATAACATAATGACGAAGAAAGTTAGTGTGTTTAGATTTAAGATGGGTTTCCTGTACACACAGCACTTTTGGACTGAGTTCGTAGAGAAGTTCTTGAACATCATCAAGGTTTCTGAGGAGACCTCTGACGTTCCACTGCATAATTAGCGTGTCCATAATGAAGTTAATTTGGTGCTGTGTGTACGGAAATAGAAGTTATGCCTTAGATTACAGAGCTCTTTCGAGGCCCTGTAACCGGGGTTTTGCTTTTTCTGAAGCGCTCGAGGGAGCCTCGCCGCTCCTTAGGCGCTTGTTGCGCCTTGAGGGTAGGTGTAGTGTCTATTGCCTCTAGTGAGGCGCCGGACACGTGCTCTTGCGAGCGAGAAGTTACCAGCGAGGGTCCCACCTTGGAGGGCAAGACCCCTGCGCCCACCAGCCCGGAGGTCGATGGGGCTCCCTGAGGGATTTGGCTGCGCCGGCTGTTGCCAGCGCTGGAAGGGGCCGGGGAGGTTGGGACAGCCTCGGCTGCGCCCACCTTCGAGGTCGATGGCCCCGACTGCTGTGTTGGCGTAGCAGCGTCAGCTGCGGCCGCCGGGGGGGCGGATGGCGTCACTGCCGCCTCACTCGGTGTGGGTCGGACAGCCGCCGGAGACCGTTGTGGCGCTGCTCCCTGACGCGCCACTTCGGCAAAACTAGCCTTAGGAAGGTATGCAACCCGCGTGCGTGCCTCTTTGAATGATATGTTTTCTTTTACTTTGATAGTGATTATTTCTTTTTCTTTCTTCCAAGACGGGCATGACCGCGAGTATGCGGCATGCTCGCCATCACAGTTCACGCAGTGTGGAGCGTTTTCGCACGTTTCAGAGGCATGGTCACGGGAACTACATTTTGCACATGTCTGGCGGCCTCGGCAGTTCTGTGAGCTGTGGCCGAATCGCTGGCACTTAAAGCATCGTAGGGGATTTGGAATGTACGGTCTCACTCGGATTTTCACATACCCTGTCTCGATAGCGTCGGGTAGGTTGCTTGAGCCAAATGTAAGTATTAGATGCATGGTATTGATTTCTTTTCCGTCACGTCTTATTTTAATTCTCTTAACATTGATCACGTTCTGATCGTTCCAACCCTCTAGTAGTTCAGCTTCAGACAATTCTAGCAGATCAGCATCCGATACAACGCCACGGGTAGTATTCATGGTACGGTGTGGGGTCACTGTGAGTGGAACACCCCCAAAAGATACAAGTTTGGACAGTTTTTCATATTGTTTCTGATCGCGGAGCTCTAGGAGAAGATCACCGCTAGCCATTTTCGATACTTTGCATCCGGGACCGAATACTTCCGTCAGAGTTTTCGAGACAACGAAAGGCGAGATCATTCTTACTGTCTTCTCAGGCTTATCAGAGTGGATGACATGAAAGCGGGGAAAGTTCTGTGTACGATTGCCGAAAAACTTAGACATCTTCGGTGCGCCCTCGTTTTTGAGGGCGATCAGGAAGTTTGGGGAAAGAAGTTTCCATGAAAATGTATAAAACTTCGGCAACAGCGCCGACCGCCCACCACGGAGCCCAACGAGGGGACGCTGCAGAGCTTGCATGCAAGTCTGCACGACGCCAGCCGTACGCCGCCACTATAACCAAATATTGTCACGTGGTCGTGACGTCAAAGAACACAGTAGCAAAACTGTGAAAGGCAAAAACTAGCTTTTATTGGGCGAACCTGTGCCCACAAGACAGGCTACACTTAAAGCACAACGAGAGCGGCGAACACAGTCGACGATCGTCGTGAATCTGATCAGCGGGTCAAGCGCGTCGGCTTTTATAAATCAGTCGTCGAATGTTCCAGATTAACCGCTGGGACCCGCGTGCCTTCCACAAAGTTCTACACCATTCGCGTTACGCGATGAAATCAGATAACACAAGGTTCGGCGACAACAGACAGCCGGGTAGAAGCATCGATAACTTTCCAGAAACGTCGGATACATGCAGGCGCGTCCCTCGCCGTGCGATTACAGTTGTTAAGCGGCGAAACGTGGTCGCTTGATAAAGATAAGTACACGTGTCAATAGCCCCCTCTTAAAAAGCATCGACCCGATGCTGCAAACAAACGAAGGCAATAAACAAAAGCACTCGTAGCAAAGAAAAGAACAAAAAAGACGAAGTTGGTCAGCGTCCGTAAAAGGGTTTAAGGCGCACCACGTGGACTACTTCAGATCGTGCGCGGCGCCGCTGTGAATGCGAAATGCCGTCTGGCACGACCTCATAGTCCAGAGCACCAATACGTCGGATGACCTTGTAGCGTCCGAAATAGCGTCGGAGTAGTTTCTCACTGAGTCCTCGTCGGCGTATCGGGGTCCAGACCCAAACACGGTCGCCAGGCTGGTACTCGACGAAGCGTCGTCGGAGGTTGTAGTGTCGGCTGTCGGTCCTCTGCTGGCTCTTGATTCGCAGGCGGGCGAGCTGTCGGGCTTCTTCGGCGCGCTGGAGATAGCTAGCGACGTCAAAATTCTCTTCGTCAGTTACGTGCGGCAGCATGGCGTCAAGCGTCGTCGTCGGGTTCCTGCCGTAAACCAGCTTAAACGGCGTGATCTGTGTTGTTTCTTGCACCGCCGTGTAGTACGCAAAGGTTACGTACGGCAGGACCGCGTCCCACGTCTTGTGTTCGACGTCGACGTACATTGCTAGCATGTCGGCGAGGGTCTTGTTCAGGCGCTCCGTGAGACCATTCTTCTGCGGATGGTAGGCAGTTGTCCTCCTGTGGCTTGTCTGGCTGTACTGCAGAATGGCTTGGGTGAGCTCTGCTGTAAAAGCCGTTCCTCTGTCGGTGATGAGGACTTCTGGGGCACCATGTCGCAGCAGGATGTTCTCGACGAAAAATTTCGCCACTTCGGCTGCGCTGCCTTTTGGTAGAGCTTTAGTTTCCGCAAAACGGGTGAGATAGTCCGTTGCCACGACGATCCACTTATTCCCGCATGTTGATATCGGAAACGGCCCCAACAAATCCATCCCAATCTGCTGGAATGGTCGGCGAGGAGGTTCAATCGGCTGTAGTAATCCTGCTGGCCTGGTCGGTGGTGTCTTGCGTCGTTGACAGTCTCGGCATGTCTTGACGTAACGGGCGACGTCGGCGGTCAGACGCGGCCAATAATACCTTCCCTGTATTCTCGACAGCGTCCGGGAGAATCCGAGGTGCCCAGCGGTTGGATCGTCGTGTAGGGCGTGCAGTATTTCTGGACGCAGCGCTGACGGTACAATAAGAAGGTAGCTGGCGCGGACTGGTGAGAAGTTCTTCTTCACGAGCAGGTTGTTTTGTAGCGTGAACGAAGACAACGCGCGCTTAAATGCCGTAGGGACAACGTCGGTGTTCCCTTCCAAATACTCGACGAGACCTTTTAGCTCCGGGTCGGCTCGCTGCTGTTTAGCGAAGTCTTCCGCGCTGATTATCCCAAGGAAGGCGTCGTCGTCCTCGTCGTCTTGCGGTGGGGGACCAATGGGGGCGCGCGATAAGCAGTCGGCGTCGGTGTGTTTTCTTCCGGACTTGTATATTACCGTGACGTCATATTCTTGTAGTCTGAGGCTCCACCGCGCCAGCCGTCCTGAAGGGTCCTTTAAGTTAGCTAGCCAACACAATGCGTGATGGTCACTGACGACTTTGAATGGCCTGCCATAGAGGTAAGGACGCAATTTAGCTGTAGCCCAAATGATGGCGAGGCATTCCTTTTCAGTCGTAGAATAGTTGCTTTCCGCTTTTGACAGCGACCGGCTAGCATACGATATCACCTTTTCAAGTCCTTCTTTCATCTGGACTAGGACGGCACCGAGGCCTAGGCTACTGGCGTCAGTGTGGATTTCCGTATCGGCGTCCTCGTCGAAGTGTGCAAGTACCGGCGGCGACTGCATGCGTCGTTTGAGTTCTTGAAATGCCTTGGCCTGCGGCGTTTCCCACTTGAACGCGGCATCACATTTGGTTAGATGTGTTAGCGGCTCCGCGATGCGTGAAAAGTCCTTGACAAAGCGCCTATAGTAGGCACACATGCCAAGGAATCTGCGCACTGCCTTCTTGTCGGTTGGCTGCGGGAACTTTGCGATGGCAGCTGTCTTCTGTGGGTCGGGGCGTACTCCTGATTTGCTGATCACGTGGCCTAGGAACAAAAGCTCATCGTAAGCGAAACGGCACTTTTCCGGCTTCAGAGTGAGCCCTGATGACTTGATGGCTTCCAACACTGTCGCAAGCCGCCTAAGGTGATCGTCGAAATTTCCGGCGAAGACAACGACGTCATCCAGGTAAACAAGGCACGTCTGCCACTTCAGTCCGGCTAACAAAGTGTCCATGACGCGCTGAAACGTTGCAGGCGCCGAGCACAGTCCGAATGGCATGACCTTGAACTCGTAGAGGCCGTCTGGCGTGATGAAGGCAGTCTTTTCGCGATCTCTCTCGTCGACTTCTATTTGCCAGTAGCCAGACTTGAGGTCCATCGACGAGAAGTATTTAGCGTTGCAGAGCCGATCCAATGCGTCGTCTATCCGTGGAAGGGGGTACACATCCTTCTTCGTGATCTTGTTCAGTCGACGATAATCGACGCAGAAGCGTAGGGTTCCGTCCTTTTTCTTTACCAGGACTACAGGAGAGGCCCACGGGCTTTTCGACGGCTGGATGATGTCGTCGCGCAGCATTTCGTCGACTTGTTGCCTAATAGCTTCACGTTCTCGCGTCGAAACTCGGTAAGGGCTCTGGCGGAGTGGTCGAGCGCTCTCTTCGGTTATTATGCGATGCTTTGCAACTGGTGTTTGTCGAATCCTCGATGACGTCGAAAAGCAGTCTTTGTATCGTCGGAGAAGACTTCTGATCTGTTGCTGCTTACTCATAGGAAGACTTGGATTCACGTCGAAGTCTGGTTCGGGGACAATGCTCGTCGGGGTAGATGCGGCTGAATCCGAGAGGACAAGAACATTGCTGGTTTCCACAATTTCCTCGATGTATGCGATTGTCGTGCCCTTGTTGATGTGCTTGAACTCTTGGCTGAAGTTGGTTAGCATAACTTCCACTTGCCCTCCGTGGAGTCGAGCGATCCCTCTTGCGACGCAAATTTCACGGTCGAGCAGTAGATGTTGGTCGCCCTCGATGACGCCTTCTACGTCAGCGGGTGTTTCAGTGCCGACGGAAATAATAATGCTGGAGCGCGGCGGGATGCTCACTTGATCTTCGAGCACACTCAAGGCGTGGTGACTACGACAGCTCTCCGGCGGTATCGCTTGACTATGTGACAGCGTTATCGATTTCGACTTCAGGTCGATGACTGCGCCATATTGATTCGGGAAGTCCATGCCGAGAATGACGTCTCGTGAACACTGTTGGAGGACAACGAAGGTGGCAGGGTAAGTCCGGTCATGAACGGTAATTCTTGCCATGCAGATCCCGGTCGGCGTAATCAGGTGTCCTCCAGCGGTCCGAATTTGAGGGCCTTCCCATGCAGTCTTAACTTTCCTCAACTGGGCGGCGATGGGTCCACTCATGACGGAATAATCGGCTCCTGTGTCTACTAAGGCGGTGACTGCATGGCCGTCGAGAAGCACGTCGAGGTCGGTGGTTCTCTGTCTTGCGTTACAGTTAGGTCTTGGCGTCGGATCACGGCTGCGTCGTGTTGAACTGAAGTTGGAACGTCGCGTCGTCAAGTCGTCTTTCATCGGTGTAGTCTTGGCTTTCTCATTTCGTCGGGACGGCGGCGTGTCGTTATGTCGTCGAGGTAGTTTCGTCGGTATCTTCGTCGGCGGCGGAGGATCTTCGTCAGTTCGACGAACAGCAACCGCACCTCCATCGGTTGCTGCCTTTAGTTTTCCGGATATGGGCTCGCTGACCGGCCGCGGGCTGGGCCAGTGTATGGTCGGCGCTGCGGCGACAAGTAGCGGCCTGGTGATGGCGAACGCGACGGTCGTCGAGAGCTCCACTGAGTAGCGGCGAGGTAGTCGGCGATATCGCGAGGTCTTTCGCCAATCTGTGGTCGCGGCGCGTTAACGGCGAACCCTCGGAGTCCCATCTCCCGGTATGGGCATCGGCGGTAGATGTGCCCCGCTTCTCCGCAGTGGTAGCAGAGCGGGCGGTGGTCAGGAGCGCGCCAAATGTCCGTCTTCCTCGCGTAGGTGCGCTGGGCGACGGGTGATCGTGCTGGCACTGGCGGCGGCGGACGACGGAACTGCGGCGTGACAGGGCCCTGGCGCGGTCGCGGAGGGGGACCTTGACGGAGTGCGACGGCAGCGTAGGTCATCGCTTGCGGCTCAGGCTGGGGCGATAGAGGGGCTACTCCAAGTTGTTGTTGGAGCTCCTCACGCACGGCGTCGGCAATCGAAGCCACTTGAGGCTGCGATGGTGGGAACAGCTTTTGTAGCTCCTCCCGCACGACCGCTCGGATAGTCTCGCGCAGGTCGTCGGTGGCCAGTGATTGAACTCCGGCGTAGTTTGTCGAGTTTGTGCGGCGGTCGAATTGCCGGTTTCGCATCTCGAGTGTCTTCTCGATGCTGGTGGCCTCGCGAAGGAACTCGTCGACGGTCTTCGGTGGGCTTCGTACCATTCCGGCAAAAAGTTCCTCCTTCACACCACGCATCAGCAGGCGGACTTTCTTCTCCTCGGGCATTTCAGGGTCGGCGTGGCGGAAGAGACGGCTCATTTCTTCCGTGTAGATCGCGGTCGTCTCATTAGGTAGCTGCACCCGGGTTTCTAATAGCGCTTGGGCTCGTTCTCGGCGTACGACGCTTGCGAATGTCTGCAGGAAGCCGCTTCGGAAAAGTTCCCAGGTCGTTAAGGTGGCTTCTCGGTTCTCGAAGAAGAAGACTTCTCGAAGAAGCGAAGAAGACATTTCGCAGTTTGTCGTCGCTGTTCCAGTTGTTAAAGGTAGCGACTCTCTCGTACGTCTCAAGCCAGCTTTCCGGGTCCTCGAAAGTTGAACCGCGGAACGTCGGAGGCTCACTGGGCTGCTGCAGCACGACGGGTGACGCTGGGGCTGTCATTGGGGTGGACTTGGTGGCCATCTTCCTAGTCGTCTCAGGCAAAAGTCCGTGCTCCGGGGGCAGTCCTTGCAGCCTGCGGCTACCTCGCTGGTTCTTGGCGACGTTGGTGTCTTCCAAGTGAGGGCTTGGATCGCGGCTTTGTGGGGGCGTCCGGTACATGAACGCAAAGCACCTGCACCAGATGTCACGTGGTCGTGACGTCAAAGAACACAGTAGCAAAACTGTGAAAGGCAAAAACTAGCTTTTATTGGGCGAACCTGTGCCCACAAAACAGGCTACACTTAAAGCACAACGAGAGCGGCGAACACAGTCGACGATCGTCGTGAATCTGATCAGCGGGTCAAGCGCGTCGGCTTTTATAAATCAGCCGTCGAATGTTCCAGATTAACCGCTGGGACCCGCGTGCCTTCCACAAAGTTCTACACCATTCGCGTTAGGCGATGAAATCAGACAACACAAGGTTCGGCGACAACAGACAGCCGGTAAGAAACATCGATAACTTTCCAGAAACGTCGGATACATGCAGGCGCGTCCCTCGCCGTGCGATTACAGTTGTTAAGCGGCGAAACGTGGTCGCTTGATAAAGATAAGTACACGTGTCAATATGGTGTACCCAAGATTGGATAGCCACACAGGGTTAACCCTTGCCGCCAAGAAGAAGGAAGTAAATAGAAGAGAGAAGAAGACAGGAAAGATGTAAAGTGAGAGATAAAGACGAAGGTTTGAGAAGAGAGAGACAGGAAAAGGCGACTACCGATTTCCCCCGGATGGGTCAGTCCAGGGGTGCCGTCTGCGTGAAGCAGAGGCCAAAGAGGCGTGTTGCCTCCGCCGGGGGGCCTTAAAGATCCGAGCACCCGGCATTGGCTCAACCCCCAGGATCCCCCTTTCCCCGGACACGGCTAAGCCGCGCACGGCTACACGCGGGAGGGTCCAACCCTCGTGTGCTCGGGTCCGTGGTGTCGCAACACACCAAACGCCTGCTTGCGCAGACGCCCCTGCGGGGAAGAATTGGGGATAAGAGTTAATGCAGAATGCCTTAGTAACTTGCGATTCGCTGATGATATTGCCTTGCTTAGTAACTCAGGGGACCAACTTCAATGCATGCTCACTGACTTGGAGAGGCAAATCCGAAGGGTGGGTCTAAAAATTAATCTGCAGAAAACTAAAGTAATCTTTAACAGTCTCGGAAGAGAACAGCAGTTTACGATAGGTAGTGAGGCGCTGGAAGTGGTAAGGGAATACCTTTAATTAGGACAGATAGTGACTGCGGATCGGGATCATGAGACTGAAATAATCAGAATAAGAATGGGCTGGGGTGCGTTGGGCAGGCATTCTCAGATCATGAACAGCAGATTGCCATTAGCCCTCAAGAGAAAAGTTTATAACAGCTGTGTCTTACCAGTACTCACGTACGGGGCAGAAACCTGGAGGCTTACGAAAAGGGTTCTACTTAAATTGAGGACGACGCAACGAGCTATGGAAAGAAGAATGATAGGTGTAACGTTACAGGATAAGAAAAGAGCTGATTGGGTGAGGGAACAAACGCGAGTTAATGATATCTTAGTTGAAATGAAGAAAAAGAAATGGGGGCATGGGCAGGACACGTAATGAGGAGGGATGATAACCGATGGTCATTAAGAGTTACAGAATGGATTCCAAGGGAAGGGAAGCGTAGCAGAGGGCGGCAGAAAGTTAGGTGGGCGGATGAGATTAAGAAGTTTGCAGGGACAACATGGCCACAATTAGCACATGACCGGGGTAGTTCGAGAAGTATGGGAGAGGCCTTTGCCCTGCAGTGGGCATAACCAGGCTGATGATGATGATGAACATTTTGTTCCTGGAAACCTTCCAGCAATTCTTCGTCGCTTAAGCCAATAAAATCTTCCTCTGATATTACACGCCTGCTTGTATTTAATGTTCTGTGCGGTGAGATTGTCACTGCTGCGTTACCAATACTGGTAAGTTCTGTGAGCTTTTGCGCTTGGTCCTTGTCGTTTAGTTCTAGGAGGAGGTCCCCGCTAGACATTTTTGAGGCTTTGTATGTAGGTCCATTTTTTTCTTTGAGACACTTGACCACTAGAAATGGAGAGAGCTTTCTCACTGGTACGTTGTTTTCACTGTGCAGTACATAGAACTTGGTAAATGATGGAGCGTTGCTTCGAAAAGAGAACTGGAACATTGCTTCGGTGCGGCATCTTTTCAGACGCCGATCATATAGAATAGAGGCTTGCGCTGCCGTGAGAAAAATGTGTATGTTCGGCAACAGCGCCGACCGCCCACAACGGATCCCAACGAGGGGACGCGGCAGAGCTTGTGTACGAGTCTGCACGACGCCAGTCGTACGCCGTCACTATAACCAAATATGGTGTACCCAAGGTAGGATAGCCACACAAGGTTAACCCTAGCCGCCGTGGAGAAAGGAAGTAAATGGAAGAGAGAAGAAGACAGCAAATATCAAAAAGTGAGAGATAAAGACTATGATTTAGGGAGAAAGATACAGGAAGAGGCGACTGCCGATTTCCCCCGGGTGGGTCAGTCCGAGGGTGCCTCTACGTGAAGCAGAGGCCAAAGAGGTGTGTTGCCTCCGCCGGGGGGCCTTAAAGGTCCGAACATCCGGCATCGGCTCAACCCCCAGGATCCCTATCCTTTCCCCGGACACGGCTAAGCATCGCACGGCTACACGCGGCGGGGTCCAACCCTCGTGTGCTCGGGTGCGTGGTGACGCAACACACCAGACGCCTGCTGACGCAAACGCCCCTGCGGGAAAACTAGGAAGTGAGCAGAAGTGAAGAGAAGAAAGGAAAGATGAAAAAGGCTAGAGAGAAAGTCTAAGATTGGAGAGGAGGACAGGAAAAGGTAACTGCCGATTTCCCCCGGGTGGGTCAGTCCGGGAGTGCCGTCTATGTGAAGCAGAGGCCAAACGGGTGTGTTGCCTCCGCCGAGGGGCCTTAAAGGTCCAAACACCCAGCATCAGCTCAACTCCCAGGATCCCCCTTTCCCCAGACACGGCTAAGCCGCGCACGGCTACACGCGGGAGGGTCCAAACCTCGTGTGCTCGGGTACGTGGAGTCCCAACACATCAAACGCCTGCTGACGCAGACGTCCCTGCGGGGGAAGAACGAAGTGTATTTATCTTAACGATAAAGAGAGTGTAGCTAAGCACGCCTCCCTGGGGTACACCAGTTTCCCGCGTAAAAGGACGTGACAGTGCATTACCGACTGTTACTCGGGAGGTACGATTTGACAAATAGCTTTAAATTGTGTTCAGCATGTTTCCACGGATGCCAATTTCCGACAGGTCTCGCAAGATCCCGTGACGCCATGCCGTGTCATACGCTTTCTCCATGTCGAGGAATATCGATAGGAAAAACTGTTTATGTATAAATGCATCGCGGCTATCCTAGTTATCCTAGTTATCAGACACAGACTTAAGAAAAACGATCCCCCGGCACAATTGGATGTTAGGGTTGATGGTATAAAAGTTCCAGAAGTACAAACCTTGAGAATCCTGGGAATGCACATTCAAAACAACGGGAAAAACACAACTACACTAAACAAACCAACAGGCTCATAAGACGAATAGCTAACAAACACCAGGGAATGAAAGAAACAGATATCAGGACGCTTGTGCAGGCTTTCGTGCTCAGCCGTATAGTATATTCTCTCCCCTATCTCAAACTTCAGGCAGCGGAAAAGAACAAGGTTGAATGCCTCATAAGACAATCGTACAAGGCAGCCCTTCATCTCCCTAAGCATACATCAACAGAAAGGATGCTAATGTTAGGCATACACAACACGCTTCCCGAGCTAGTCGAAGCGCACAGAATCGCAAAGTACGACAGGCTAACAAAAACACCCACGGGAAGACACATTCTAAGGACCTTGGATATCAGGCAAGAATGGATAGGGACGGATGCCGTGCAAATGCCTAAAGACATACAAAAGTATCTGAGAATAGATCCAATCCCGAAAAACATGCATCCCGAACACCACACAGAAAGGAGGAAGGCGAGAGCCAAAGCCCTCCACAGGCAATATTCAAACCATAAGGAGGCAGTCTGTACGGACGTTGCAGAGCTCTGATCACGACACCTTTGCGATAGGCGTCTTGGGCATGGACCTAGCTAAAACCAATCTCAGCCGCCTCTGTGCGGAGCAAAAAGGCACACGAGGCGGAGGAAGCGGCCCATCGCCCTAGCCATTATTAGCACTGAAGCCAACACGATTTTTAGTGACTCGAAGACAGCCGTTCGAAACGTTGCAAAAGGGAGGGTCCACAAACCCGCCAAACAAATCCTCAAACCGCACAATTTCAACGCCAGACCCATTAGAATCATATGGGTTCCGGCCCACGCGTCGCATCCTGGGAATGAGGCGGCCCACAACTTAGCCCGAGGTTTCGTCAACTGGGCAGTGGGAGAGCCGGTCCTGAGGTCGGTCAGAGAGACCTTGACCACCTACTACGAGATAACATTATATTACAGAACCAACAGAAGGACGCTCCCGTCGCCGGACAAAAGCCTTAATAAACATCAACAAGTGGCCTGGCGGAAGCTACAAACTAACACCTTCCCCAACCCCTATATATACTCCAAGGCCTACCCAGGAGTCTACACCCCCAAATGTAAGCTCTGTGGGATCACAAAGGCAGATTTAAAACACATTTTATTCGAGTGCGACAATCTAAAACCGAAAAGAGAATGGCAGCTCTCTAACGAGCAAGAGTGGGAGGATGCGGTGTCCAGTTCGGACCCGGTGGTTCAACTGCAGGCCGTCAGCTGAGCTTTGGAAGTCGCCGACAGACAGGGCTTCACGACCATAACAGATGGCACTAGAGGAGCTGATCGGACGGCCACCTCACGCACCCTGGAAGCTCTCTAAAGTCAACTAAATCCTTTCTGTTAACGAAATAAAGTTGTTACCACCACCAACATTGAAAGAATTCGCAGCTGTCAGCAATGGCACGGACTCCGCCTTTGCGGTCTTCGCGATTGGCTTAGAAGCTTGAAAAGCACGCATAATGCCAGTTTTCGAAAGTCAGCTTCACCTCCGTACAGAAATGTTACTTGGTGAAGCATGCGCAAAAGTATTGCAGTGAAGCGTAACAAGCGCGGGAAGGGGGCTATTGCAACGGGATACAATATTCCAGTATGTATTCCTTAATTATACAGTATGTATTCCTTAATTATAGACGCGTGCACCCCGTATTTCCTGTCACAGTACGAGCACCGATATGCCTGATACGTGTACCTAAAGGCCTTCAGAGCGTTCTCGAATGTGCCTGTGGCGGTTTGAGCCCTTAAGGGCAGTAAATGACATGCATTTATTTTTTTCCAACTGGCCGATTTTTCGGACGTTTTCGCGGCCCCTAAGGAGTTCGAAAACTAGGACGTGGACTGTGCAACTGACCAAGAAGATGCTTCAAATGGTCCGTGGGGGAGAACAAGCGACGGAAGGAGTACAAAAATAGAAAGAACCTACGCATTGATGATGATGATGTGTGGTGTTTTATGGCGCAAGGGCCAGGTTTGGCCAAAGAGCGCCATGATAAGTGGTGATGTTGACGATGTATTATGGAGATGTGACTTGGCTGTAAACTGGCCTAAAAATTGTCCCTGTAAAGTGCGTAAAACCTACGTGCTATAAAACTATGGCGATGACTAATGACGAACACTATGAACATTAAAATCCATCGTACAAGAATGATGCAAAATAAAAAAATATAGGATGCTAAAATTACTTGTAGCACTGGTGCCTCGCCAGAGCCCTTGAAACACAAGGGCCTAGAAGCATGTGCTATACGAAAAAGCTATCACAGCGGCATCCTCTGAAGAGAGGACCCGCTACGAACATGTGGGGCTAACGACATGCAAGACAAGATCTTTCAGAAAACTTAGGACTGCGTTGGTGTCAAATAAAGGTTCTGGGCCGAGTAACATAACAGGATGAAGGGGGATGTGCTGCCGGTATGCTAAGGGAAAATGTTTCTTTCTTTCATATTCGGCTTCCCGACACTCCAGGAGGACGTGGAGGACGGTCAGCCTCTCCCTGCATCTACCGCAGGTTGGAGGATCGTTTTCAGTGAGTAAATAGTTATGCGTGCCAAATGTGTGTCCTATTGTGAGGCGACAGAATAGGACATCTGTTCGCCGTGATTTTGTTACGGAGGGCCAAGAACCTAACTGTGGCTTTATCACATGCAGTTTGTTATTTACTTCTGCGTCCCACATACGTTGCCAGTGGTTTCGCAGTTTCCTTCTTATGAAAGGCTTCAGGTCTGTTACAGGGACCGAAGCAGTAGGAAAAGTGGTTAGTGATGTGAGTGATGTGGCCATTTTGTCAGCTAGCACGTTACCCTCGATGCCCCTATGGCCAGGCACCCAGCGTATTACTACGTGTCTATGTGATAGATAAATATTACATAAGAGCGAGTAGAGTTCAATGAAAACAGGATTTGTATGCTTTTGTAGAGAGTTCAGCGCTTTTACAAGGCTGAACGAGTCTGTAAATACTATTGCTCTGTCGAGTTTTAATTTATTTATATGCTTTACTGCAGACAGTACGGCATAGGTTTCTGCAGTGAAGATGCTCGTTAAGGGGTACAATACATCAGATTTAGAAAAAGAGGGACCAACAGCAGCATAAGATACACCAGAATTTGATTTTGATGCATCTGTGTAGAATTCGGAACAGCAGTATTTCGATTGAAGTTCACGGAAATGCATAGCGATTTCGAGGTCAGGAGCATGCTTTGTGACCTCCACAAAGGATACATCACAGTCTATCACCTGCCACTCCCAGGCCGGTACTAGCTTAGCTGGAGGCATTAGGTGATGTTCGAGAACTGGAACATCCATTTCCTTGCTAAGTTCTATTGCACGCAGTGAGAAAGGAAATCTCATAGAGGGTCTATTATGAAAAAGTGTTTCACACGTCAAGTCGTTAACGGTTGTGAAACACGGATGTTCCTTATTAGAGCGAACCTTGAGAAAATACGTTAAGCTGATGTTGGTTCTCTGAAGATGGAGTGGCCACTCATCCGACTCTACATATAGACTTTCAAACTGGGCTTGTCCTAAATGCGCCAGTGGCCAGACAGATACCCAGATGGTGAACGGGGTCTAACATCTTAAGCGCGCTCGGTGCGGCAGAGTGGTATACTACGCACCATAATCTAACCGTGATCGAACTAGGCTCCTGTAAATATTCAATAAACACTGTCTGTCGCTACCCCACGTTGTGTGGGATAGGATGTTAAGTAAGTTCATTGTTCTAAGACATTTTTCTTTAAGATGTTTTATGTGAGGAATGAAAGTAAGCTTGGAGTCTAGTATAATACCTAAAATTTGTGTTCTTTATTGATAGGTATTTGATGCCCACACAGTTGAACACAAGGATCTGGAACCAGGCCTGATGATGTGTGGAGTTTTTTGGCGCAAGGGCCAGGTGTGGCCAAAGAGCGCCATGTCTGTGGTAATGAGTTTGCGGTGTAATTATGATTGCTATGAAGTTGGTGTGAGGTGGCTGTAAAGAGACCTTAAAATATACGCTCTAAAGTGCGTAAAATCTGTATGATAAAATTATGGCGATGACATATGACCTGTACTATGAACATTTCGATGCATTTAAAAAGATACAATAGGTAAAATATATCAGATTATAATAAATGCTAGAGCACTACTGCCTCCTTAGAGCCCTTGAAACTCAAGGGTCTGGAGGCATGTGCTATATCGTACTACTATCCCAGCGGCATCCTCTAAAGAGAGGAAGCGCTAGGAATGCATGGGGCTAATAACATGTAGGACCACATCTCTCAGAAAACCTAGGACAGTGTCTGTGTTAAAAAGCGGTTCTGGGCCGAGGAACATTACTGGATGAAGAGGGATGTGCTGTCTGTAAGCTAAGGAAAAATGTTTCATTCTTTCAGATTCGGCTTCCCAACACTCCAGAAGGACGTGGAGCACGGTCAGCCTCTCCCCGCATCTACCACAGGTTGGAGGCTCACTTCCGGTTAGTAGAAAATTATGGGTGCCAAACGTGTGTCCTATTCTGAGCCGACAGAGTAGGACATCTGTTCGGCGCGATTTTGTAGTAGAGGGCCAGAATCCTAACTGTGGTTTTATCAGGTGGAGCTTATTATTCGTTTCCGCGTCCCACATGCGTTGCCAGTGGTCCCGCAATCTCCTTCGCAAGAAAGGCCTCAGATCTGTGACAGGCACCGCAGCGGAAGGGTTAACAGTTTGCGATGCGATTGACGTGGCCATCTCGTCCGCCAGAACGTTACCCTCAATGCTCCTGTGGCCAGGCACCCAGCATATAATGATACGCTGGTTTGATATGTACGCTTTACACAAGGCGGTGTAGAGTTCACTAAGTACAGGATTTTTGTGTGTATAGACTGACATCAAGGCCTTCACGACGCTTAGGGAGTCTGTATAGATCGCTGCTTTTGGAAGTTTTGATTTTCTTATATGCTTCACAGCAGAGAGTAATGCGTAGGCCTCAGCCGTAAATATGCTTGTTTCCGGATGCAGTACGTCGGATTCCGAGAAGGATGGGCCGACGGCTGCATAGGATACCCCGGCATTTGACTTCGAAGCGTCTGTGTAGAACTCTGCGCAGGAGTGCTTGTGTTGGAGTTCTAGGAAATGCATTCGGATTTCGGCCTCAGGAGCGTGCTTTGTAACTTTTATAAAGGATATGTCACATTGTATCACCTGCCACTCCCAAGGAGGTAAGAGCTTGATTGTGTGCATTAAGCGATGCTCGAGGAGTGGGACATGCATTTCATCGCTAAGCTCCTTCACACGCAGCGAGAAAGGCTGTCTTATGGAAGGACGATTGCTGAAAAGTGTACATGGTTATACTGCGCTCAGTTTTACAAACACGATACTAAGGAAGGACAGGACGTGGACGGACGAAGCGCTTCGTCCGTCCACGTCCTGTCCTTCCTTAGTATCGTGTTTGTAAAACTGAGCGCAGTATAACCATGAACGTTCACCAACTAGCCCCCTTCATTGCTTTACTGAAAAGTGTAGCGCACGTCATATCAGTAACGGTATCAAAACATGGATGTTCAGGATTAGAGCGTACTTTAAGGAAATATGTAAAGCTAATGTATGATCTCTGTAGGTGCAGAGACCATTCATTTGATTCTACATATAGACTTTGTATGGGACTCGTTCTGAAAGCGCCAGTGGCCAGTCGGATTCCTAGATGGTGGACAGGATCTAGGATCTTTAGTGCGCTCGGGGCGGCAGAGTTATATACTACAGCACCATAATCCAATCGAGACCGAATTAGGCTCTTGTATAGGTTCATTAAACACTTCCTATCACTACCCCATGTAGTCTGGGATAGAAGTTTCATTAAGTTCATTGTTTTTAGACATTTTTCTTTCAGATATTTAATGTGTGGAATAAAAGTGAGTCTGTAGTCAAGTATGATTCCTAGGAATTTGTGCTGTTTGCTGATAGGTAGTCGTTGTCCACACAGTTCTAAGGAAGGATCCGGAAGCAGGCCTCTCTTTCTTGTAAAAAGAACACAAGAGCTTTTGTTAGGATTGATCTTAAATCCATTCTTGTCTGCCCACATTGAGACTTTGTTCAGGCCGTGCTGTACCTGTCTCTCGCACACTGCGAGGTTACAGGATTTGAAAGCTATTTGTATGTCGTCCACGTAGACAGAATAAAAGATTGCCGGTGGTAATGAAGCGCGAAGCGTGTTCATCTTCACGATGAAGAGTGTGCAGCTGAGCACGCCTCCTTGCGGTACACCCGTTTCTTGCGTAAAAGGACGTGAAAGTACATTTCCTACTTTTACCCGGAACGTACGACTGGACAGATAGCTTTCTATTAGGTTTAGCATATTAACATGGATGCCCATTTCTGACAAATCTCTTAAGATTCCGTAACGCCACGTCGTATCGTACGCCTTCTCCATATCAAGGAATATGGATAAGAAGAATTGTTTGTGTACAAATGCGTCCCGGATATTTGCTTCTACACGTACAAGATGGTCAGTTGTGGAGCGCCCCTCTCGGAAGCCACACTGATAGGGATCAAGCATTTTGTTTTGTTCAAGGAAATGGATGAGACGCCGATTTATCATTTTTTCAAATACCTTGCACATGCAGCTTGTGAGGGCTATCGGGCGGTAACTTGCCACTGAAGAAGGGTCTTTCCCTTGTTTCAAAACAGGGACCACAATGGCTTCTTTCCATGCCGTTGGAAGGTACCCTGCGTCCCAGATGGTGTTGAAAAGTGTAAGTAGTGTTACTTGCGTGTCATTGTGTAAGTTCTTGAGCATTTCGTACATGATTCTATCAGAGCCCGGTGCAGAGCTTTTGCATGCGCTCAAGGCAGCTCTCAACTCGGCAATGCTAAAAGGACAGTTGTATGGTTGATTCTGTTGACATTTTCTCATGAGTGGCTTACATTCTTCTATTTGTTTATATTTCAGAAAGGATTGCGAGTAATGGTTGGCACTTGACACGCTCTCAAAGTGCGCCCCAAGTGAGTCCGCCTGATCTTGTAGGGTATCGCCTTCTGTGTTTACCAAAGGGAGTCCATGTGCATGTCGGCCTCTTATCCTACTGACCCTGTTCCAGGCTTTCGCCTCATCTCTGAACGAGTTAATACTCGATAGAAACTTCTGCCAACTTTCTCGTCTGGCCTGTCGGCGGGTTCGCCTACATTCGGATTTTACTTTTTTAAAGTTGACTAGATTCTCTGCAGTGGGAGAAGCGCGTAGCAACCCCCACGCCCTGTTCTGTTTTTTACGAGCGATCCTACAATCGTCGTTCCACCATGGGACACGCCGTTTGCAGGCCAAGCCTTTTACTTCTGATATGCATTTAAATGCGACATCTAATATGAATGCTGTGAAAAACTCGACTGCAGCGTCAATTCCTAACGAAGACAGGTCAGCCCATGAGATACTAGTTAGAGATCGAAATTTCTCCCAATCAGCTGTCTCAATCTTCCACCTAGGAGCGTGTGGCGGATATTCGTTTTCTTTATGTGATCTTAGCAGTATAGGGAAGTGGTCGCTACCGTAAGGGTTGTCGGTAACTTCCCATTCAAGTTCAGGCAGTACAGACGGAGAGACTATACTAAGATCTATTGACGAAAAGGATCGGTTTGCAAGAGAGTAATATGTGGGTTCTTTCTTATTGAGAAGGCACGCTCCTGAAGAAAAGAGGAACTGTTCAACAAGGCGACCTCGTGCATCTATACGAGAGTCGCCCCACAGGGAGCTGTGCGCATTGAAATCGCCAAGAACAGCATAAGGTTCTGGCAATTGATCGATCAAGGAGTGAAATTCATGTTTGTTCAGTTGGTAATGCGGGGGTATGTAAAGGGAGCAAATGGTGATGAGTTTGTTTAGTAGGACTAAGCCAGGCAGGGCTACATGCAGAAGGGTCCAACTCCCTTGTGCTCGGTACGTGGTGTCGCAACACACCAAACGCCTGCTGACGGAGACACCCCTGCGGGACTTGTCAAAGAAAAACGTTTTTCACAGTTGCTTATGCCTTTCCAGGGGTGTTTGAGTCCACCAAGATGGTCATCACAGGTGGCAGTTGTTCTCCACCCACAGGGAGGATTGGACTAGCAAATGAGTGAGCTTTTCCTGTATTTAGTGGAGAAAACATGTGAAGCACCTTGAACTGCTGAAGACACAAAACCAAAAGCTTTCTTACGAGAGGTTCTGTCTGTGCAATTCTGTCTGCCGATACAGTTTTGAGTGGCAATCCTCTAGAGACTAACCCCTGAATGCAGATTAACTTGGACCGTGCTTGGAATTGCTGAAATCGGCCCAAAGCAAGAAGCGAACTTCGATACGCCCAAGTCGGCTTTCTCGTTTCAAAGACGCTCAAGCTGACTTGCTTCAATGCAAAAGAAGGTTGCTCGTCTCTGTTCGAAGTTAATAATAAATTTATTAGTGTAAGGCACGTTACACACCAAAAAAGTATGTATCTTTCCAAACATATATATATGAGGGCATATGTGCTTAAGTATAGTATGGGTAAATTTATTCCATCAAGCGACGTCCGCAACTGCGATGTGCAGTGTTGCTTGCGGAAAGCACCCGTTACCGTCGGGTATAAGTGGTCTTCAAGTTTCCATGTTTTGACATGCTTTCTCAGTTGCGGCTTTCACTGTTCTTCAAGTTGGTGCTCCATTTTTATGCGACAGTGTATCTGAGTTCAAGTTAAGAACTTTTACAGTCACATTTCTTTCGGTCTAAGCTTCTTTTGAATTAAAGGTCTTGTTGCACATTTGTTGATTGGCCAGAGAGATGCGAACGAAATGGTTGATTCTTATGGTGGTTGTTCAGCCGCTTTTCTTTTCTGTTGCCCTAAGGCATCCGTGCGTAGTCAGGGCCGGCAACCGGATGCAAGAGGCCAAGACAAGGCCTATAGTGAATTTCTGAGGGAGCTTACGCGTCCCTTTTCTCCTGTAGGCATTTGAGCAGAAAGGTGGAGGCCCTTGTCTGGTCGGGCTACGTGACGCTTTGAAGAAAAAACCAAACTAACGAATGCGCTAGGCCGGATTCATACACAAGAAAAAAAACAGCAACATGTGCTGCGAACGAGGAGTACCAAGTGCCGTAGAGTCCCTGTGTCCGGACGCATATGGGTGACAACACCTGATCAAAAAACAAGAAGGCATGAGCAAACGAATTATCTACTTCGCATGGAAGCTTTGTTGAGAACGAAAGGAAAAGTGTGGCCCCGTGATAGACATCGTAAGCATGCAGTGCATGTCATCTGCTAGCAAAGTGTCATCTGCTAAAACACCAAGCTGTGGGGCTCGCACGATGGCTGCGCACCACATTTGGTACGAAATTGCTGTCCTGTCAGCAGCCTTTGATGCTGAAATGTTGCAGTCACGTGCGCTCTCCTTCTAAAAAAATGCACTGCAACGCAAGATGGCACTCCATTTTACAGAAGACGAAAAGAGCCTGCTGACCGCACTCCTGAACAACTAAAAGCATATTGTGGAATGCAAGAAAATTGATATCCCGTTATTGACCAAGACGAATGAGACATGGAAAGAGATAGGAAACAATATAATGCCTACTACAGAATTACGCGGCGCAATCACCTCCAAGTGAAAAAATGTTGGAACCTGAAACAAGTGCCCAGGTAGCACAAAAAGTCTTGAAAACGTCATATTAAGGGATTCAACGTCTGAAACGGATGTTTGACCAAAATCGACGCATCAAAGACGTTCCAAACAAGATAGCTTAAAAACGAGGGGTGAATACGTTTTGCAAACGAGTCAAAACGCCACGCCACGGCGCGTCAGCCTCTTTAGCGGCTTCTACAATATTCAACAACCCATCAACGCGATCCAACCTTGTGCAAGGTGGCGATACCGTCGTCAAATCATGTGACCAAGGTGGCCACGTGATTCGTGATGCCGAGCAGCCGGGCGAGTCGGGCATAGTCGCGTCGTCATGGCGTCGTCGCGTCACCGCACTCGCATTGCGCTGTGGTGTGTTTGCGGCTGTTCTGAACGTGCTGCCGCTGCCCTTTGCTATGTAAGTGTTGCAGTGTTTTGCTGTCAAGAAAACGATATTCTGTGATCAGTTTGGGTTGTGCGATATGTTTGTGTTGTTTTAATTTGGAAATCAGTAGTGTTTTCAATTGTTATGTGACCAAGGCGGCCACGTTATTCGTGAAGCCGGGCATAGTTGCGTTATCGCACTCGCATGGCACTATGGTCTGTTTGCGACTGTTCTGAATGTGCTGCCGCTGCCCTTTGTCATGTAAGTGTTGCAGTGCTTTGCTGTCAAGAAAACGACATTCTGTGATTAGTTTGGGTTGTGCGATCTGTTTGAGCCGGGCATAATAGCGTTATCGCACTTGCATTGCGCTGTGGTATGATAGCGGCTGTTCTGAATGTGCTGCCGCTGCCCTTTGTCATGTAAGTGTTGCAGGGTTTTTCCGTCAAGAAAACGACGTTCTGTGATTAGTTTGGGTTGTGCGATCTGTTTGTGTAGTTTAATTTGGAAATCAGTAGTGTTTTCAATTGGAGGGCGCGGAGTGGAGGGCACTAATCAACTCTTCAAGTTCATTGTCATGTTATGTGAGGCGCCTTTTCACTGACGCTGTAATTAAGGCGTTAAGGGCACTATAAGGACGAAAGTTAGAGGGACGAAATCGTGCCTGTGTGTCCCTAGCGTCGGGGTCGGCCGCTATGCGTGATCCTAACAAGAAAGCATTTTGCAGAATGCGAAGAAAGGCGGCAAAATTTCTGTCTGTGCGCACCTTGCCGATATTCACAATAGAGCCGTCATCGTGGTATTCTAGCCTCCCGTTTAGCAAGAGTGTTGCAGATGAGGGAACTGGTTGTTTGATCAAACAGGCTTTTTTTTAATGATTCAGTACTAGTGCGGTATCCCAAAAGGTGAGGTCAAGTGCTCGCCCTATTTTCTTCCCTCGCGCTACAGCGCACTGACAGAATTTTGCGTGCACCATAAAGTGTTTTTATCGTTTGCGCTTCAGGTTCTCGATTGTGTTTTCGCCCCCTTTACCCACGTGATGGGTATTTCATGGTATTACCGTGTACCACATGTGTCCATATATTGTGTCCAATACCTGAAACGGCCACATTCGATTTTATTTGACGCCTCAAATGGTAGTAGTATATTGAGTCCCATGTAGCTTTGTGCTTGTTATTAATTTTACTATTTGGCGAATGGATACAGCATGTACGCTGCACAACTCGCTTGTGGATACTGCATACGTGAGTCGAGTATGCCCTTGGTATAAAATAACTTGTATGCTTTAGGTAGTACGATTGTTTGCAGTTTGGGGCATGTGTCGAAATGTACGCTGTGCGCCGGTCGCGCTTTACGGCGGCCTGCACGAGTTCGTGCGGGTGCCATGTGTGCGCATGGAGTTCGCGAAGCGCTCTCGCAGTTTATATTATATATATATATATATATATATATATATATATATATATATATATATATACGTCTTCTGTTCGCGCGCTTCGCACAACAGGGCATGTCGCAGTTCGTTGTCCTTGTACAACACATTTTCCTAACGTACGTCTGTGCATTATTTGATACCGGTTTCACACGGGGCTCTTTTAGCCGCTATCCAGTCCGTTACAAATCGAATTTCTCGGTCGTGATTGGCTCCTCTGCGCAAGCGACGAGAGTGAGCCAGTCGCATCGATAATATCCATCCGGATCGGGCTTGATCGCGATCGAGAGTGGTCGTGTGACACCTGTTTTACACATGGCTCCCACATAGGGAACACATTAAGTTCAATGCTACTGAGTGAAGAGCAAGTGCATATATATGCCAGTGGTGGTATGTGGGCAAGTCTTTCTGGTGAAGCCAATACTTGTGCATTCAAAACATTTCAATTACCAGCGTAGTGCATCAATGTGTCTACTTCGACAAAATGGAACACTAGTGCAGATATCTGAGCATACCTGTCCAGGGCAGCAAGTGTGTCTACATTGAAACCACTACCAGCATGTGCGGCAGTTCTATTTCCAGCAGCGGGACTGCACAATACTCTGTAGGGTGCTCTCAAGCTGTTTATCTATGAAGCTCTGCCTGGACTGTGTGCCAAATATTTTTGGACGTGAAAGTGGGGGTGAATTGGTTAACATCAGTGGAACTGTGCCTGCACTTTGTGGCAAATGTTTTTGGATGTGAAAGTGTGAGTGAACTGGCAAAGAATTTGCTCTGGGCTACATGTGTTAAACGTTTTTCTCATTCAGAGTGCTTTTCTTTACTTTAGGAGACTGGAGATGTGCGCAAAGTGTGACATGTCAGTGTGCTAATTAATGTATTTGCTGGTTTGCAAATTATTCGTTGCAACTTTATTTTTGCCAGAGAGGTACAACTTTGCCTCTTGTAAAGGGCTTTTTAGATAAAACACTCACTATTTATTATGACCATTGCTTCCTTTGTTACACAAATGCCGCTTCCAGTGCATTCCAGTTTATTTTCATGTTTATGTAAGTTTCTAATATGAGGCTTGCATATTCATTTCTCACGTTCTGGAGTGGCAAGATGCAGCATTACTGTCTCATCGTTCGCTGTACTACAGTAGTGTTCACTTGTTACAATGAATCCCGCCTTTAAGTATTCTGTACTAATTTCACTTTATTGCTTTTTTGTTGTATGGTTATTTTTTCTCGCCATTACCTTCTTTGATATATCCTAAAGGCAATATTTCCAATTTTGCATTGTTCCCATTTTTTTTATTTCTGTCACAGGATTGTTTTATGATGGTATGCGGTGGTATTTTTTTTTTTTTTGTGCTCTTTTCAAGCTTCTACATGATTGGTAACATTGCTTGGAGGCAGTTACCATCCAATTCATACTCTTGCATTTTTCAGTCCACTTCTTCCATTCGCTCCGATGTCACTTCTGCATAACTCTAGTCCATCTAATAGCACGCGCAGTTTACTATGATAAATTAGACACTTTAGTACACTCCAGGTATTTCTGTTCATTTTTGTATGTGTACTTGCAATTTTACTTGGAATGTTCACTTTCGAGTTCATTACGAATCCTTTCTGCGACTTTTGTCATTGTTGATGTACCTTTACTTCTATTTGCATTTCTCACACAGTTTGTTCGAACTTTGCATAAGCATTACATTTTATTAAAGTGTTTTTGCTTTGTCACAATGTTCTCATTTCATGCACTCTTGGCATGAAGGGCTTGGTATGGACACCTGCCAAGACGTGGCCATTTGTTCTTTGCAGGATGTGATTCCCATTGTGGTTGTAAGCATCGTAGCTTACTAAAGGCGGTATTAAGGATTTATTATTCCTAACAGGCTCATTTTCATGCGACTTGGTAGAGGATGCGCCGGCGATGCGGGGAACAGTGCTTGGCACTGCACTATGGCTCTTACAGTCAACACCGACGCTTCTATTCATCTGGGGCGCGATTGGAGATCGTTGTTCGAAACGCCCAATCAGTTTCACCTCACGCGATTGGCCTAGGCCGTGCCAACGGGTGCGGCTGACGACGTCTGCGCGGCATAGGCCAGTCGCGTGAGGCGAAACTAAACGCGTGTTTTGAACAACGATGTCTGATCGCGCCCGTCACCCGCGGAAATTAGCTTCAGATGATCGTAAACCTTTCAAGACCGCTTCTAGACCAGCTTTTTGATAACGTCCTAAAACGTTTAGAAATTGGTTACGAATAGTTTTGGCAAAGGGATTACTTGTGTCTTTCCCAATCCTATTTCTAGACCAGCTTTTCGAATACGTCTTGCACACCTGTTCTAGATCGTCTCAAGAAAGTAATTAAGCCGGACATTAGCAGAGATATACGACGTTTTCCCGCCGAAGTTCTCTCATTCGTGTCTTCTTTAACCCGTTTTTATCGTCTTGGATAAACGCTACGAAAACGTTACGTATCTCTTTTGTGCTACCTGGGTGGAAAGGGGAAGCGGCGAAAGAAAAGAGAGAGCGCCACAAAACTGGTAAGCGCACATGTTCTGCATGATTGGCTCATTTGGGCTACCTTTTTATTATGCTGGTACACATTTTGTATTTGGTGTATGAGTGCGTGACAGTTCAGCATGCCGAGCTGAAGTATGGTCGTGAGCGCTGATAATTAGTGATGGAATGTGGAGTCATTGGAAACGAGAAAATATGCTCATAATCATTCTTTCCACGAAGTGTGTTGTCTTATCGCAAAGATCGCACACACATGCAACCTGCGTTACGTATGAAAACCATTCTGAAGCAGTCTCTTGTGCCAAAGGAACCACTAAGGATACTTGAGCATCAGCTTTACTAAATCAGCACATATGAGGACGGGCATGTTCCTTCGCTATTATCTTTTTGTGTGTAAATCAGTTTACATTCAAAAGATAAGTAGTGGTGGAGCACAATTGTTTGTTGAAGAAGCTTTTGAAAAGTGCCTCCATTCTGTGCTGAAACTACTTTATTCTTGTTAGGAGGTGGACCGGCACTTTCGACCATGGCCCTCATCCACCAATTGGTGGGTTCGATTGCTGGACACATAGCAAAGAGGGTAGAGAACCCTTTCGATTGAGATGGGACTGAATACCAGCCCCCCGACAAAAGTCCACCTGTCATGAGGCTACTGCAGGATGTGGTCGTTGGGTAAAACGAGCTGGACTGACTTTCAAGGTAGGGCGTTTTGTATGTGAGATGTACAAGAGTCATAAGAAAGGAATTGTCTTTGCTGCGTAATGTGATTTCTGCATAGACATAGAGCGCTGTATGTTGCATTTCCAATGGAAATGAAACCCCAGGGTGACAGGAAACACTTCTGTACGGAGGCACTGTAAATATGATTGTGTGACTGGGAGACTAGAGAATGAGTGCATCGGTGGGATGTGCAAAAGGGTGACCTGCCTCAAGCTGTTTCTGTACTGGGTAGCACATTGGGCATGTTTGTTTTTCCAGCTGACATACATATCATTGGCGTGAACTTTTGTAGCAGGAGGTAGGGGTTAAGCTCTGGTGAGGTGGTAGTGAGTGGTAAAGAATGATGCATAGCTGAAGATCGTCAGAAGGATACAAGGAAAGACAGAGCGCTAACTTCCAACAACCTTTATTCAGTAAAAACAACGGTTTATATACATTTAAGTGACGTTACGTGACAGCACAAATCACCTTTTCAGGAAGTCAGTCTCTTTATTAGTCAGAAGCAATGACTGAGTTTGCACAGTCTCGACCAAGACTGAAAATCACATTGCTCTCCATAATTTAACGTCTCAGCCGGTTACAATCTTTACAAACAACAGTACATGCATACAGTGCTCTATAAGTTACGCCACACGTCGTACAGATACTTGGAGCGTGCCATGTTCCTGTACATCTTATGGTACGCAGATGCTTAGACACACTCTTCCTGTCCTTCTGAATTATCTGCATGAGAACGATTGCAATAGAAAATGTAAATAAAAACTTTACGTGTATATTTTGTTATGCAACTGCAGGACACCTTGTAATTATATTGTGTATATTTTGTAAAATTCTCTCAAATTACACACAGTAAGTGTTATATGCTTTATATTCTCTTTTGGATCCCTTTATGTTACTCATACCTGTGCTTGTATCACACTTGTACAATAATTGCGACTGAATTTAGTAAGTGCATTTTTCCCCCTGGTCACCATGGCTATCTGTCATGTAAAAGAGGCCTGAACATTCGTCAAGTGAACTAGTTTTCACTTTTTGTTCAGGCCTCCCTCTATTTTTTCCATTTGATTTAGTACAGCCAACAGCAGGCACTGGAACAAATGAGTACAACACCTCTTCAATACTGCAGCCCAATGCCAACCAAAACACTACTGCAGCAGGCCACACCAACAGCTCCAGTGCCTCTTGAGCTGCACTTTTGCTGCAGAAACTGCCACTGGTGATGCCTGCAGGACTCCAAGGGGGCAGATGGCCCTTTTGGAAAAGATGAACACTGAAAACAACGTCTGTTCAGGGCTGCTGAGGGAGGAGCACACAGTCCGTGTGCAGCTGTTTCAGGAGGACCATGCCACCATGGTGCAGGAACGAGCAGGAAAGAGGGAATTTCAAAAGCAAGCTGAAGAGCTTGAGCTCGAGAAACCAAAGCTGGACATCGAGATCCCTCAAACAGAAAAATAAAAAAGAACAACTCCACAAGCTGCGGTGTACTGCAACACCTGAAAAATAAATAAAAGAATTTGCCAGCAAAAATATGATGTCGTGAAAGCAAGCAACTGTACATTTGCATGTGTGCATTGTTCAAACGTGCATGGCCTCGGAGCTCAGCTCAATCCCGAAGAACAAGCAGCCGTGAAGCCCATTGTACAACGACATGCTGGTATTTTCAGCACCAGCCCTGAAGACATCGGTCTCTATAAAGGCATCGAACACGAGATCAAGCTGCTGCCTGACGCCAAACCCTACGGTCGACAGCCGTACCGTTACACAGCCAGTGATAGACAATTTCTCGAGCGTCAGGCAGCGACTCTGCTTGAGAGTGACATCATCCGACCATCCTACGGCCCATGGCGCTTCCCAGCAGTGGTAGTGACGCAAAATGACAAAAAGAGGCTGTGTGTGAATTATATACCTCTGAACCAAATGATAGTGAATGTCTTGCAGCCACTTCTCCGGGCTGATGACATTTTTGATGACCTTGCTGGAAACTCCCTGTTTGCGGTCTCGGATTTGTGTTGTGCATACTGGCAAATCAGAGTGAAAGAGGAAGACCAAGAGAAAACTACATTCATCACGCACCAGGGTACTTTCAAATGGACTCGAATGCCTTTTGGCTTGAAGAACGCACCTTCCACCTTTCAAAAGGCGATGCACAAAATCTTTTCTGAGCTAAAGTCTCGACAGTCCACACCAGGTGTACGCACATACCAGGACGACATCATCATGTTCGCCAACACCTTGTCAGAGTTCCTAGGTCTTCTGGACGAGACTTTGACTCTCCTGCAGCGGGCCGGCTTTAAGGTTTCCCTGAAGAAATGCAGGTTTGCTCTTTCTTCGGTGAAGTTTCTCGGATTTCTGATCTCGGCACAAGGCAAGCAACCAGACCCCTCAAAAATTGAAGCACTCCTGCGAATACCAGTGCCAAAAACGTCAAAACAGGTGCTCTCCTGGCTTCAAACAGCTAATTTCTACAGACGCTTCATACGTAACTTTTCGAAGATTGCTGCGCCTCACCAAGCCACCATTCGCACTGTTGTGTTCAAGTGGACACCTGAGTGCCAGAAGGCCTTTGACACTATTCGCTCTGCACTGACATCAGCGCCAATACTGGACCATTTTGACGCTGATGCACCTACGACAGTCGCCACAGACGCATCTGCTACAGCCCTTGGGGCAGTGCTCACCCAGAAGAAAAACGACAAAGAGACTGTGATCGAGTATGCCAGCCGATTGCTTACAGAACCTGAGCATAAACTGCACAGCAACGTTTGGGAAGCTTTGGCCGTGCATTGGGCCATCACAGTGAAGTTTCGACATTACCTACTTGGATGACGGTTCCATCTTCTGACAGACAACTGGTCAGTTGCCTGCTTGACGACAAACTTTAAGCCCTCTCGACGCTTCACAGGAATGCTACACGATCTAGCAGAGTTTGACTTGTCTGTTGAACATCGACCAGGACGTCAGAACCATGTGGCTGACATGCTTTCACGTTACTCATGCGCCACAGTGTCTCAAGCGCACACCCTCAACACAATGCAAGCTGAAGATGAAACATGCAAGGCCATCCGTGCAAAGCTTCTGTCAGGACAGGAGAAGCAGAACTTTGTTGTGGCCAATGAAATCCTCTACAGGATTGTTAGTCCAGATCTGTACACAATTGTTGTCCCAGCCAAGTGACACAATGTTAAACGTTTCTTAAATGCAGCGCCCCTTGGCAGCCCCGTTTTTTTGTGTTGCTGCTGCGCCATGCCTAGCGGGCAATATATAAGGGGCCGCAGTAGTCGCGTTTTGGCAATAAAGATGTGAGTTCGTCACTACTAGGCGTGCTGGCCTGTTTCTTCGGTGGCTGCGTTTCGCGGGCCATACTCAGTTGTATCAACTGGCGACGAGGTGAAAAGGACTTTACTGCTGCGCGCACTACGTCCGACCCTTACTGCTGCTACGATACTGCTACTTCGGATTCTACTTCTGTGAAGGATGCCAGGGACTTCGCCGCTGCTGAGACGCATCCTTGTTTGACCGCTACTGCTCCTACCGCGACAAATCCAAGTTGCTGCCCATGCTACTTTTGAAGAACCCCTTCTTGTATACTACAGCAACGACTTACACTCCGGACTTCAGGCGCTACTACGGAAAGCGTCGCTACATCCTGCGACCTATTCCTCGGAATTCGAACGGTTGAGACGCTACCCGGACACTAACCCTACATCGAACGCTTCTGCTGCGACGCGTCCACGAACGCTAGGTATGCCGCGCCTGCTGCATTTCAAGTGAGTCATCGTTCCCGCACCGTTCGACCACCCATTCAACATACCAAATTTCGGCAGTCTCGAGCCATTCAAGGGTGGAGGAAATGACTGGCCCTGCTATGTGGGCCGACTCGAAACATTTTTCGCGGCGAACGATAATGCCGATGACAAAAAACGTCCGTATTTATCAGTTGTTGCGGACAGAAGACGTATGCGTTGCTTCGCAATTTGGTGAAACCCGACAAGCCGAGTGACAAAACGCTCCAACAGATTCTTTTGGTTCTTAGAAACTACTATTGCCCGAAGCCGTCTGCAGTCGTGCAGCGTTTCCGTTTCAACTCCCGAGTTCGCGCGGAAGGCGAATCTATCAGCGAGTTCATTGCAGCGCTGAAAAGCCTCTCTGAGCATTGCAACTTCGGTGCCGAACTAGAAGACATGATACGCGACCGTATTGTATGTGGTGTGAACAATGCAGAAATTCAAACAAGATTGCTGGAAAAAGCGGACCTCACTTTCCAGGATGCCGTGCAGACAGCCCTAGCAATGGAAGCAGCGAAAAGGGACGCCGGGGAGATTGCACAAGCTAGCCCTAACGGCACCTTTTCGACCCACCACATCTCGTCAGGCTACGAGGCCGTCACCTGCTATCACTGCGGGGGTGAACACCTTGCATCCGAATTCAAGCATGTGAGGACCGTCTGCAATTACTGCCACAAACGGGGTCATCTGGCGAAAGTCTGCAATACGAAACGAAAGGACAGCCAAGCCCGAAGCGCAGTGCTCACGAGCAGCGTTCGCCCACTGCACGAAGTTCGCAGGCGTCAAGCAACCGCCTTCGCGTGCACACTGTAGAAGATGAAGATGCCGCTGCAGTTTCGCCTTCAGAAGTCTGCGACATGTGGCATATTAACTACGCCGAACCGCCTCCGCCTTTCACCGTCACCGTTGACGTTTGCGGCAAGCCACTCCACATGGAAGTGGACACGGGGAAAAGCGTCTCCGTCATTGCCAAGTCGCGGCTCCTACAGCTTCTGCCTTCGGTTAATGTGCAGCCGTCGCAAGTGTTTCTGCGAAGCTATTCCGGGGAACTGAAGAAAGTCGAAGGCAAGGCTGACATCCTTGTGAAGTTTCATGGCAAGGAGGCGGATCTACCCATTTTTTTGACCGGGGACAATTCACCTACTCTGCTAGGACGCAACTGGATGCGCGAGCTGGGCATCGGCCTCTCCAATGCTGAAGTAAATATACATGCACTTTCTGCCATCAAACACCTATTCCAAGACTTCGCAGAGGTGTTCGAAGAAGGTCTTGGTACGCACAAAGGTGCTGAAGCGTCATTACATGTTCTTTCAGATGCCCCACCTCGGTTCTTCAAGCCACGCATTCTGCCATATGCCTTAACAGATGGAGTCACACAAGAAATACAACGATTAAGAAGAGATGGCATCCTTGTTCCAGTGAAAACATCCAGGTGGGCTGCACCTATTGTTCCTGTGGTAAAAAAGGACGGGCGCATTAGAATCTGTGGAGACTTTAGTGTCATCATCAACCCAGTAGCGAAAGTGGACAAATATCCAATTCCAAGAATTGAGGACCTGTGGACTGTCCTTGCAGGGCGTGCGAAATTCACCAAATTGGATTTGCGTGACGCGTATCAGCAAGTAGTTTTTGATGAGGCCTCCAGAGAGTACGTCACAATTTCGACACACATGGGGTTGTTTCAGTACACCTGCTCGCCTTTTGGAGTCTCGTCAGCTCCTGCTATATTTCAACGTGAGATGGAGAACTTGCTGAGAGAACTCCCACATGTGGCCGTCTATTTCGACGACATTCTTGTCACAGGTGCTAATGACGCTGAGCATTTCAAAAACCTTCGTGCTGTGCTTCGCAAGCTTCAAGAATCTGGCCTCAAAGTGAAACTCGAAAAGTGTCATTTCTTCGTGCCAAAAGTGGAGTATCTTGGGCACATCATCAGCAAGGCGTTTCCCCGAACGTCGACAAGGTGGCTGCCATTCTGCATGCCCCTGTGCCAAAAGACGTCAAAGAACTTCAGAGTTTCTTGGGACTTGTCAAATTTTATCGACGTTTTTGGCCTAATCTTTCTGCACTTCTTTCTCCCCTACACTCTCTTCTTTGTGATGGAAAGAAATGGGAGTGGGGGCAGGACCAGCAAGATGCATTCACAGCCTGCAAACACCTGGTGCCCTCAGCTCCAGTTCTCATACATTTCCGCCGACACGCCTGTGTGCCTTAGCTGTGACGCATCACCTTATGGCATAGGTGCAGTTCTGGCCCACAAAGATGCTGATGGCCGAGTTTGGTGCAGAGCGGTTCCACCAATACTTGTGGGGCATACCGTTTGAAGCATACACTGACCACAAGCCACTTCTCGGACTGCTGTGTGCCAACAAGCCTGTCCCTGTGCAAGCATCACCAAGATTAGTCCGGTGGGCTCTCAAGCTATCTGCGTACAAGTATGCACTTGTGTACAAGTCTGGAAGAGAGCTTGGCCCTGCTGATGCTGTTAGCAGACTGCCACTACCTAACGACAGCACCACACTGCCTGCCCCTGCCGAGATTTTCATGTTGGAGGAGGCCTATTCATGACTTCTTTCACCTGCTGTGGTGGCACGAGCCACCAGGAACGATCCAGTTCTGGGTCACGTTGTGCATTCTGTATTGAAAGGAGAGAACCTTCCAGCTGGGCCATAGTGGAACCCTTTCAGCACAAGCAGCTCAGAACTCAGTCTCCATGAAGGCTGCCTACTATGGGGGTCACGAGTAGTAATTCCCAAATCACTGCATGCCCAAGTTCTTGGAGTACTTCATGCCAGTCACCCTGGTATTGAAAAAAGCAAAATGATTGCCAGGAGCCATGTCTGGTGGCCAGGCATAGACAATGACATTGCCAACAGTGTGAAAAGCTGCGCTACGTGCCAGGCTCAACAACGGGCTGCGCAGCCGGTCCCACAGATGCGATGGCGGTTTCCGCACCGACCCTGGTCACGGCTCCACATTGATTTTCGGGGGACCATTTCTAGGACACACGTTCATAGTCATCGTGGATGCTTTCTCAAAGTGGATAGAAGTTTTCCCTGTGTCAGCCACATCTGCAGAAGCTACCATTTTTGCCCTGAGAATTGCATTCGCTCAGCATGGCCTCCCTGACGTAATAGTTTCTGACAATGGCCCTGCGTTTACCAGTGCACAGTACCTTGAGTTTTTAACTCGAAACGGAATACGCGGCATGCTTGTACCACCGTATCACCCCGCTTCCAACGGTGCAGTAGAACGAGTGGTACAGACTGTAAAGAACGAACTCAAGAAGTCTGGCTCTCGTGACTTCAAGACACAGATTTCCAGGTTTTTATTTCATTATCGGACAACCCCACACGAAGTAACTGGTCAGCCACCATGTGAGCTCCTAATGGGGAGAATGTTCAAGACTCTTCTGGATTCCCTGCGGCCTAGCCTACAAGCATCGGTGCTATTTAAACAACTCAAACAGAAGTTGAATGCTGACAGAGGGTCACGGCAGGCTCCATTACTCCAACCAGGAGATAAGGTGTATGCGAGAAACTTCCGCACAGGTGCACCATGGGCACCTGCCAGTGTTTCAGACGTCAATCCACCGTCGGCCCAGGTTCTTTGTCAAGACGGTTCGACATGGTGCCGACATAATGACCACTTGCGCCTTGCGGAGACAGCGCCATTTCGTCCTGCTGGAGCAGAAGTTTCTCCTCAACTGGGGCAGCCGCCCACCCATTCTCCAGCTGTCCCGGATGTGCTTCATGAGAGAACCAGCCATACATCTCCCAGCTGCACCCGACGTGCTACATGAGGAACAGTCGCCGGGAAGCGTATCTGGAAGTAACTGTGCCGTGGGTGACCCTGTTATGGCTGCACCTTGCACTCCACAGTTGCACCGTAGCACAAGAACTCGAATACCAGTGGTCAAGTACTCCCCGTAGCATATATCTTAAGAGGGGAGGAGTGACACAATGTGAAAAGTTTCTTAAGTGCAGCGCCCCCTGCTTTTTGTGTTGTTGCTGCGCCATGCCTAGCGGGCAATATATAAGGGGCCGCAGTAGTCGCGTTTTGGCAATAAAGATGTGAGTTCGTCACTACTAGGCGTGCTGGCCTGTTTCTTCGGTGGCTGCGTTTCGCGTGCCATACTCAATTGTATCACCAAGATGCAACAGCAAGTCTTTGAACTTGCTCATGATGCCAATGGACACATGGATCTGTCACGCACCCTCACAAGGATGAAAGACCGCTTTTGGTGGCCGAAGATGGCTGCTACTACGAAAGAGTATGTTGAAGCCTGTCAAGTTTGCCAGGTACACAACCGGCCTCCCACACGTTCAGTTGGCACAATATGTTACATGCCTACTACTGAGATTCCCTTCAGTGGCATAGCTCTTGACCACATCACAATGCCAGGAACAGAAGAGAAGTACATCCTAACGTCATTGACTTCACGACCAGATACATTGTCCCAGCAGCGGTGCCCACAACCTCAACCAAAGATGTGCTGAAGCACTTGCATTCGTTGTTCTACAGATTTGGAGCTCCTGACGAATGTCTCTCCGACCATGCCAAGTCATTTGAGTCTCACCACTTCAAGAATTTCATGCGCATGCATGGTGTGAACATGCATTTTTCAGTAGCATACCGTGCTGCCAGCAACGGACTTGTTGAGCGTGCCAATGGAACACTTGTGACAGTACTTCGGAAACTGTGCGATGGCGATAAGTCACTTTGGGTCATGAAACTAGAAGAAGCCACTTTCGCTGTCAATACAACCCACCATCGAAGCACTGGCTTTTCGCCCTTCAAACTTTTGTTTGGGTTCATACCAAAGCTGCCACATCAAAAAGTCCGCCCACATCAAACCTCTAACCTCAGCGAAAGGCTCCTGACACTGCCAGACCGCCGAAGCGAAGCAGTCAGTAACTCGGAATAAGCGCAAGAAACTCGGAAAACAATATATGACAGGACCGACTGCGATGCATCATTTGACATTGGCGACTTTGTATGGGTACGCCGACAAGAGCCTATCCTACAGGGATCTGAAAAGCTTGCTCCCAAGTTCAAAGGCCAAGTTATACGCAAGAGAACTCCAGTCACCTACGACGTTCGACAGGTAACCAACTCCACAATGTCTAGACAAGACACTCGAGTTGTTCATGTAAGCCAGATGAAGAGGTATCGTTCACCATACTTCGACCCAATCCTGGCTCAGCCAACTGAGGGAGATGAACGCCCTACTCCAGACTCCGCCGAGTTGCCACCCGAAGACCACGTCCCTGTTCACGCCACCGCTGAACTTTTAGACGCACATACCTCACCTTCACATGTAGATGAAGCCTCGGCCCACCTCCAAGTCGACTCCCCCTACGTCATCGCACACGACCCCGACATCTACAAGACTACGACCTGTCAATGCTAGACTAGTTTTTCTTTTCGAAGTGAACTTGGACTTCTAGGTGGGGTGTGATGTGAGCTTCAGCTGTAAACATAGCTGTATTCGAGAACCAGGTCAAGCAACCCTGAGAGCCGTTGGACGTTTTTCCGAAGAAGAGAGCGGAGAACCGGGGTTTTCAGCCTTGTACAATGTGACCGTACCTTGTAAATCTGCCTAATTAAACGTTTTCCAGCCTTTCCACCCGCTTCCTCCGCTCACAGAACAGAAGGCTCTGGCTCCTTCAGCAAACAGCCCAAGTTGTGCAGTGCTGCACAGGCTGTTATAATGACGACGACGTTTTCTGCCTTATCAAGAAAAACAGTGCTTCCAGACGCGGAACGCACTTTCAACAATGTTGCGTGTCCTTACGTGGCCTTTGTGGTACCTGTGTGTATAAAGGAATATTACGTTACCCCAAAAGCATTATGATTCAATGCCACACCTTAACAATGTGGGACATGTTTCCGTCGTGCAACGTCACCGACATGTGAACTTACCTTCCCTGTGGTGTGTGAGTTGGGCCAGGGTCTGAGAGTGGTGTCAGCAGGAATGGCTGACATGCATACCCCGCATTTCCCAGAAACACTACAGGCACCCTTCTCTCCTTGTGGTGTACCCACGAGTTCGAATTGTCAAAAATTCGGCTATCGTGCACCGAGCCTGGCCAGCCGGCAACAATGTCAAAATTTGCAATTATGGTCCGGCGACAGCCTACATCAAACCAGCAACATACCAGTCAGCAGAATTAGGAAGCATTTACTTTGTGGGTTTGGGATAAACTACCTGTGTAGTAGCGATGCATCTTGATACACTTAATCACTCTTGATAATAAGGCCTTTCGAACGCAGACAGCAGTTTTCCTTGACAAGCCCCACGAAACACACATTAATGTGCAAGCAGAAAAAGAAAAAAAGAGTGTTACAACGTTCTAGTGGTGCACTTTATAAAAAACAAAGGTACATTATAATACAATCGCTGGGTTTCAAATAAAATGACGGCCATCGAGCGCAGCAAAACATGCGACGAAGGTACAAGCTCCGAGCCGCTTCATATTGTGACAGCCTAGTAGGAGACGGGAAAGCTGGTGTAGAGGACATATGAAAGCACTTTATCAGAGCAGTCAACGCAATGTCGTTGTCGTCTGTTTTTCTACATGCACACCACTTCAGCATCGTTTTCATCGCCTGGCACATACCTGTAGCGGCCATATCCCTTTCCGACCCAGCGACCAGTACACTGGACATAAGAACAAAAGGTGATGAAAAAAGCGAACGAAGCCCAAAATCAAAACCGAAACCACTTCCACAGCTTCCGGAAGAGAAGAGGAATATCTCGATCGAAATAGTTCCTCTTTCGGCCGCATCTTCTCAGGAGGGCAGCACAGAGCAATGGCGTCCTCCATGACCAAACAGCCGCGCGCAATGTGCTCAAGCAATTTGTTTTAACGTTTTCTCCTGACTCAATTCAAATAAATTCGTGCGAGCTAATTAAGCTCTGTTTGAAACAATGTGGTTAAAAGTTTGCCATAGTTATGAGTAGTTTTTTCGCAATGTGACAATATTTTTTGTCCAGTGTACTGGTCACTGAGATTGAACTGGCGCGTTTTGTTGATGTCCCCGTGCAAGCAGGTTGCGTTTGATTTTCAATATTTCTGGCGCCAAAATTGCATAACTCCTAATGTCATGGTAGAAATATCTTGATGTGGATTTTTCATACAAGTAACATGATCTTGAGCATTATTTGGTTCTTTTATTTGCGGAAAAGACGCTCACTAATGAAGAAATTCAGGAGCTTTTGTTTGGGGACCACTCCGACCTAGACGTCGATTCGGACTCGGGCGACGAAGCAGAGAAATTCCAGCCAGAATCTCTACTAGATGAAAGCAGCGACGATTCTTCCAGTGGAGATGAAAATGACCAAAACGAAAAGTTTGACAAAGTATCTCGACCACAACGTTCATGCCGAAAAGTAGCACAGTCGTGGACGGCACAGAAATTTTCAGCGCCGATTTACATCGAAAGAACCGTACCCGCGCAACACTGTCAAGAGCCCCAGATGCCTTTGACACTTTTTAAAGAATATTTTGAAGAAGACTTTTGGGAGTTCATAGCAACCAGAACGAACTTGTACCGGGTTCAGACAAATGGGACCACCCAAGGCATGACAGCCAAAGAAGCCAAAGCTCCCTTTGGAATGCAGATTGTAATGGGCAACCTGAAGTTCCCTCAGGCCCGCATGTATTGGGCAGCAGCAACTCGAGTATCATTAATTGCGGATGCCATGCCCAGAGATCGCTTCTTCCGTCTCAGAAACACCTTGCACGTCTGCAACGACACCGATTATGATAAAAGCAACTGATGCTGCAAGGTTCAGGCCCTCCTAGACCATGTGAGGAAAGACTGTCTGAAAATTCCCAGGTCTAATGCAGCCTGTGTGGACGAACAGATGATTCCATTTACAGGCAGAACACAACTGCGTGAGTATGTTCGGGGGAAGCCAAACCCGACCGGACTCAAGAACTTTGTGCTTGAGGCTCTCTCGGTCGGGTATTGGACTTTGAAACCTACCAGGGTGCCACAACGTGAATTCCCACTGAGCACAAAGATCTCGGAATCGGAGGAGGAATTGTCATCAGACTTGCAGACTCAATGCCTCGAGGGAATGACTGCGTCTTGTGCTTTGACAGATTTTTCACGCCCGCACCGCTAATTGAGCGCCTTCTTGAGGAGGAAATGTTCGGTCACGGCAATGTGATGACAGAGTCAAGACAGCTCTCAAATCCAATAAAGAGCTACTTGCTGAAGGACGCGGATCGAGTCATGAGGAGGTGAGTGCTGACTTAAAATTGGTGGTGGTGAAATCGATGGTTACGCGGTGAGTTACGCTGCTTTCTTCATAATGTGGAGCTGAGTCAGTTGACTCTATAACGCGCTACGACAAGAAACAAAAAAAATATGTTGAAGTCGAAAGGCCTGCAAGCATCCGATTCTACAACACTCACAAGGGAGGATTAGACCTGAACGACTTTCTCATCAGTCTGTATTGCATAAAAATGAAAACAAAAATTGGTCTGTAAAAGTGATTTTCCACTTCACGGATCTCGCCTTGGTTAACAGCTGGCTGAGTTACAAAGAAGACACCAAAGAGGCAGGCTACAAGAAGAGCCAAGTGCTTCACCTGCTAGACTTCAAGATGCAGGTAGCAGAAGCTCTTATCAGGGGCTCCCAAGAAAGAAAACAGCGTGGTAGGCCATCTACAGATGCTTCTGTTCAACACGAACACCACCACAGGGCTGCTGTGCAAATACCAGGGCTTGACGTGTGTTTTTATCAAGAAGGCCATTGGTCAGATCCGCAAGTGATGGCAAATTCCCCTAGGTGTCGACTCCCCGAATGCAAGGCAAAGTCGCAAGTTCAGTGCACAAAATGCAGTCTTTCTTTGCTTGAAGGCAGGCAAAAACTGTTTTCGCGATTTCCACAGCAAGTAAGTGCCAGAGTAGACCTTAAGTTTGAATGTTTCATCGAGCACAAAGGAGATAATGCAAGACCATGTCGCTCCTAGTCCAATTTCCTTCTTTTTCTTAAGTCAGGCACAACTGTACTTGTGATTCTAAGAACAGGTATGCTCTTGAGATGACAGACATACAGCATTGTTGCATCAACGAGCAAAGCAGATTATGTGCAACAAATAAATCCCAGTGTCCACTATACTGGACATGGTTCTCCATTGAAAACCACTGTACTTACTGTCTTCATAATTTTTACACGCTCTTTGATAGCTTCTTAACCGCAAAAAACCACCAGCAATTTTTTTCTCACCCACAAGAAAATTCGGGATGCAAATGGATTTAGGATGTGGCATTTTGCGACTTCCGAATTTTGATTGATAAATGTATGGGGTTTTATGGCGCAAGGGCCAGATATGACCAAAGAGCGCCATGCACATGGTGATCGGTTTTCAATGAATTGTTCGTGAAATGGAGAAATGTACTTCGAATGGTGGATGTGGCATGGCGGATGTGGCCAGTAGTGTGGCACATATTTCTCTTCGATCATAGTGTCAATACTTTCTGAGCTTGCACACGTTTGTCCTGTTTAAATTTCCTTTGTATAATTTATTTTTGAAAAGAAGGAGCCAATTGAAATTAAAGGATATTTCTACTCTGTAATACTGATGAAACTTTTGAGGGCATACTTATGTTTTATGAAAGGATGTGTTCCAAAGTTCGTAGGCATCATTGTAATCTGAATAATAATTTGAGAAACATACTGACAAACACATAAAATCAGTTTGTCTTGTGACGGATCAAAAAAGTTTTTGACCTTTTAAGAGAGAAAATGTTTCATTTGAGTAACTCGGCAGCTTAGGTCACAGATTAGGTCCCACTCACCAATCATAAAGGCAGGAGCTGCTTATGAAGGAATCAAATGTTCCCCACATGTTCTTGCGAATCCCTTCTAACGTGACCAAGGGTCTACATCGTGCTTTCTCACTATTGGGAAGAGTACTAGCACTCTGTTCTGAAGCAGTACAAGCACTCTTGGGGAGTAGAAACACTCGTCTTGGAGGAGTAGAAGCAATCAGTCTGGGGGAGTACTATTACCCCTGTAGGGAGAGTATTGGCACTCAGCGGAAGAGTACTAAAACTCCCTTGCGGTGGATTAACAAAACTGTCAGGAGGAGTTTGCCTACTCTCTCTCAAAGAAGGTCGATCTACTCTCGAAAAGAGAGTGAAATATGGGACAAGCAGATAGTCCCTCAAAGAGAGTGCCTGGAACTCTGTTTTTAGAGCGTACGTGGTGTCGCAACACACCAAACACCTACTCACGCAGACGCCCCTGCAGGTAAGAAAATTTATGTTCATAAGTTTCAGATGAGTCTCTTCGACACACAACAACCTTGGATTATGTTTGCGTAGGAGTGCTCTAATAACGTCTAGGTTATGAAGAAGTCTTCTAGAATTCGATTGTATTATTTATGTCTCCATGATGATAAATGTGCTGTGTGCTTTAAGAGACAGCGATTAGCTCATGGGCCTTTTCCAGGCACCGGGACACGAGCTTTATCTTTTTTGGAGCGGTCGAAAGATGCTCCCCGCTCCTTGGGCGCCGTCTTGCTGGTGGCTGTGTCCATCGCCTCTTGTGAGGCGCTGGACTCGCGCTCTTCCGAGCACTGTGTTTGACATGCTCTCCGCACGTTGGACGAGACCTTTCATGCCACCTGCCCGGAGGTGGATAGCCCCCTTCTACTGGGGTGGCGGAGCAGTGCTAGCTGCAACCGCCGGGAAGACAGATGGCATCACCGCCGGCTCACTGCGTGTGGGCCGGACAGCCGCCGGGAGCCGTTGTGGCACCGCCACCTGACGCACCACTTCGTCAAAGCTGTTTGGTGGCAGGTATGACATCTGCCTGCGAGCCTCCTTAAACATTATATTTTTGTCACGCATACGTTAACGCCTGGTACGCTTGCTTGAGCGGGCGGAAGGAACACATGAACGCAAGGTGCAGCACACACAACATTCATTCAATATGGACTTTTAACAACAGGGACACACGGTAACATTCAACACTTATTGCACAGGAATGCGTCCTCCCTTGCTAAGCTTTCCGCTCACACTAACGCGTTTACTAACGTCTGTGCAGCGATCGTCTATACGTTATAGTAGAGGCGCTTACAGTACCGGTTATGTTCTGGGCGGGTATCAGCGTCCCCCCGATCTGTGGTCCGTCGTTGTAATCCGGTCGTCTTCAGTCGTCGCTGGCGTCTGGCGTCACCGATGCCCTAGTCGACGTGACGAAGGCACAGTCAATGAGGAGCTGTCGCGCTCCGGCAGAGCGAGGCTCGTGCCGTCTGGCGCTCCCGGTGCGCGCCGGCCCAACTTAGTTGCCTAGACGGGACGGTGACTGGCTGCAGCCAGCCTCCACGCGTCGACGTTCAGTGGTGTAAACGCTGATGCGTCCTGGCAGGTAGGTCCGGGCCAGCGGTAGTTTCGGGGACGTCGGTCATGTGCTCGCAAAGCCTGGTACTCGGGCGGGACGTCGATGCGTCGCCTAGGAACTGGGGCAGGATCCATAGAGGCGATCTCCGGCCGTCTTCTCCTGGAACATGTTCTGCGCCCCGGCCACCACGTCCTTCTCTGCTGCGATTCATATAACGTAGTGTACTTGCTCGAGTGCGGCACTTGCCACATGCAATACATAGGCCAGACTGAAACACCTTTCAGGATCCGTTTTAACAACCACAGGTCACATGCCAAATCCCAACCAAATCTACCACTCTCGAAACATGTTAACATGCCGGGCCACTCATTTAATAATCTCAAAGTAACAATGCTCGAATCTGGATTCCGCACCAACCATGACCGTGAGCTTCGCGAATCTTACCTGATTCACAAATTTAACACTGTCTCGTCTGGAATAAATGAAAACAAAGGAAAACTAACCTGTCTAACTTTAGATTGAGCACAAATATACACTTCCCACACAGTGTACACACATGATTTCAGCGCTTTTTTCTGTCTCTTATTTTACATGTGGCTTTTCTGACGTATATCACTGAGGCTCGAAGTTGTACGCTTAACATATTAATGTTTAGATAATTCGAGGTTGCACTTAGAGATGCTATGTGCTAAACGTCACGCCTTTGTATCTGCATGTGTAAGTCATTTTGTTTTCACTACACATAACCATTGTAACCGCTGGCACTTACTTGAGAGTCATGTTTGTATGTATTGTATCGTGAACACATCTGCATTTCATTTTTTTTATATTCCAAAATGCGTGTCATGGACAATCATTTATAATGCGCAATGATAATGATTTATGATGCGCAGTGTATGGTCTAGTCAGTGTAGATAGCGCGCCCTCTGCTCGTGATACGGTGCCTTTAAAGCTGTGTACGTGTTGTACATGCGTCACTGTACTCTGACGAAGGCTGGTCCACCAGCCGAAAACGTTAAGTAAAAGAAGTCTTCCAAAAAGTTCGTCGTCTCTTTCCTGCGTATATATATACATATATATATTGTCGCAGGAAGAAAGCAGGCCCACGAGTGTAAAATACTGTATATTTACAACTGGCGTATACGACATTCAGGCAACTGCCAGTCTTCCTCTAGTCCAATTCAACTTCTTCCTTCCCTGCACCGTAACATCACCCTCCCGGCACAGTAGCTCTGTCCCGGTGCAAGTTTAGTCTGCAAGCCTCACTTAATGGGGGGGGACATAGGGCTTGAGCGTGGCGACGTGAAAAACATCACTGTTGACGTTGGCAGACACTGAAGGCTGACCGACTGGGGCGATTTCGTATGTCACATCAGACAGTTGGCGTAAGATCTGGTACTGACCAGAATAACGGGAAAGTAGTTTTTCCGACAAGCCGACGCGACGTGAAGGCGTCCAGAAAAGGACAAGGGAACCAGGTGAAAAATGGTAGTTTCGGTGCCGAAGGTCGTAGCGTCGCTTTTGAGAAGCTTGTGAGACTGTGAGGCGATGATGGGTGACATCTCGGGCCTGGGCGGCTAAGTCAATAGCTTCGCGAGCGTAACCAGTGCTGGGTGATTGTACTGCGGAAGGCAGCAACATGTCAAAGGGCAAGGTGGGGTCGCGGCCATACAAAAGGTAAAATGGTGAAAATCCGGCAGTGTCATGACGGGACGAGTTGTATGCGAAAGTGATGTATGGTAAAGCGGCGTCCCAGTCCCGGTGATCGTCGGAAACGTACATGGCCAGCATTTCAGTTAGCGTGCGTTTGTGTCGCTCGGTGAGGCCGTTCGTTTGAGAGTGGTACGCGGTAGCAATCTGGTGTTCTGTAGAACAGGAGCGGAGCACATTATCGACAACCTTCGACAGAAAGTAGCGGCCGCGATCCGTCAGCAACTGGCGAGGGGCGCCGTGGTACAGGATGACATCGTATAGTAAGTCGACGACATCTGTAGCGCAGCTAGTTGGTAGCGCTCGCACAATGGCATATCTTGTGGCATAATCAGTTGCTACAGCAATCCATTTGTTTCCTTTGATGGAAATTGGAAAGGGGCCAAGGAGGTCTAGGGGCTCTGTAGGGACATCAAATGGTTGAAGCAAACCAGATGGTTGAAGCAAACCAGCGGGAGGCATAGCAGGCGTCTTCCGGCGCTGACACAGGTCGCAAGAAGCGACAACGGCACACAGAGCGATAAATGCCGGGTCAGAAGGAGCGGCGCCGCAGGCGGTCGTGTGTACGAGTGATGCCCTGATTTCCAGAAGTAGGAGCGCCGTGAAGTTGCTGGAGCACGGCGAGTCGAAGGTGCTTGGGAACGACTAGTAGGAGCTCCTGGTCGTCAGGATGAACGCTACGATGGTATAAAGTTCCATCGCGCAAGGTGAACATACAGAGGGACGGGTCATTGGGCGAGGAGCTTAGGCGTTCCATAAGTGTTCAAAGAACAGGATATTTGCGCTGCCCATCACCAATATGGAGGAAGCCGGAGAGGGATAGAACACTGATGTCCGAGTCTGCATCGGTATCGTCCGGTTGACCCACGGGATTGCGGGACAGGCATTCAGTGTCTTTATACAGGCGCCCTGACTTACACATAATAGAAAATGTAGATCGTAGACGCAATGCCCAACGTGCAAGTCGTCCGGTTGGGTCCTTCAAAGAGGAGAGCCAGCAGAGGGCGTGAAGATCGGTTACGACGCAGAAGCTCCGACCGAAAAGGTACGGCCGAAATTTTACAACCGCCCATATGAGCGCGAGACATTCTCTCTCAGTAATGGAGTAATTTCGCTCGGGCGTGGTAAGAAGGTGGCTAGCGTAAGCGATGACACGGTCTTGGCCCTGTTGACGCTGAGTGAGGACAGCGCCGATGCCATGACCACTCGCGTCAGTTCGTACTTCAGTGGGCGCAGAAGGGTCAAAGTGTGACAGAATTAGGGTAGTTGTAAGCCGCTCAATCAGGGCAGAGAAGGCTTTCTCCTGCAGTGGTCCTCAAGAGAAAGAGACGTCTTTCTTAAGAAAGTCAGTGAGAGGGTGAGCGATGTCGACAAAATTTTTCACAAATCTCCGGAAATAAGAGCACAAGCCCAGAAAACTACGGACATCGTTTGTTGAACAAGGTACAGGAAAATTTCGCATGGCGTGAGCTTTCTGTGGATCAGGTTGGATTCTGGCAGCGTTTACGAGGTGGCCGAGCGTGTTAATTTCACGGCGACCGAAATGGCACTTGGAGAAGTTTAGCTGAAGGCCAGCCCTGCGAAACACGGAGTATGGTTGTGAGGCGCTGCAGGTGGCTCTCAAAGTTCGGCGAAAACACAATCACATCGTCGAGGTAACAGAGGCATGAAGACTACTTCAAGCCGTGCAAGAGAGAGTCCATCATGCGCTCGAATGTAGCTGGTGCATTGCATAATCCAGAGGGCATAACTTTAAATTGATACAGACCGTCCGGGGTGACGAAGGCGGTTTTATCGCGGTCTACCTTCAACACAAATTGCACCACATCTCACAGGCCGTGCGGCAACAAGCCCCTCTCACCCCACAAGAAGCCCTGGATCTCTCACTGCATATCAAGCCATGAAGCAATATAATCGTTATCAAGACCCCAAGTTCAATAGCAGCAGAGGAAATTGCTGCGATTTCTCAGCTCGCACTTGGGCCAACCACGCACACTGTCACAGCATACATAACCGCGCCGGCCAACTCCTGCAGAGGGGTTATCCAAGGAGTGGACGCCGGCGCATCTTCGGAGCACCTGATGCAGAACTTTTGGACCCACCATACTAGCCGCCCGGATGATAGCTGTTCAGAGAATGCTATTACAGTCGATCCCGGATATATCGAATTATTGCCTATATCAAACAGTTGAAAAATCCCCTTGGGAATCCCATGCAAAAGTATAGCGCTATTGTTCGCGTATATAGAACTCCCGTGCACCGGCATATCGATGTATCGAACTCCGTGCTGAGCTTCGCCACAGCAAGTGCGCTTCTCCTCACGAAGCTCTCGCGATGTTCCCGCGATCTCACGCGCGCCGCCCCGCACTCCGAGAAAGGGGAGTGTGGGTAAAAGGCACGTGACGAGGAGCACTTGGAGTGCAATTGGGTGTCAAAGGTAAGCGGGAGGGAGAAACCACGCTGACCGCAGGCGCCCGTTTCCTGTGTTTTGGTTGGCTGACACCGCTGGCGCAGCGAGACGAACGAGGTCAGTGCAGCTTGGGCTTGTGGTAGTGCGGAGACGTGCGTCTTTCGATTCACTTTGTTCCTTTTATTCACGAGGCCAATGAGGCCAGTGCGTTTCTCTTTCCGCTTTTGGCATGTGTTCCGGAGTCATGGCCACAAAAAAACGCAACAATTAGGATTTTTCAACAAAGGCGGACATCATTCGACTGGTGGAGGCTGGCGAGAAAAAGTCGTCGGTCGCCGCGGCGTTAGGAATTCCTCGCAACACCCTAAGTACGATCCTCAACAACAAAGCCGATGTTAAGTTGAAGGCAGCGCAGTCCAGTCACCCTGGAGTGTGTCGTGTGCGCATCCCAACCTTTGAAAGGTCGACAAGGCATTGTACACCTTGCTTTTGGAGACACATCCCAAGAACATACCTTTTGACGGCCCAATTGTTGTGGAGAAGGCCAAATGGTTTGCTGTGGCTTTCGGAGAAGAAAGCTTCACTGGCGGCACTGGTTGGCAGCAACGATTTAAGAGTCGCTACAGCATCGTCGGAAAGACCCTTTTGGGCGAAAGCAGGCGACTAGCACAAGTCACATAGAGAAGTGGTTGTCCGAAGAGTCGCCAAATATTTCCGACAGCTTTTCGTCATCGCAGATATTCAATGCAGATGAGAGGGCACTGTTTTGGCAAATGCTGCCAAACAAGTCTCTGCATCTGAAGGGCACCGCATGCCATGGTGGAAAGAACAGCAAAGTTCGCGTATCAATTTTGCTTGCTGCAAATATGGATGGGTCATGCAAACACGGCCGTTTGTTATCGGAAAGAGCAGGTCACCAAGCTGCTTTAAGATCGCGAAAGGCTCAAAGGCCAGTTCAATACGCGTCCAATAAGAAAGCTTGGATGACATGCGACTTTTTCGTTAAGTGGCTACAGGCGTGGGATACTGAACTGGAGAAGTCTGGTGGCAAAGTTTGTCTTCTTAACAACTGTTCGGCCCATCATGTTGTCTGCCCATTAAAGCAGATCCCCCTCAAGTTTCTGCCACCAAACCCAATGGCAAAACTTCAGCCTCTCGACCAAGGCATTGTGAAAGCGTTTAAGGTTGGGTACAGACGAGACTGGTGCAGAGGCTCCTAATCAACCTTCGATTAGGAATCGAACTCAAGGTGGACTTCCTCGGAGCCATTCAAATGCTGGCTGGTGCTTGGAACAACGCGAAGGAAAGCACAATTGTGAACTGCTTCCGCAAAGCAGACTTTGTGGTAGCTGCAGACGACGGATGTCTTGACAGTGAAGACGATGACACTGGATGCCTGGACAGCAAATTTCGTGAGCTCTCGGCATTCCCAGGTGCCATCCCAGGCAGCGTTACAGCACGCAACTTCGTCCGCACTGATGACGGCGTGCAAGCTGTAGCGGATCGCACTGATGCGGAGATTGTGGCTGACAGATGGGTGACGAGGACGCAGACTTGAGCAGCAGCGAAGGTACCGACGAAGAGGACCAACCATCATGCACGGCAGCTTAACTTGCATCAGCTTTCAGCATCATTCGCCGCTGTTGTGGCACAATGAAAAGCTGGCCTTTCTCATTTGGACACTGTCAACAAGCTTGAGGACAGGTTAATGAACTTGATGGTGCAGAATAACAAGCAAGCAAAGGTCACAGATATTTTTCTTCGGAAATAAAGTGCTCTGGTCATCGCGCTGTGTTTTTGTTTTTTTACGCGCCTTGAAGGCACAGATTGGTAAGTTCCCGTTAGTCACATCAGGAAACTGCCTTGAGATGTGTGTAGTTGTTAGAGAAGCTTTTAACATGCATATTTTATTTTTTGAATTATCTATATATCGAACTATTTCGCTATCCCTTTCGAGTTAGATATATCCAGGATCGACTGTATTACATTAGAAGGAAGCCTTGTCCCCAGGAAAGTCCTCTATCATCAAGCTATGTTCCAATGTTTGCCCCACCACCCCAAGCACAGCTCTGTTACTTATGCCTGATGTATGATCATCGTGCTGACAACTGCCCCACCAAATCAACTATTATCATATGTCCTGACTGCACGAGACAACTCAAGCAAGCAGGAGAACACCAATGCTTTCTCCTCTGCTTGCACTGCAGTGGAGATCATAGGACCAATGACCCCAGCTGCCAAATTAAAAGGCAGAAAGACCATAACAAGACAGAACGAACCTACTTACAACGCATCAACCAGCAGCAGCCTCCACTTGGTTCCAGCATCCCCAACACTGCAACCTCGACTGGTTACCATCGCGAATACCCTGCATTATTATCGCACAGACAGCAACTGCAAACAACACAGACGCAACAGCCCCAGAAGCAACAAGATATGTGGCCTAACACACTGCTGTCACAGCCGACGACTTCGGCAAGCGCTACACCGAACGTGCAACGACTGGCCTCGAGCAAAAGCCCTGCGCACACCCCAGTCTGGGAGAATCGACACACCCAAGGCGCCTGTTAAGCCAAGCACTCCTATCAACCCGCGATCCCCATACTTCAATACCCTAACACCACAAGCACATTCTCCTACTCCAATTTACAAAGCACCACAATAACAGCAACACCCACAAATCAGAGACCTTGTTAGAACGCTTTGAAAGCCTAGAAAAGAAACTCAATACCTCACCGACATTGTCGAAAAAGTTGCGTCAGCCTATGAACGTCACAAAATGCCACACCGTGCTAGAATGAGTAGACCGCATGCTTAGTGCCTTCTTCCAGATGAAGATCTTAGCTACGAAGACATGGACCACATGTCTCATTCGCAAAAGAGACAACTTCCTGATGACCCAACCAACACCTCCAGCACCCAGTATAAGACTACGAAGGTCGCTATTCCATGGCAGAAGTAAGGCACAGAAACTTTTGCGTTTGGCAGTATTACTGCCGTGGTTTTAGTAACAAAAAAGCAATAATGATGCAATACTTTGTAAAATAGAAAAACCCACCACATGAGTTATTTCTGCAAGAAACATACAAAGAACAGAAGATCCCAGGATACACAGCTACACGCTCAGCGCACAACGAACACGACCAACCTTTAATTTCGATGTACATAAAACATAACTTTAAACACTCCAAAGAAATAGCACCAGACTCTTTGCAAAGTGTGCCTTAATAACTACAATATACCCGGACACCTCACAACGATCTGCCAAGCTGTACAACGTCCACAATCCACCAAAATCCACGTCTTTTCAACTTTAGTCGCATTTTCAAGCACGCTAAAAAAGATGAGATAACACATGACATTTACATCATGGGAGACTTCAATGCGCCCAACACATCATGGGGATACAAGGCGAACGTGAAAATGAACAGGTTGCTGGAAGACAACAAACAAATTTCAGTACACAGTTCTCAACACTCCGGGGATAACAACTCACTCAGGGGCACAAAATCAAGTTCCTACTACACCGCACCTCGCGTTGCACAATGGTGAATATGCTACGAGCTGGGAGAACAGCCACAAAAACCTAACTAGCGACCACGACATAATAAACATCACTATACACATGACGCCTCGAAAGCGCCGCACTACTGTCACCTTCACAAATTGGGACAAATTCCGGAAACTGAGGCAGAATATCACTCATACAGGGCATGACTTAGACACGTGGGCTAAAGGCCTGATACAAACTAAGACAGCAATTGCAGACACACACACAACTTCAGCGCCGGCCTGGCCCGCACCTCACACACGTCTGGAAAAAACGCAAAATGCTATTGAGAGCCTTATCCAAGCACCCGCAAAACAATCAGCTTCGTGAAAAGGTAGATGATATAACTATTCAAGCGATCAATCATGCCCGGGCGCTGGAACAGACAGAATGGAACCATATTTGTGATAGCATCCAGAATACGTTAGACAAAAAACACACGTGGCATTTTTTTCATGCCCTTCCCGGCACAAAGAAACAAGTGATTCCTACCATACAGAAACACGCCACTACGCAAGGTATAAACAAAACATTTGATGAACTTCGGACCCTTTACATACCTGCGGCACATCATTCACTGTACAAAGACTATGCGAGCCCCCCAAACGACAACATCGATGCCGTCTTCACTATGGCAGAACTACACATAGCATTGTTGCAAAACAATAGGGTGACGGCGCCGGGTCCTGACGGCATCACATATACTCTTCTGCGTAATCTGCCCGACGGAGATAAAGAAATGCTTCTCTCGCACATAAATGAACTTTGGAACACAGGCGCCCTCCCAGATGAATGGAGATCATCACACATTACTATGATCCCAAAATCAGGGAAAAAAGCCACGCTTTGCAACCTCAGGCCAATATCCATAACATCACGTATGGGCAAAACAATGGAACAGCTAGCATTGAACAGACTAGAAGAATGTTTGGATAACACGAAAAATTTTCCGCACCAGCTCGTAGGCTATTGCAAGAACATTTCTGTTGTAGCGGGTGGCAGAGTGACTGAGACGATCCAAGAGCACGTACCGCACTGTTTTATTTCAGTGACAGCGAACTAGATACTATATAGGCTGCTTGCCTATGACGTAACATAAAAAGAACGAATCATGTTTATCATGTGTGGCACAGCACTTCATATCACTTCTCCCATTCTTTTAAAACTGCAGTCTTTGCACGGATCTTCGTTGTCGGGTAGACCTCCGTAAGACCGGCGGACTTGGGGGAGAGAGAGCCTTTTCGGCTGGGAGGGACGTTGGAGGTGTTGTCGGAGGAACAGGCGCAGCGCCACTTGCTTCTGGGGTGGCCAGGCTGCACCAGGCTTCTGGCGTTGATGTGGGCCGATTCTTGTTGTCCGAGCTGGGTTGAAGCGAGTCGGGAGCCTCCGCTTTTGGGGTCACGGGTGACACAAGGCACGCGACGGAAAATTTGGTTGAAGTGACGTCTGGCTAGGCCATCTGGAGTGTCGACCGTTACAAGGCGTGAACCCTCTATGCTCTTGACGATGCCTGGACGCCAACGCTTCCCTTGACCAAAGTTGCGCACCCACACCTGGTCGCCGGACTGGAATCTAGGAGGCTGCGAGTAACTTCGAGGCAGAGAAGGTACGCAAGTATCCAAGCGCGAACGAATTTGATAGTTCAGCAGCATCTCTGAAGGAGACTTGCCGCACGGTAGTAGGGTACGTCGATAACCTAGGAGCACTCGCACTAGTTTTGTTTCGAGATCGTTTACCATCGAGTGCTTAAGAAGGCCATCCTTTATTGTGAGGACCGGACGCTCTGCGAGACCATTAGATTGTGGGTGGTACGGCGCACTAACGTAGACGAGTTATGTTGTTGACAGTCATGAACTGGGAAAACAGCTGACTTGCAAACTGAAGCCCGTTATCTGATACAACTGTTTGCGGCAAGCCAAAACGCGCAAACAATTCTCGAAGCCGCGCAATTGTGACTTCTGTGGTCGCCGACTTCACGGGAAGTGCCTCAATCCATTTAGAATGGGAGTCGACGACTATCAACAGCATGCGTCCCTCTATCGGTCCGGCGTAATCAATGTGAAGCCTTGACCATTTGGTTCCCGTTTCTGGCCAACAGATAGAAACCTGTCGATGGGGCATTGGCTGAGCTTGTACACATGAGATGCACGAACGTGCAAGGCTTTCGATCTCACCATCCAACCCAGGCCACCAGAACAGCGTCCGAGCCAGTCTTTTCATCGCAGATGCACCCTGGTGTGACCGATGTAGCCCAGCGAGCATGGAGACTCTCGCTTTGCGGGGTACGACGATGCGATGACCCCAGTAGAGCAGGCCTTCTATGCTTGACAGCTCCAGTCTTCTGCAAAAATAAGGTTGAAGGTGATTGTGACACGGTGACAAGCGTTTAGGCCATCCATTCAGTACAAAGTGCTGCACAACGCTAAGGTTTTCATCTCCGTTCGTCAGCGTCCGTATGGCATCCGCTGGCACAAACGAGCTGTCAAGGGTCTCTGAAGACAGCACGTATTCTGGTAAGGTGCCCGATCTACAAACACAGGCAAGCGGCTCAGTGCATCCGCGTTGGCGTTTTCCTTGCCGGCCTTGTACTCTATGCGGTAGCTATATAAACTTAGAAACAGAGCCCATTTCTGAATACGTGCCAACGCCATTGGGGGCACAGGTCGATCTTCACGTAGAAGTCCCACCAGTGGTTGGTGGTCCGTGACCAATATTAACTCGCAGCCCAGCAGGTAGTCTCGAAACTTTGTTACTCCGAATACCAATGCGAGCGCTTCCTTCTCGAGCTGAGAATAATTCTTTTCGGCGTGTGTTAACGTGCGTGAACGGAAGGCAATGGGCTTATCCAATTTTCCAATTCGGTGCGAGATTACGGCACCTAAACCCAAAGGTGACGCATCGCATTCCAAACACACTGGTTGGTTGGGATCGAAATACGTCAGAACAGGCGAACTCAGAAGTGTTTGTTTAGCCTCGAGATATAAATTTTCCTGCGCCGTTCCCCAGTGCCATTTATGCTCTTTTTCACGCAAAAAATACAACGGCGCCAGCATCGTTGACATGTGTGGCAAGAACCGGTGATAAGTCAACAGACCCAAAAACGAGCGCAGCTCGCTTACATTCGTAGGCCGTGGCGAGTCGCGTATTGCTGCTAGGTTCTTCTCAAGCAGATGCAAGCCGTCTTTGTCAATGCGATGGCCCAGGTAGACGATTGAGTCTTTGCGAAAATGGCATTTTTCGGCCTTCAGCTTGACACCATTTTCTTGAAGCCTGCGCAAAACGTCCCGAAGCACTAAGCCATTATCGCCTTGACGTTCCGCTATCAATACATCGTCCAAATACACCTGCACGGCTGGAAGACCGGCCAGGACCGTTTCCATGCGCCGCTGAAAAATCGCGGGAGCCGAGGCAACTCTAAACGGAAGACGGTTATAGCAGAACAACCCCTTGTGAGTGTTTATCACGGCCAACTTCCTCGCCTCCTGTTCCAATGTGAGTTGGTTATATGCATCCTTAAGGTCCAGTGTTGTGAAAAATGATCCCCCACATAGCGACGCGAAAATGTCTTCAATGTTTGGTAAAGGGTACTGCTCAGTTATGCACGCAGCATTGATTGTGGTTTTGAAATCGCCGCAGATGCGAAGGGAACCGTCTTTCTTCAGTTCTGGTACGATTGGCGCCACCCACTCAGAATGTGCTATGGGCGATAATATGCCTTGCTCTACTAAACGGTCCAGCTCAGTTTCCACTTTTTCACGAAGAGTATAAGGAATTGACCGCGCCTTGTGGAACTTTGGTTGGGCACCTTCTCGAATGTGGAATTTCACAGGTGGCCCCTGAATGTTTCCAAGTCCTGGCTCAAAAAGGGCAGGAAACTCGCTCCAGAGGCTGTCGGGATCTGCTGACGTCGATTGAACCGTAGAAAGAAACCCGGACGGCAAAAGCGAGAACGCTTGGATTAAGTCCCTTGCGCAAAGGCTGGGACCCGAGCAGCCTGTAACTATCAGTGTGGCAGGTACAGTCTTCCCCGCAAAATGGGCTTCAAGGTGCAGTTCACTGACAATGGGTAGCTTGCCCAAGTAACAGTTGAGCGTGTGTTTGCATTTCGATAAGCGTGGCCAACTCAGACGGTGCTTTAGATACACCTCCTGCAGAATGATAGAAAACGGTGATCCCGTGTCAATAATCATGTTCAAGGGCACGCCACCCCAGCGGATAACTCTGCGGAACGCCTGGAGCAAAGATTTCTTTTCCCGTGATTCCTGCAATGTGAAGACTGATGAAATATCGCCTTCCTCCGTTTCGGATACAGCGCTCTCATAATGAACTGCGTTAGCGACGCCATCGCGCCTACGACAAGCCCGGAGCCCCGACTGGGAGCGGCATTTTCTTGCGAAATGACCAGTCTTCCGACAGCGAAAACACTGCTCCTTTTTGTGCGGACAGTCGCTTGCTTTGTGATCGTAGTTTCCGCAGCGTGCGCACTCAGTATGGCTTTGCTTATCTTTGGTGAAGGTCTGATATCGGCGCGATTTACTCGCTACAGTGCACACCGCTGCCTCATTATCAGGTCTAGTCATGGCGCTTACTTCCAGTGCGGCTGTCTCTGCCGCTATGGCAATCGTTTCAGCTTGGGCAAGTGTGAGCTCAGTTTTTTCAAGCAGCGTCTGCTGCACCGCCCGATTTCGAATGCCACAAACAATGCGGTCCTGTAACATACGGTCCAAACTGGTGCCAAAGTGACAATTATCCGCAAGCTTGCGTAGCTCAACAACATAGTCCCGGACAGATTCGCTTGCAGCCTGATCCCTTGTAAAGAACTTGTAACTTGCGGCAACCTCATTAGTCTTCGGCGCATAGTGGTTATTTAGGATGGTAAGTGCGTCCTTGTAACTCAGGGCGTTTACTTTCTGGGGGGCGCACTGTCCAGCAAGAACGCCTACCGTCTTCGTTGACAGTGTCGAAACCGAGAGCGCCCTTTTCTTGTCATCTGTCTTAATATCATTTGCTTCAAAAAATGCCTCCAGTCGAGTCAAGTAAGTATCCCACCTATCTTGATTTTCGTCTAAACTTGGGGTACCGAGGTTCGTAGCCAGGGCCATGACCGCCGATGCTCCATAGACTCGATTACTTTCAGTACCCAGCAAGACTCCCAGCGCTACCGAGACGCCACTGTTCGTGGCGGGGGCTCCGCGGGGTGGTCACCCTCGTCGCCACTGTTGTAGCGGGTGGCAGAGTGACGGAGACGATCCAAGAGCACGTACCGCACTGTTTTATTTCAGTGACAGCGAACTAGATATATAGGCTGCTTGCCTATGACGTAACGTAAAAAGAACGAATCATGTTTGACACGTGTGGCACAGCACTTCATATCAATTTCCACACAGGACTTATTTCTCATATTACAGAACACACTTCTGCAGCCAAAGACAGCACAGAACCAAGCCCTTCTCGCAATAGATATAAAAAAGGCATTCCATAATGTTACACACGATCACATTCTCAAATCGGTTCACGACAGTGGATGCGGCGCCAACATGTACAATTACATATGCAGTTTCCTCAAAGGCAGGACAGCATGCTTCAAGGCAGTGCAGTATCTTTCCTTCCCATCAATATTTCCTGTGGGACACTTCAAGGATAAATTATTTCTTCCACCCTCTTTAATCTTTGCATGACAGCGCTATCAAGGCAGCTATCCACAATCCCTAACTTTCACCACACTTTCTACGCCGACGATATTACCCTATGGTACGAAACCAGATCTCCAGGGAACGTCGAAACGACCCTCCAGGAAGGCGTCGCCGCCATAGTTAACCACTTACACAAAGCCGGACTCCAACCTTCAGCAGAAAATCGGAACTCCTCCTCATGAATGAAACACAACACCAAAAGAAAACAAATGCCCTGATACAACTCACCTTATTAGGCAAGCAGATACCAAAGGTTACATCGTGCCAAATACTTGAATTTATCATAAATCACAACAATGCTAATTCTAATGTTGTACAATATCAAAAAGACTGCCAAAATCTCACACACCTAATGCGAAGGGTCACTAGCAAAAAACACGGACTGAGAGAAGAACAAGCAATACAGCTCGTGACTGCGCTCGTGTATAGTAGTCTTCTGTACACCGCACCATTCCTAACACTGACACAAACTCGAAAACTCGAATCTTCACTCAACATCCTTTACAAGGCTGCCGTGGGCCTGCCGATATACACCTAAAATCATTGCCTTCAACAAACGGGCCTCGTTCACACTTTTACAGAACTAATACAACAACACCGAGACAGACAAGTAGCACGCTTGTCTTGTACGGAGCAAGGATGCGACATCTTGAAACGAGCAGGGATCGCCCCTATCCAGTTGACACCAGTTAGACAAAGCCCTCCGCTACCATGCAACATTACATTTACAAATATACCAAAAAATATGACGCCACACCTACATGACGGTCAACGTCAAGCGCAAGCAAAACATCACCACATAGACCAGAAATGCATCACGATATACATGGACGCCACACGCCCTGGCATGGGATCATACGCGTACGCAATACATACACTTGGACAGACAGCACCGATCATCCAAACAGCTGGGCCATTTTCCAACTCTCCCAACATAGCCACTCTGGAAACTCACGCGATAATATATGCCATACAAGAAGCCTCTCTACTCGCTAAGCACCAGTCCAGTACCATCAAACATCAACCTTTATACCGACTCCAGCAAAGCCATTCGCAACATACAAAACCGACTGTTGCAAAACACACCTGCATGACATCTTAATAGAATCCTATAACCGCAAACCGAACATTACAATCACCCTGCGTTGGGTGCCTGGTGATGCTGGGATCGAGGGAAATCACACTAGGCGGATGAACAACGGGCCTTAGCGGGGCAAGCGCTCTACTTTACTGGGTCTTAGCGTAGGCCTTAAATAAGGTTTTCCTTCCTCCTCCTTCTAATGTTTGCCTCAATGCAAACAAGGTGGTCTATTGCTGACCTACCTTCCCTGAAACCACATTAAAGGGGATCAAGCAGAAGGTTGCTTTGCAGGAAATAGATTAGATGCCGATTTACCATTTTTTCATAACTTACATTTACAGCTTGTTAGTGCTATTGGCCTATAATTGCTGGCTAATGCGGAGTCTTTGCCTTGCTTATGAATTGGGATGACAATCGCTTCTTTCCACGAGGATGGAATATGCCCAGATACCCACATGGTGTTGTAAAGAGACAAAAGTGTGTTCAGTGTTTCTGGGTGCATATTCTTGATCATCGCATACACTATGTGGTCACCACCTGGTGCTGTGTTGCTGCAGGAACTGAGAGAAGCCTTCAGTTCAGCGAGACTAAGCGGACGGTTGTAAGGTTTATTGTCTGTGCCCTTTCGTTCAAGGCGCTCTCACTCTATGCGTTCCTTGAACTTTAGGAAAGTTGGCACATAATGTGATGCACTAGAAATATTTTTAAAATGCTTACCCGGGAAGTCTGCCTGATCTTTCATTATTAAAGGAAGTCGTTGTGTTTCCCTGTCCTTTAGTTCATTCACCCGGTTCAACACCTTACCCTCATCCTCGTACGAATTGTCATGTACGGAGCAAGGATGCGATATCTTGAAACGAGCAGGGATCACCCCTATTCAGTTGACACCAGTTAGACAAAGCCCTCTGCTACCACGCAACGTTACATATTACATGTCTACATACGTACCTTTCCCAACTTTCTCACTTAGCACGCCGACGTGTTCTCCTACGCTGTGATATTGCCTTCTTGAAATTAATTAGGTTCTCCGCCGTTGCAGAGTCACGAAGCAGGCCTCAAGCTTTATATTGTTTTTTGTGTGCTTCTTTGCATTCGTCGTTCCACCAAGCAAGTCTGTTAGCTTGTTTCATGCATTTTTCAGCGGCGTCAATAATAAAACATGTCAACTATGCCACAGCATCATCTATGTTTAAAGAAATCAAATCATTGTACTGTAAATATGTAATCTACTGAAACAGTTCCCAAGTTGACGCATCGATTTTCCATCAGGGAATCTGTGGAGGGCAATCAGCTCATTTTGTTAAATTTAAGAGAACAGAGAAGCGGTCACTTCCATAAGGGTTCTTCAGGACCTTCCAATCCAGGTACAACATTAGAGATGGAAAGGCTATGGTTAAGTCTACTGAATATGATTTATGTGTAGTGCTATAAAAGGTGGGTTCTTTTTCATTCAGAAGAACCGCACCGGTACATAAAAGAAACTCTTCTACAGTACACCCTCTTGTATTGCAGCGAGTCACCCCACAGCATATTATGGGGGTTCACATCACCGGTTAAAATGAAAGGCTCAGGGAGCTGATTGACAAGCGTTTCAAGTTCCCTTGGTTGCAAATGATGTTCACGTGGTAGGTAGAGTGAACAGACCGTAACCAGCCTGTCGAATAGAATCGCCCTAACTGCTACTGCCTCTAAATTAGTTTGAAAGTGGAGGTGTTGGCAAGGAACTGACCTCTGAGCTACAATAGCCACGCCACCAGATGCAACATGGCCATCATCACAATCTTTGCGGAATAATGTGTATTGTGTTAGGAAATATGCATTTGATGTTTTGAAATATGTTTCCTGAACGCAGAACAGCCTAGGGTTAAACTCTTGTATTATTTCTTTGATGTCATCTAAATTGTTTAGAATGCCACGGGCATTCCAATCAATAATTTGTACAGCCATTTTATTAGAATGAGAGATGTTCTGTGTTCAGGTGTGTAGTGGTGTACCTTAGGCAACAGGACCGTCGTCCGGCCCCATTAAGGGTTTTTTGTTTGTTCTGGCGAGCTCGAGAGAGCCATACCTGTTTTTTGGCACCAAACTTGCCGGTGTTGTGTTCATTGCCTCCTGGGAGGCACTGGATGCCTGCGCGTGCAGGCTGCCAGTTTGTTTGTCAGACCTCACCTGGTGAGCCGTGGTCTTGAGGCCCGACGAACCTGGGGTATTCCACGCTGGCCTCTGTGTCTTGGTGGGTGGAGCAGATTTGACTGCTGCCACCTCGGGTGCGGGGGGTACGACAGCCAACGAACTCGGGGTGTGCAGGTCGGTGCGGTGCTGCCCACTGACGCGTCGCATCAGCATACGTTGTGGTGTCGAATGGTGAGCACCTTTTACATGCTTCCTCGCTTCCTTTTCTTTTTTCCAGTTGGGACAAGATCGGGAGTATGCTGGATGTTCACCATCACAGTTTACAGTGAGGTGTCGCTTCACACTTGTCTGAGGCGTGGCCTTGGACTCCACGTTTCGCACATGTGAGTCTACCACGGCAGCTCTGCGATCCATGGCCAAATCTTTGACATTGGAAGCATGTTCTTGGATTAGGGATGTATGGTCTGACAGCTGTCTTTGCGAATCCAGTGTCTATGGTTTGTGGCAGACCGCAAGTGGCAAAGGTGAGGATCACGTGCTTTGTAGGAATCTTCTGAAAATGATGCGCTGCACTTTGGTTACATTTTGCTTTTTCCAGCCCTCTAATAGTCCTGTTTCAGACAAGTTGATGAGATATGCATCAAATACTACTCCGTGTGCTGTGTTCATAGACCGATGAGGGGAAACGGTAACAGGAATATCTCCAAATTCCACAAGTTTGTTTAGTTTGTTAGGCTGCTCTTTATCACGGATCTCAAGCAGGAGGTCCCCACTCGCCATTTTGGTGACCTTATAACCTGGGCCAATAGCATGAGTCAAGCCTTTTGCAACAAGAAATGGAGATAGCGTTCTAGCTGGTTTTTCAGTTTTTTCGCTGTGTACAACTTGAAAGTGGGGGAAGATTTCTTTCGGTTTGAAGAGGCTTAGAATGTCATCGGTGCGTCCCCTCTTTTGAGGGTGACAATCAAGTTGATGTGGAAAAGCAGGTGTTCCCATAATATTTCGGTCATTTTCGGCGGCAATGGTGGCCACCCACCACGGAGCCCAACAAGGGGACACTGTAGCACTTAATGTGTAAGGCTGCAGACGCCAGCCGTGCATTGCTGCTATAACCTACTATAACATACCCAAGAGAGGGCATATACACAAGGTTAACCCAAGCAGCCTACGAAAATGTAGAAGTAATAGAAGAGAAGAGAAGACAGGACATCTGAGAAAGCATGCAGGAAAGAAAAAGTTCGGAGAAGGGGACAGGAAAAGACAACCAGCTGATTTCCCCTGGGTGGGTCAGCCCAGGGGTACCGTCTACGTGAAGTGGAGGCCAAAGAGGTGTGTTGCCTCCGTCGATGGGCCTTAAATGTCTGAACACTCGGCATCGGCTCAACCCCCATGATCCCCTTTTCCCTGGACATGGCTAAGCCACGCACGGCTACATGCGGGAGGGTCCAAACCTCGTGTGCTCAGGTACGTGGTGTCGCAACACACTAAACGCCTGCTGACGCAGACGCCCCTGCGGGGACTATGGAAGACCCTATGCAAGTTATTTTCTTAACACACGTGTGAAAAGTATTAATAAGAAATGAAACACTGCTTTAGTTGTTTAACTCAGTGGCAATCTATACAAAACTAGAATGCTTACAACACTTGATCTTGAGCCTTGAGCATATGGAGCACACTTGAGCCTCCAGATTCCCTAAGGTTTCAAGTGCATTTAGACCTATTGCTCGAGTTAGGTGTGCTCGTAGACCATTGCGTAGCCCATTGCATCGAGCACACGTAATCACTCAAAGAAAAGCAAAATGCACGAACTAATGAAACATTGCACGTGTAAATGCCATTGTGGTGTCGGTAAAAAGTTGGTTTTGTGAAAACTCAATTACCGTCATAACACTAAATTCTGGACGCACGAAATCAAAGCTTGGGCGGTGCTTATCATGACGAGGAACCTTTTCGCGGTTTCTTACATAATTAATAAATGCAGCCTCTTGGCATCAGGGCAGGCAGGCAAGGCAGGCAGGCATGACATGCATGCTGAAACGACGTATTCAATGCAACGCCCTATCACTGACAAACTACTCTATAGCGTCAGAGCAGCGTTTTCGGGTGATACTCACTTCGACAGAAGCGTCGAAAAACTGGAACAGAAACTAACGTTGCAGCGCAGCCCTGCGACCGGGGATATGGTAGCTAGAAGGCGGGGTGCTTCCTATTTGGGGAACAAGATGGGTGCCGGTCAAGTTTAGCGGCCGTTTTAGGCAACACTGGCAGAGGTGTCACCCCCCTAAGCCGGGCGAAATGTAGGCTCCCTAGTCAGACTATGAATGCTGCATGCTATGTGGAAGTACTTGAAAAAAAAAAAAAAAAAAAATGAGTCGTCCGCGTCCGTCTAGCAATCGCTGTATCATGGATGCTCCATCACGACAATGCACTGAGCCACACTGCCTTTACTGTCATGGACTTTCTGACCAAACATTGCCTCACAGAACTTTCCCAGCCACCCTACAGCCTAGATGTCGCTCCTTCAGACTTCTTCCTCTTCCGCCGACTGAAAAGGGTCATGAAAAGACGGCACCATGGCTTGGTTGAGGCCATTCAAGAGGCCGTAATGAGGGATCTGAAGAGCATTCCAGTTTCTGCGTTCCAGGGAAGCTTCAGCGATTGGCGGAGTTGCTGGAAACGCTGTGTTGATGGAGAAGAGGCATATATTTAATTCAGTCTTACTACTTTCCAGACAAACCCTGTATATCCAATGGCCACTCAGCCCCAAGTTCTACAAGTTGCGGGAGCGAACTCAGTGCAACGCAAAAGAAAATGCTGCACTGCAAGTGTCGCAGAATTCAGGAAGTTTTACAGAGAGCACACACAAATATATGACACCGCTGATGCACAAAGAAGCCTGTTCCTTGCGCTGGCGACTGTCAGCTAATATTGAAAGTCAAGAGAAGTACAACTGTTCGAGAGGTTTGCTGAGCAGTGAGCTTTCAGAACCACAATGAAATGAAACCAGAAACACTTCGTTTCCTCTGCAGTTGTTGTCAACTGCATATTACTCAAAATTTTGCATCGACACTACTTTGAGTATTGCCATATTATCACGTCTAGAGGGTGAAAATTGAGACACTTCCAAAAGCGTGATCCAAAAGCAGCAAAGTGACATAACAAAAGCCCTACAGACCTCGACAGAGATGTCAGCAGTAAACAAAGCCCTTGCCTCAGCGATCCCCGCCAGTGGGCCAGCAGCAGGGGGAGCAGGTGTTGGAAGTATGGAAGTATGTTGGAAGTATTATCTGAATGCATCAGGGTACGTTCAGCATACTTTGAGAGTACCTCGTGACCAGTCTTCAATGACAGCATGAGTCTCACAACCTGGGGCTACTGCATGTTAAAGGTGAGGCTAGGTGGCGCCAGCCGCCGCCCGTTACAAAGGGTATAGCCGCCATCCATCCATCCATCCATCCAAAGACATCACTCAAGTACAATGGCCAAAGATCTTTACTGGCATCGCGACGAGCCTGTCACTGAACCCGTTGACCATCCTTACTTGCACATCCCACATGGCACAAGGTGATCATCAACAGCAGTCAAAAACTGGCTCGCCGCAAAGAGAAAAGGAGGACCAATGGCAGCATTTCCTAGCACCTGCGTGCGCACTGACAATATGGGACACTGACCATTTGTGAAGGACACTCACGACAGATGCAAGTGTCTAAACTGCAAAGGGCACACATTTTTCATGTGCTCAAAGTGCAGCACCAGTGCCAGAATTAAATGAACTGCTTTTATAAGTTGCACTAACAGTGAAACCCTGCAAAGAAAAAAAAAACTTTCTCCTTGTTAGGACTGTACATTCCACCGATTCTTCATCAGTACCGTGCGAGCGTTGACTGGCCAGCCAGTCAACTTCAACTGAAGTTAGTGCACATGCGCTACTCTTGATCTCATCGCTACGCATGGTTAGAAGGCACTGACCATGCAATACGGTTACATAATACTATACTAATATATATGCAATACTATAAATAGCCTGCTAGTCTAGATTGGACCAAATGCCCACTGTTGCGAATTCATGACATACCAATTTCTTGCACTATGGCCTATTGAAAAAGAAATATGGTTGTCTTCAAACCTAAACTTACAAGTGGTACGAAAATACGAGTCACTTTTTTTAACAGTGCCTTCATAATTTGGCCAATAAAGGGTTAAGCAGTGGTACCTTGCTGCCTAGTTCCAAGGGAGGTGATGACATAGAACAACTTACAATGTTGTATCCTGCTTCAATGCTCCGAGAATCTAGCAGCCCACTGATGCCGTATTGGGACTGCAATAGCTGCTCCACCACATTCTCAAAAGCATTGAGCCCACAGCTTGCATCTTATTGTGCAATCTGAGTTAAGGGGGGACACGGGTCTTAGAATCCGAAAAATCGTCGAAAAATCGATTTTTTGAAAATGTTATTTTCGAAACCTGCTGCCAGTTCTTCACCTGTCTGCAAGGTTTCACGCTTCTAAATTAAGTATTTTACGCGCAATATCAATTTATATTGTCACTGTTCACCAAATTTCAGCGGTAATGGATGCCAAAAACGGCAGTTTACTGTGACGCGCAGCTCCTGTACCACTCGGGCTATCGGAGCCATCTTGGTCTCTCTTGAAAGAGCAGCTTTCCCTCTTCAAATTCCCGCCATTCATGTCTCCGCCCGTTCGTTGGCCAGAGAAAAAAAACGCGCCAAAAAAAGGTCCCGACGCGCACTCCTATTTGTTACTCGAGGCACGTGACGCGAGGGCGCTACACGGTTGGCTGAAGCCGCCTTCGTCGTCTGCTCGACGCGCTCAGCCGGAGCAACGCCTCCTATAACTGTTTAGCTTGTCCGGAAAGCCGCCCCGTTAGCGTTGGGGCGTTTTACCGGGTGCGAACTGCGCATGCGCATGACTTTACCGGATACCGTATTGCGTTACCGGATTGCCGGATTCCGGTACCGTCCGCTCCGACCCAGGTGGCCAGATTACCGCGTCTACACCGACGACCAAATAAGCCGAGTCAAGACAAGCCAAAAAAACAAAACAAAGAACTACAAAATGGCTGTCCCTCCTGTCGTTCGCTCGCGTAGGCGATTTATGCCGAGCGATGATATTATTATATTACAAGAAGTGCTAAAACATAACCCGTTCGACGATCCCACGATGTGGGTGAAGATCAGCGAGAAACTTAGCGAACTCACGCAAGTGGTTCGCAATCTCCGCAGCGTGAGAGAACGGCTGGACCTCCTCCTGGCACAGTTCTTGCGGGACGACATAAAAAACAGGAAAAAGTAAGTGTTCCAGACGTTTATTACTCGTCGATATCCTAAGCTAACACGTTTCGGCCAAATTTTCTAAATGCGCCTGTTTGCTTTTCTAGATCAGGGACGGAGGAAGTTTATGAGGTAGTGCACAGGCTGCTACAGCAGGTAGCAGACCTGGCACGCGAGTACAGCTACCGACCACCAAGATCAGCGGTGCAGAGCCACCGCGGCACTAATAAGGGTAGGCCTGTCTGCGCTGCTGCGAGCGCCGCAGGTGCAAAGCAGCGCCAGCCCAGCACCCGCAAGACAGCTGCCATGGAGTGCTTCGCTGCCTCGTCTACTGATTGTGGTAGGAGACTTAATACTTCACTTTTTCTTTTATTCTTCTTTGGGGGGAGGGGGGGGGGGGGTTGACGTGCATGAGTTGAGATGTTAGCACTCAACTCGATTGCTAAATACAATGCTGCATGCTCTTGTGCCATACCATATGCATTGCTATCATTATTCATTTCACACCTAAGATTGGTCGCTATGTGGCTTCCTGAAAGCTTGCATTCAAGTATGCATACCATGTTCATTTTATTTAGCCGTGTAGCTGCAGTTTTGAATCATGAGAGCCAAGTAATTACTGTAATTACTGTAATCTAAATGCCTCAAGCCTGCAATTTTTATGGGACCGCGTTTTAAAATGTGTAAATTATGTAGAACCGTGCTGCTGCTTCCTCTTGAAAGTGCAGTTTTCTCCCACAAATTCTTTAGGCAAACATTTCACCACGCGCGCCTCCCTATGATTGAACTGTTGGGAACCAGTACAAGGAACCTGCCCTAAGTGTTAGCAAAGCTACTGGTTTTGTTTTAAATTTCATGAAATTTTGTGCTCTTTTCTATCTGTAGGGGAGAACAGCGACGTGCACGTATTCGTACCAGAGCCAGAAGAGGAGCCTGACGACCCAGGCAGGTGGGCCTCAAGTGGGTGGCCTGCATCGCCTGAGCCATGTTGTCGTATGTAAAAGTACCTTATTCTCAGTGCATATGATGAAAGCTCAGTAAAATAGTGCCGCTTGTACTCGATTCTTCAAGTAATCTATTACCTGTTGTCTTGAGGAAGACATTGTTAATGTGCTCATATAATAGGCGCCACTTCGTGGGTTACCGCAGAACTCGTTTACTCTATCAGTATCCTGGTGCTTTGAATTGTCAATTAATTCTTCCTCATCTTGTCTTCTGGTTAGCTCAGGCGATGGAGGAACTCTCCTGGAAAGGCATTAGTCCAAGATTGAATCCCAAGGCCAGGATGAATTTTCTTGGAACTGTGCAGCTTTCTTTAAAGAAAAAAAGGGAGGGGGGGGGGGGTTTCCTAGTCGCTGTAGGCTACTTTCAGATGGATAACACAACTCTTTCCTTTCATGAAACTTCCCCCACATTGCTGATTTCCACAGAACAGTGCATTTGCTCATACTGTGTTCAGAGTTCGTTGGATAGCAGCATTTCTTGAAGCTAGTCTGGATAATCTGGATACATTTGTAGTTTCGCCTTGCAAACTGCCATGAGCAAAGAGCAAAGAGGCTGTTCACTCATTTCATTACTACATAGTTGAAAGTGAGGACCACACTGATTACGTGGTGTGCCTGTTCGCGCCATAGTACGACACGTGTTAGCAACGGTGACAGGACAAGCGTAAGACACACACTGTTCACCTGCAGCGGTCTCATACGGCTGGTTAAATCCTGTATGGAGGCAAAAGCTGTAGTGCAATGTTCTTTGGGATTACTACAGCGAAATTTAGAACAAGGCTTTCCTTTACATCTATAAGCTATCAGGTTCCTTCTGAGAAAGAACATGGCATACCTTATGAAGCTGTAATTTTTCTAGTTCTATATGGCATGTGGACAAGCCGCATTGTGCACTGGCACGACGACGTCGACTCGCGATGTATGCAGGCATACTTCTGCTCGTCGACAGCGAATTCGTCAAACCATAAAGCCTTCAGCCATATGTCCCCGAGTTGCTTGCTTCGAGAAGCTACCGCGTTGCATTTTCCAATGTTGTTGATTAGGTCATTTCGTTACCCGTTTTCAGAGAGTAAAAAAAAAAAATGCGTCGCTGGCTTAACTGAACATGCATTTTTTCCCCCCCTTTAACTGAAGAGACCCCAAACAGGGCATGCTTCCTGGCGTCGCCTTTGCCCCTCTAGCCTGCTGCTCATGTGTAGTCTGCACGCTCTCGGCTATCCCCGCGGGAATGTCGAAGGAAGAGCAAAGGTGGTTTCGCTTAAATGAAAAGAAAAAGTACGCACAAAGGAAAGTGGGGGTGGGGGAACAGGATGGATGTGTATTTTACACTTCTGCTGAAAGCGTGCTCTTACCTGGGAAAACAGCTCCAGGTTTTGTAGGTTGAGCCACCTGTGCTCCGTGAGGTCCGCTAGGAGGTGTCCAAAGTAGTATTCAATGTGAGATAAAACTTTAGACACCACACTCGATATCACCGAACTGTGGCGGCTGAAGAACACTTCAAGATCACACAAGCGGTTCGGATAGGCGAGACGCCGCAGTGTCATGCACAGTGCCTCGCGGCCTGGAACTCGAACCCGTTGAGCGCTCTCTACCTCTTCTGGAATCAGGAGGCCGGTCAGAAGATCGTCCAGGTCCGATTTCTCGAACCTGAACGACCGGTAGAACAACGTGCTGTCCATGGCATCCAAATTAAGCAGGCCATGCTTCCGAAGATCGCGCCGTGGTTCCACTGGGAGCAAGTGCACATCTTCTAATTCGTCCCAGTGCAGAGATCGCAGCAGCAGTTCGTCGTGAAGCACGCTATACGGCATCGCTGATGAACGCAGACACAATTGTGCGCACAATTCAAAGGCAAATTACTGAGAGTGCTTGCTTATAGCCTGCGTAAGTCACAAAGGAGCGATCAGCGTCCAGACGTGGCTCAGGCTTGTCTTGGCAAGGCTTCATGTTGGCTACTTTGGCGCGTAGCAAACGCAAGACAAATGTTTGTTTATTGCTTCGTTCAAATAATAAAGCAAGCAAATTACTTACTTCATAAAGAAAAAAAAACACGACTTAGCATGGCTCATTGAGTGTCAGTTTTTGGCAGTAAATCTGAGCTAGGAACGTAGCTACGCGGGCGTTGGGGGCGTGCGGGCGTACGGAAAGCATGCTAAAACTCGATTGCTCGCTTTCATCCGGCAACCCGGTAAAACGGTAACCGGGAATCCGGTAATACGCCCACGGGGCGGCTTTCCGGACAAGCTAAACCTCTCTTATATTATAGGAGGCGTTGGCCGGAGCTGCAGTGCGCAAGCGAGCGCCATTTTGTTCTTGTGTTGACAGCGGAGCGGTACACGCGATGCATCGACGAGCTGTGAAATTTCGCTCCAAACATCCTTTCGGGAAGGCGGTGAAGCGTTCGCTCAGCGAGAACTTCAAAAAGGGCACCGCAACACCACGGGATACTCAAGACGTCGAACTTCAAGCGTCCGATGACGGCGTCGTCGAAGCCATGGTTGCCGTTGGTGGCTACTTTGCGCCAAATTGGCTACTTTTCGACCCCGTCTGGCGATGAAAATTTCACGTTGGCTCCTGGGCTACTTTCTGGCTACTTTGAACTTCTATTTTGGCGCATTCACTAGCCATTTTTTTGCAATTGGATATACAATAGCAAGCAAGAACAAAGAAGAACAATTATTTTTAAAGCTTTGCTCTCCTCATGGCTGTTCCGGTCGCCTTGACGCGCGCGCGCCATAGCGCGCGCGTCCTGTACGCATATATTCTCTCCGCCGGCGGTGCGCACATAGAGACCAACTAGCAGACGCGGGTGCGTAGACGCACGGACTCTGGGTGATGGGCGCACGTCGAAGCAAAGCCCGTGAGGACGTTGCGCGCCATCTGGAGAAAATAACGCTAATTCTAGCGCACGGCGAAGGAAAGGCCGCAAGGACGCTGCGCTCCATCTGGAGAAAATAACACTAATCTAGAGTACTTTCTCCGTTAGGGTCATGCATCCGAAACCATGCGTTTAGGTGCAGCCGTGTGCACGGCATGACACCAGAGAGGAACGAGCAGTACAGGTGAAATAACACTTGTGTACCCCAAGGCGACAAAGCTTCTGTTTTTGTGCCTTCGGCTTGCCGACACCGGCGTCTACCACGGGAAAAGACGCAAGAGCAAAGCGCACGTTTCGAGAAGAATGGAGAAAGGACAAGAAACTGAGCGGTAAGCAAAACGGAAACTATTCTTTAGGCGCTTAGTCGCATGCCGCTTAGTATCTAATATGCATATTACCATGCGTTACAGGATGGATTTCGTCACGTGACGGCGGAACGACTGCTCACTGCAAGTACTGCAATTGCAACATTCGACCCCACTACAGTGATCTGTTGAAGCACGCAGAAACCAAAAAGCACCGTGAGTGCGCAGTAATCCCAAGTTCGCAACAAAAACTGCCGCAGCTTCTAGCGTCTTCGAGTCGAACGTACTATGAAAAGGCTCGCCGAGAGTTAAGGATCGCCTTGTACACTGCAGTGCACACTTCCATAAATGCTGTCGACGAACTTGGTGAGATTCTGCATTCCGAATTCAATGATTTTGATCTGCACAGAACGAAATGCACGGCTATAATTACGAATGTTCTCTTCCCGTACTTCACGGAAAACATGGACAAACAACTGAACGGCTCCAGCTATTCTCTAATGGTGGATGAATCAACCGATGTATCCACGACAAAGCAACTTTGCATGGTTGTGCGGTTTCTGAGTTTAGAAGAAAACAGGATTGCAACCACCCTTCTTGATCTCGTAGAGCTGTCTGATGGAACGGCAGAAACGCTTCACGACACGGTATTGAAGACGTTGGACAAGCACGGCCTATCGATCAAGAACTGTCTCGGACTCTGCACCGATGGTGCAAATGCCATGTGCAGCAAACACAATTCTCTGTTCAGTCGTCTTAGTGAGGACAACAAAGACTTGATTCTGATCAAATGCTCTTGCCACAGCCTGGACCTTGTGGCATCCAAGTCGATGGAGGCGATTCCTTCTGCGGTTGAGCACTTAGTGCGAGAAACCTACAACTACTTTGCACACAGCAGCTGCCGGCAAGATGCTTATAAGAGACTGTATGCCAGTATGACAGTGGAAGATGAAAGTGCAAATCCACCGCCCAAGATTCTGTCGCTTTCGCAGACGAGATGGCTTGCTATTGCAGACTCTATAGAAAGAATTTTGGCGCAGTACCAGTCTCTCGAAGAGTTTTTTGAGAAAGCAGAAGATCGCAGCTACAACGTGCGCATTTTACGAGAGATGTATCGAGACAGAAAAAATTATGTTTACCTCGTGTTTCTTGCCTCAGTTCTCCGTAACGTTAGGCGAGTGAACAAAATGTTCCAAACAAACACAACTGACCCACTGGTTGTCTTCCAAGAGCTAGAAAATTTGTATTTGGAAATTCTTAGGCGGATTTTGAATCCATCAGTTTTGAGGCACAACACAACGGCAAGTCTGCTGTCGCTAGACCTGGCAAAAATGAAGTCGATTTTCCTGCAACCAGAGGTAGTGGACCTAGGTGACGTCTTCAGAGAGAAGATTTCACTAGTCCCTATTGAAGACCAACGGGCCGTGAGGGAGCGCTGTTTCCAATTCTTGAGGCAAATGGCGATGGGACTGCAGCAGCGACTTCCAAATGCCTCCTCTGCACTTCGAAGACTGTGTGCCATAAATCCCGATGGCATAGAAAGTGCTAAGAGCCGTGAATGCATAATGAAGCTACCGCTGCATTTTTTTGGATGTTCCTCAATCGAACTGGAGTCTGAAATACGCCAGCTGCAGAGTGTTAGCGGTGCACTTGATCGCGCATCATGTTTGACTTTCTGGCACGCAGCGGCATCGTACAAGGACCCTTGCATCGTACAAGGACCCTTGCGGCGAATGCCCTTTTCAACACCTGGCGCAAGGAGCACTGAAAATTTTGACCCTTCCAATTTCTAACGCTGATGCAGAGCGCGTGTTCTCTTGCGTGAACTTGACGAAAACAGAGATCCATAACAAAATGAAGCTGGACTTGCTCATGGCGATTCTGCGAATCAAATTTGGGCTACGACTTCAAGAAAAAACAGCATCATCGTTTGACGTTCCTGCTGAGTTGTTGAATAGAATGTGCCAAAATTACTCCGGCATGAACACTATCTACTCTAGATAAACTACGCGGACTGAACTTTTATTTATTTGCAACGTACCTGATGCTTGAAGGCCAAGCAAGAGAACCAAATTTCCTTGCTCTTTATTTACTCTGTGTTCTTGTGTTGATTCAAAATGATATTATTTATTGTTCATTAATAAAAGTTGCTTATAATAATGGTACTTTTCTACTTGGCTACAAATTTGGCGCCAAGACCAGGTGGCGTGGCTACTTTTGGCTACTTTTAGCCTCAGTTCTGGCTCTTTTTGAAAAATTCCCAACGGCAACCCTGGTCAATGCCTCCTTTACTAGATGCCTGCCGCGTCGCTAGTCTTCCTATTGGAGCGGAGGTTCCCGTAGTTCAGGGTAGTCGCGGAGAGACGGCGCTCGCAGCCGACCCACTTCCTGTTGCGGAGGAAGTGACGATTACTAGGCTGGCGCGCGCTCGACCAATGGCTTGACGAGAGACTGTGGGTCCTGTGCCTCCGGGATCGCATCAGACGCCGCTAAAATCTCGGAGGCATGGCTACGTGATTTAGGTTTGCAGCGGCCACCGCAGCTAGCGCTCGCAGCCGACCCGGGTTAACCCGGGTGGGGAAGAGTAAAGAGGAAAGCGGCAGCAACCAGCTTCTCGACTCACCCGGCAGGCATCTAGTAAAGGAGGCATTGCCCTGGTCGAAGCCACCACGGTAGCAGTGATGCCACGGCTGCTGATTTATCAGTAGATCTACTGATTTTTAAAATTTTCTGCTGATTCAGTGATAAAGCGCTTGAATCTACTGATTTTCTTGCTTTTCTACTGAAACGAAAGCAAAAGCTGCTACTTTTCAATAAAGAGTTTATATTAATGTGATGCAACCTAGCGAGCAAAAAAAAAGAACGCGGCTAGCTTTGAGGTTAACATACATTCTTGCGTTTCCATACTCTCAAATGTGGCGCTACCTCTGTCTTTGAGCAAAGTGGGGAACAGGTGAAGCGGTGAATTTGTGAAAGTGGTTTCACTATACCGTACTCCACAACTATGAAACCAGAACAATGAAATCAAAACTATCGAACCAGAACCAATGACTCTTTTCATGCGGCGCTTCGAGCGCCTACTCTGTTCTACAAGAGAATAGGACCTTACTTACTAGTTCTGAATAGTGCGGTCAAGTTGTCGGTTGCTGCGTGTGTACTGCAGTACATACCGCATGTGGCAGATCACGTCACCCATTGCTTTGCATCAAGTTCAGCGTGCGCACTTCATTACAAGCTCACCAGGTAAGTCATATCTGTATGTCTTCTCGATATATTAGTACTAACAATTTAGTTATTCACCCGTCGTGGTTATAAGTGGCTTTGGCGTTGCGCTGAAAAGTGCGTGATTTCGAAACCATATCCCAGCAGCGGCGGCCGCATTTCGATGGGGGCGAAATACAAAAATGCTTGTGTACCGTGCATTTGGTGCACGTTAAAGGACCACAGGTGGTTGAAATTAACCTGCGGTCCCCCACTATGGCATGCCTTATAATCATATTGTGGTTTGGACATGCAAAACTTCAGGAATGTTACTGTAGTGCTTTATTCCCTGTTATCATCGGCGCCAGATTTTGGGCCGACGCGAAAAGCAAAACGGCACGCATTATAAGCGTCGACCAGCTGCATAGGACTGGTACTGCTTGCGCATTGCTGATGAATGACGGGCTGCGCTTTCAGTTATCACGCTTCAACCGTAAAGAAAGCATATGTATTTGAGAATAAGAAATTATGTTGCTCACTCGGCCGACATTGTTTTAGCTTCTATGAAGTGTGGTGACGCCAGTAGACATAGTGGAATGGCGCAGCCGGTGAATGAATTCGACGATCGCGCTTGCTGGGCCGCCGAGCTCTCTTCACTTTTTCTTCCTAGTACAAGTTAAATTGCTTACAGTTCATTGTTCAACTTCGTCAGCGTGTCTAACTGCCTTCACACAATCATAAATACGCGACTCCGCGTGGTGACATTGCTTGTGGCTGTAGGCAGTCATGCTTATGTCATTTAGTTGCCCCTCATTAAGTGCATTAATTGGTACTTGCATTACAGGTGTATTGGAAGCTTCAGCATAATGACAAGTTGCAGTGACACTGGTTCAGAGTCTTCAGACCGACAGAAGAGCAGTCCAAAACCGAAAAAAAGAAAATACCAGCAAAAGTACAAGCAAGCTTGGGAGCATGAGAAAGCGTTTCAAAGTTGGCTGCAACGAAGCAAGAAGGGCAACCGTTATGCGTACTGCAAGACATGCGATATGAATCTAATTGCCGGCAAGAAACTGTTGGAACGGCACATGAAATCTGCGAAACATGAAGAAAATACAAGAAAGCTTATGTCCCAGCCAACGCTCATGCAAGCAATGCGTAGCATTGCTATCTCTTCACAGGTTTAAGAAGCTGAAGTAAGAGTGGCTATGTTTGTCGCCGAGCACAACCTGCCCTTTACGGTCATGGACCATCTGCCAAAGCTCGTGAAAAAAATTTGCCCGGACTCGGATATTGCAAAGCAGATTGCCTGCAGCAGAACAAAAACATCAGTGATAACGAAGGTTGTGACAGGCGAGGAGAGCAAATCGCGGCTGTGGAGGCTACTTCGAGAAAAGAAATTTTCAGTCATGGTTGACGAGTCAACGGACGTCAGCTGCCACAAGCACTTGTGTATTGTTACAAGGGTTTTCGACAAAGATAAAGTGACTGATGCCTTCTTTGATCTCATCCCTGTGACGGATGTGAGTGCCAATGGCCTTTATAGTGCCCTTACTGGTACTTTTCAGCGAGCGGGTGTCCCTTATAAAGACAATCTAGTTGGCTTTGCTGCAGACGGCGCAAGTGTCATGATGGGTAGTAAACATTCTGTGATGGTACTGCTGAAGAAGGAGATTCCCGGCTTGTTCATTCTTAAGTGCACGTGTCATTCATTTCACTTGTGTGCATCGTACGCTTGCTCGAAACTTCCACGTGTTGTTGAAGATGTCGTGCGGGACGTCTACAGTTACTTCAACTCAAGTCCTAAAAGAGAGGGCACGTTGAAGAAATTTCAGGCTCTTCTTGAACTGAAGCCGCATAAGCTTCTTCATCCAAGTCAAAAAAGGTGGCTCTCATTGCTTGCTGCAGTCGACCGCTTTCTAGAGCAGTATGATGCCCTAGAGGCATATTTTCCATCTGCGGTTTCTACAGACAGGCTTTTGGCATCGGAAACAATCTACCAGAGACTGCAAGATCCTCTGAACAAGTTGTTTTTGATGTTCCTCAGCTTCGTTCTGCCTCTCTTTAACAATTTGAACAAGCAAATGCAAAGTGATGCTCCACAGTTGCACAAGCTCTTGAGAAGTGCAGAAGCCTGCGTGAGGACAATTATGGATTGTTATCTCAAGCGATCCTGCACACAGGGAGTTGAGGTGGCAAAAGTTGAATTCAAGAACCCCAAATGTTTTGTGTCTTTGGAAGACATGTACGTCGGCGGTCAAGCAACTGCATTATTGTCATCCAGAGAATGTTCAGTTACCACTGAGCAACGTCAGTTCTTCCGCTTAAGGTGCCTTGATTTTTACATTGAGAGTGTCGACCAAGTTCTGAAGCGTATCCCCTTTCAAGAGCCGGTTTTAAAACATCTCGAACTCCTAGATCCTACTGTGTCCATGACGGGGAAGGCAGCGTCTCTTGCACCACTGGCACAAGCCTTTCCGAATTTAGTCTCCGGCAAAGCCTTGCAGTCTTTGGATACCGAATGGCGATATTTAAGAAACGCTGATATCCCGACAAGCGAAGATACCTCGTTGCACGAGTTCTGGGCAGTCGTGTTTACTCAAAAACATTGTGATGGAAGCGCCGCTTTTCCTGCATTGACCGAGTTTGTGACAGCTATACTGTGCTTGCCACATTCTAGTGCAGCAGTTGAGCGGGTATTTTCTGCGGTAAACAACCTGAAGACAAAACTGCGGAACAAGCTTAGTACGGAGACTATCTGTGGCCTTCTTCACACGAAACGCCTATTGACGTCTTCAGCATGTTACAGCTTCAACATCGACAGGCCACTGATAAGGAGAATGGACGACTGGCACAAGGATAATCATGAGTGCATTTAATGCGCCTTTGCTGGCACAGCCGCTTGTGGAATTTCACAGCATATCTAGTCATATACATGGCCATTTTGAAGTTGCCTGTTCACGCGCAATAAAGTTTATTTCTGTAAGCTATAAAGGGCTCATGTTTTCTTATTTCTGGATCGTCACGATCACCCTATTTTTATGTCCTCTGCTGCACGGAGGCCTCTCCCAGCGATCTCCAATTACCCATCTGGAAGGTACTATAAAGCTTTCAGGTACTAACTGCCATCTGACGCCTTTGAATAGGACATCGGAGGGCTTCACTGTTATTAAATTCGTGCTTGACAATGGCTCTCTGGATCCCCGGGTTTTTCAAAAGTATCGCCAAGAATCTCGGGGTCAATTTTTGTACCCCCCCCCCCCCCCCATTTCTTAGAAGCTACAATACTACAACAGAGTACTAATGTAAGTGGTGAATTCGTGGGCTCATAAACTGAGTGTAAAACTGAAACAAAAATCTACTGATTTCTACTGATTTTTCGTGAAAAAATCTACTACTATTTTTTTATGTGTCGTGGCAACACTGCACGGTAGGCCTAACTTGTCCGACGTCCGAAAGCGGCACCGGCGGCAACGACAGGAGCCGGGTACGCCACGACACGACCTTTCTGCAGCCCTCGGAAGCAGAAGAGCAGCGAAGAAAAGCGGCAGACAAAACGGAGAAACTTGGATCGACTGCAGCAACAGAGCGAAAAAAAAGAACTTCTCGCTGACAGCGCCGACGTCCAACCACTCGGCGGAACTCCATTCACCATTCTGTGCTTGGATGCGGTGAACGCTTTACAAGAGTCCGCGAAATGCAAAACGTGCAGTGGTGGCGTCAAAGTAGTGAGAGACGAACGGGAATATGGACTTGCGGTGAAGTTGCACCTTGTGTGCGATAATTGCGATAAGACGTCGTCGGCATGGAGCTCGCCGCGCGTCGACGGCACTCAGAAAGTGAATCCGTTTATTGTGAATGTCCTCGCCGCGCGTGCCATGCAGGCCACTGGCAATCGCCAAACGGCTTTGAACGACGTGTTCGCGGCAATGAATGTGAGCCATCGAGGCCTGCACACAAAAACGTGGCAGGCATATGTGAAAGCGCATGCTCGAAAAAGACCTGCGCAGAAGCCGAGCATCAGTATGCAAGCGTGCATGTAGAGAAAATATGCAGCAGGCCTTGAAAAATCGCCACGTTGGTGAAAAAAAACAGATTGATTACATGCCTGGGGCTTATTAACCCTTTGTAGATGTAAACATGTAATTATTTTTTGCTTGTACTTGATAAACTTAGTTTTGTTTGTTTTTTGCCTTTTTCTCAAAACTTTGTTTTGTGTCTGGTTGCAAGTTTGCCCAAGAGATATCTCAGCACCTAGAGCAGCTAGAACTATAATTCTTTTTGCAATGTGAAGCTGAAACTATAAAGGATGCAGCGCTGGAAGCAGATTTTTTATTTTTATCTCTAGGAATTTTCTTTCTGCATTGTTTTTCTTGTCCAGTCGCCATGTTGGGAGCACAAAGTTCAGTGGGCTGCTAAATCTCTAATGTTAGCCCAATTTGAAAACTGCTTTCAGCGTTGCACTCTTAAACATTGTAGTATCTACCCATATGTTAAAATTTGAATTTCTGATGAGTAATTTTTTTTTATTGTTTGGGCAGACAATAGCAATAATTTTCTAATATCTCAGGAACTAATTGATCTACAAGAAAAACAGTTGCATATTTGAAATCAGCAGAAAAAACTTAATATATGTGCCTAGTTTCATTATATTTGGACTGTCAGTAAAGAAAATAGGTCTCTGACCAGTGTCCCCCCTTAACCCTTTGTGGGACAGTGGGACACATACGTCCCACATAGTGCTCCACTCTAAAGGGCTCGTACGAAGCAGAAGGAAACCGGAATCATTCTTGTGATGTGCTACCACCTATTGAGAGGTTTCAGTACTTCTTTTAAATATAGTTTCAGCAGCCTCCACTAGATGAGGCAGTGAGTCCAGAACTTGAAACTTCGTTCTTTTTTTCTGATGCATTGGAAGTTTTCGACTATATGCGATCCGGCAGAAAAGAAAATCAACATGCCTGGTAAGTAATTCCTTTTTTCTGCATTCAGAGAAACAACCCTGGATTAAAATCAGCTCTTGTTTCTGAGATTTGAGCTTACATATAATGAGATAAATGCAAATTTTCAATACCATGCTGAAAAAAGTTGCACATTTTGCTAAGCCTAATGGCAGAATTTTGAGCGGTAATTTTCGAATTATTTGATCTAGAACTTGTCGTTGCTTTCTAATGCAGGCAAGCGATTTCTATCACAAGAAGAAGCTCTCGAGCTCTATTTTAGCATATCGGACGATCCGGACTCCAATGATTCGGATGGGGAAAGCACAGACGAGAATGTCATTCCCGAGCTTGCGCCTCATTGTACAGATGAGGATGCCAGTGCAGATGAAATGGCTGCGTCAACGAGCAGACAGGCAAAACGCAAGGCAACCTATACAAAAAAGAAAACAAAGAGGCGGAAAAGATCGCTAGACCTGTGCGACAACATCGTGGAAAATGAGGAAGAAACGCCGGGCACATGGGGTTGTGACGAGCCAGACCATGTTCTGCAAGTCCCAAAAACATGGGATCCTGAGATGTCACAAAAGTTGCCATCCAAACCGATTGAAGCTTTTTCACTCTACTTCGACGACGAAGTAATGCAGCTCCTTGTAGAGGAAACAAACCGCTTTGCAGAACAGAAAAACCGGCGAAAATGGAAAACGATCACGTTAGATGAGCTTCGGGCTTTCTTCGGCATTCTGATTCTCATGAGTGTAAACCCGAGACATCAGCTGTACCTTTACTGGAGCAGCGATAACTTTTTCAATGCACCAGAAATCTCAAAAGTCATGTCGTTCAAGCGATTCCAATCCATCATGAATTGCCTGCATTTGAGTGACAACACGAAAGAAAAAAAAAGAGGCGAAGATGGATATGACCGGCTGGCAAGAGTACGCCCTCTCATCGATGCTCTGAACAAACGTTTTCAGAAAGAGTACACGCCATCGGCTCATCAAGCTATAGATGAGAGTATGATCCTATTCAAAGGAAGATCGTCTCTGAAGCAATACATGCCAATGAAGCCCATCAAACGCGGCTACAAGGTGTGGTGCCGGGCCGATTCAGAAACCGGCTACCTGATTGCGTTTCAGGTGTATGAAGGAAAAAATGCGAAGCGTCCTGCCAACCAAGCACTTGGAGAGTACGTCGTATTGTCTCTGGTAGAAGGCGTTGAGCCTGGCACGCAACTCTACTTTGACAATTTCTTCACTTCCACTCGCCTCATGGAGGACCTTGCACAGAAAGGAATTCTTGCTGTTGGTACAGTCCGGACAAACAGGAAGGATCTGCCTGATGAATTGAAAATGGACAACAAACTCCAGAAAGGAGAATATATCTGGCGATCAAAAGGAAGCATTGTTGCATATCAGTGGCGTGACACAAAAAATGTGCATGCTTTATCGAATTTTCACCACCCAAAGGACACAGAAGAAGTTGTCCGCAAGCTTGCAAATGGGTCTTCGGTTTCCGTCCAGTGTCCAAAGGCTATATCCGACTACAACACTTGGATGGGAGGAGTCGACAAATTCGACCAAAAGCGCAATGCATACCGAGCTGACAGGAGGTCCAAAAAGTCCTGGTACAGAATATTTTATTTCTTGCTCGATGCAGCCATCGTCAACGCGTTCATTCAAGTAAATGCTGTGAATCCAATGACCTACTTATGGTTTCGATTGGTTCTTGGACGGGAACTCATCAATGGCCAGACATTCAGAACCACCGGCAGCAGGAAGCCGTTCAGAATGAACAAGGAGGGTAGAAAAAATGGCCACAAAATGGTTGGCGTATCGGATGAAGTTCGGTTCATGGGAAGAGAGCACAACCCTGTGAAAGTGGAAAATAGGCGCAGATGCCGTTGGTGTTCCACGAGGGGGAAAGAAGTGCGAACAAGTTTCTTGTGCAAGGCATGCTCAGTCCCGCTTTGTGTGACCTGTTTTGGACCATTCCATGAAGTGGTTAGTCAGAACTAACCTAGTGTGGCACCCGTGTAGGTCAATGGGATAAATACGTCCCACATTTCATTTTCCCATTTAGTGTCAATGGGACAAATGCGTCCCACATTTTTTTCTTTAACTATACATAATAAAACTGTGAAATTTGTTTAGAATCATTTCTGTACACCTCATTTTCAAGTGTAATAAAAAATTTTTTATAATTCTTGCAAAAAATATATGTTGTCCCACAAAGGGTTAAGTTGTGGTAGCCTGGTGATAAGCTGCATTCGCATATTTATATCATCTGAAGTGTCATTTCATAGTAAGTACAAGAATGCTTAATTTATTTAATTGAATACCTGCCAGGTTCTCAGAGAAGACATCAGGGAGATCTCACGGGGGGGGCTCGGGGTCACAATATTTCATACGCATTTTCCATGACTGAATTTATTTAGTTGCAACGGAGCAGGAATTGTATAGTTTTTGTTTAAAAAAAACCAACAACCTACACAACTGGTCACTATCACTAAATCTTCGATGTGGCTGATGCCGGCCTATTCATGAAGTCCTTGGAGTACCGTCGTGCGTAACAATGTTCGCCGCTGTGACACTTTGTCAAAGAAATGTGTCTGAGGGTTGTATCAGACATAGATGCTCGGAACTGGGTACGATTTTCTTTTAGTGCTGAACTGCCTCTCGCATTCAGCGTTGCTGTGCGGTATAGAAAGGATTCTGAGCATCACCGCCGAGATACGCCCAAATTTCAAAAGCCCATCTGCGCCTCTGAGCTAGGAGATGGCGTTCCACTGGGCATCAGCCCGTTCCTCTTGCAGCACATCTGGAGGAATGACAAAAGCCTGCAACTTGACAAATTCCATTTCCAGAAAGTTAAGAGCTTCATCCTTAGGCTCTTGCGGCTACAGCGGTAAACAGGCCGGAAATCTATCCACAAAGAAGGGGACGTTACGAAATGAGATGGTGTCAATGGATTTGACATCTGCAACTCATGCATAAATCAGTGCACTGTGAGCCAAAGGCAATTTGAGCCAAATGTAATCACAGGCAGTAACCATGTATTTTCGAAGAGCCTCAAAAAATTGTTCTTGTTCACTTGGCTCGAGTTTTTCAACAATGTGTTTAGCTTCTCGTCCGACCCCAATGTCTCGATCATCCTTGTTCGCATCTCGGCTCTGGTAGTCAATCATAAGCAGGTCCTTGTGCTCCTTTAGCAGGCCTGGCCTCGCAAACCTTGAAAGGAGGTCCTCGAGAAGCCCAAAAAGCAACGATTGCAGCAAGTGTATGTGAGGAGCTTGGGCTTCCAGGCGGCAGTTCAATGTATCAAAGGCAGGGATAATGGTCTTTAAAAGAAGACAGCAAGCTTTGTTGAGATCAGAGCTCAGGAACACAAACAGCCGTTCCTCACGCCTTATGCATGGTGCCCCCCGAGTCTTGTCTTCCACATCAGCACCCTTAGCCTTTATCACTGTCACTGGTGTACTCTCTGCTGAAGTTTTTATCTTCTGTTTGCACAGGATGGGCTCCGGTTGTGCAGTTACCGCTGATCCCACTGGTGTCTTCGGAAGCTGATAGTAAGACAAACTACGGGCTTGTGGCTTCTTTCTTCACCTCATGAAGGAAGATGCTCAACAGAGGTGCCCACTAGTCTAGTAGCCTTTGAAGGTATTTCCCAAGCGACAGCCATTGAGTTGGCGCGTGCTTCAGCATTTCCCGGAACTCAACATCGTGCATTTCATGAAGCTGTGTAAGGGTAAATTTTCTTTTTGCACTCTTTTCCAAATAAAAAAAAAATATCCACGAAGACTTTGTCCACCTTCGACGGGAGACAAGAGACGCCGCTTTTTCAGCGGCAATGTTGATCAAATGGCACGGACAACCAATTTTTATAACATTTTCATGGGCCTCCGTCAGCACTGCTGCTACGCCATTTTTTTCCACCAACATCACATTGGCGTGGTCGGAACCAAAAGCTATGCAAGTGGATAAAGGTATGTTCGATGAAGTGAGTAATCAATCTGGCAATGTTGGGCCCAGTTGAATGGCCCTCCAGGGTGCTCAGCGCAAGCAGTTTGCTCTCGATCAAGCCTGATTCTTTTATGAAATAGGTGAGCACGATCAGGTACAGCTGTACTTGGCTATCATTACTGCCATCTATGGCAACTGCGAACATTTTTTTTCAGGGCGCTCACCGTGCTTTGCTGTGCGTGGCGAGCCATCTCACCGACAATTGCTGTAGTCTTAGTCCTAGAACATGCGTAGCGCTTCGCAACAGCACACTTCGGGAACGTTTTTCGCAGCAGAGGTCCCACGTGTTCAGAGGCGCTCAGCGGGATGTTGTGCTCCAGCAAGAAATCCGTGAACAGGCATTCCGCATGAATGACGTCATTGTCGTCTCGTCTCCCGAAAAATTGGAGATGTTGCTGGTTCTCTTGGCACTGAAGGCTGCTGGTGTGCTTCTTCAATGAAACGTGCATAGCCAAGTCGGTGCTACCGCCATGCGAGATGCTGATGTCGCAATTGCAAACAGTGCCAAATGCATGATGTTCACCTTTCCGCGACGCCACAATACAGCCAAACTCTGCGGTATATTGCCTTAAAAAGACTTGAAGGTATTTCTTGCGCTCTTTACTCAGCGCCATTGCCAACAACTACATAAAGGACGCAGTACACTGTGCACCGGAGCGCCGAAGCCAACAAAGAATGTAAGAAAACTTCCCATGAATGTGTGGAGGTGGCCTAGTGCTGCCTACAGGAAAAACCGGCACAAGAAAGTGGAGAGAAACTACAGGGAGAATCAGACCCTAGTGCCACACTTGTGATACCCTGGACCATAGAGTTTATCACTGCATTACCTAGAGGGAAATCTGGCGCTGCTGTGCTGTGCTGTGCTATGCATGGGAATGCCGGTATATTGTGACTTCGGATTGGCATTCTTCTCGGAGAGCCAGGCAAGCGAAAGTGTCTGCGTTCACCTGGTCGACGTAACGCAGGCGTTAGGTTCACCCAAACGACACATCTGGGAGGTCGCATTTGTTCTTTGTTTTTCGCGTCTATGATGTCACATCAGTCTTTGGTTTTAGCAGCAGAATGGCAAGCTCAAAGAGGAGCTACGCTCGAACAGCTGCATAAAGATGTGGATCATTTATTTTTTGGGGCTTGTGTTAGCGTAGAGCATAAGCTATCGTAAGTACTTCACTTTTCCATTTGATGTGCATCTGCTACGCAAACCTACGCTTTCGGCTGCCTGATACTTCATTTACAGGTTCCTTGCCAACTTATTTTCCTTGTGACGCATCCCACGGACCGCCGAACCGGCCAGCCAGTGCTACAGTGTACTAGTGCCGAGAATGCATATTAGATGGAACTGTTTATCTTAGGTTCCTTCAGACTTCTTAAGAGCCTTTTTCAGAGTGCACTTAAACGTAACATTACCTGACTACGGTGCTTCTACACGGCAGAATGTGTAAATGGCAGATGACCCAAGTGCAGCATGTGTGCGTGCTTGTTTAGAGAAAATAAAGAGTATTCATCATTTATCTCCCAATGGAAGCGCACATTCCTGACGCATGGTTCAGGTCTGCTGTCCACTGATTAAGGGCGGTAGTGAATGAAGTCGCTAAATGAGTGCTCTACGGCATCATTGCACGAGCGGGAAACAGCGTTTGTTTTACAGCCAAAGTAATATCGCTGCGCTGTCAACAGCCATTCTCTGGTAACCTTTCTCCGCAGCGTAACACTCGAGTGCTCTGTGCAGATGTGACGGAGGTTGTGTGTGGGGTCGGTATGTGTGATTTTCTAGAAAGAAAAAGCTTCATTACAAAGTGCATGATCAGGCTGCGTGGTCGTCCTTCTACTAGAGCGGGACAATCAATAAACGATACAAGCATGGACATACACATGCTGTTGCCAAATAAACCTTAAGGTGGATCGATTTAATGCTGGTGATTTAATCATGGATGAAAGACTGCGATGTTCTCTGTATGTGCTTGCTTGAAAGTAGGATAAATCACAACTTGGCCAACCAATTTTACTAGTGTTATAAGGTTTTGTGAGAAAGGGTGTTGTGTATTGCTTTGTAACTAGAGACTAAGAGTGTGGCATTGTCTCCCATTGCACGTGTATTTTTCCGGCTAGAAGTGATGTTCATGTGGTGCTCAACAGTGCTTCAGGAACCCTCTAAGTGCTTACACATTGATATTACAGCCACTTATGAATTCTGATCCTAATGTAAGCATTAAGGGGCTTTAGCATTCATTTTAGTGATAACTTTAGATTCTATTGGCCTCGAGATCGAACAGAGTCGGCTTCTAGCGGCGAGGTAACGAAACTCCTAAGTGTGGGTGCCGGTGGCCCGTCGCCACTCCAGCCGCAGTGTGCAGCGTTCATAGTTCGCGAAATCACGATGGATGTTGACAAGGACGGTTTGTTCGATGGTGAGTAACTTATCAACCTGTTATTCTTTCATTTTTGTAACAACGGAAATTCGTAAAGTAAATCGCTGTACGTTTTTAGTGTACTGATGCGAAAAGCATTTGCTTAACGCGACCACACCATGTGCGCTCATCTCCTTTCAACGTGTTGTGAGGTTAACATGCGTTCTTTTTTCGTTTTACAGTACCCTTGCCTCTAAGCACAATTCCCAACCATGTTGGGGACGGTGTCAGGTGTCTTGTCGAAGGCGACGAAGTTGTTGCGGCGGGCCACATCATTGAGTGTAGTGCAGTCGCTTCTACCTGCTGCTCTGACGGTCCTGTGCACGTTATCGCATTCGTGCTGCAGTCGGCCATGCATAGTAAAGACCCACACCGAGTCGACCTGAAGCTGACTGACGAGACAAAAATAGAATTGAACTGCACATGCCCTGCAGGGTAAAGTATTGCCTCAAGTTGTTCGGATGTAGTTGGTTGCGGCGCGTATCGCGATTTGTTTACATTACATCATACTAAGCTGACTCGCGGATTTGCTATGCGTTTACGTTATGCGATAAATTTAGAGAACTTATGTTGCTTTATCAATTTTTGTTTTTAGCCAGACTTACGAAATCGCGAGTTAGTTTCAGTGTTACTACCATTGTAAAATGCTTTCGAGTCGCTTTACAACCAGTTGCAACCGTTACGCGAAGCTGAAATAAAGCATGCAACGTATAATTTATGTTGTATCATAATCATTAGATCTCTTTAATTACTTTCCCATGCAGGCACTTGAATTTCCAGTGGTGCTTATGGTAAATCCCCGCAATATAGTCATTAGGATGACATTTAATTAGTAAGATGGCTATTTTTTTACTAGCTTAATATAGTGGCTCTTGTTTCCAGAGCTTTTATAAGATCAGTTACGGACCGATCACATGTGGTAGCATCATTTATTTACTATATCTGACAATCAAGTGTTTCAGCAGTATGTAAAATCAGTGCACCTGGTGAGTACAAACAATGCACCTTGGAATCATTTGCACATTTTGTTTTTCTTTCAGCACCTCTCACAAGTGCAAGCATTGTATTGCTGTGCTTTTGCATATTAACAAAGTAAGGCAATTAATCCTTCTGTCAACAACTGACTTACCCCAGTCATGGGGACAAAACGCCAAGTATACTGTAAAACAGAAATACAGACCCACCCCCATAAATGAACTACCATGCTGCCCCAAGGTATGCATATTGGTTTGGCTGCCTAAATATTGTGTTATCCCCAAAGTGATTGGCAGATTTTTTTAAGCTACAGCTCATTAATAATGGTGATTCAGGAAAGACGGGCATGAAACAGGACCACATGCTTACATTTAATTCCCTTGAAACGCTATGCCATGTGGCAACCCAAGTGTTAAAGAAAAACATTAATTTGCTTTCACAGTGCTCTGGCATACAAGTATACTCTTGATTTTTAAATTGCCTGAGACGAAACACAATTGCACATCGACCTAAGCAGTATTGTAACATGACCTTACGGTGCAAGTCGGTGTAAGCAGAGGACGCATGTTACCATGAAAGACGTGTGTTGGCTTATTCTATTGCTTGTTCTAAGCCTTGCTTCCATTGAGTTCGCTATAAGAAGCCTTGTAATTATGCGATGCAGCTTTTCATACATTTTCACAGTGGAATGTAGATCAATATTGGATAACTACAAGCTTGCAAGAGAGGTTCTAGCTTGTCTTGCTCGTGTACATGTACACAGCAACATGTAGAATGACTACTCTATTTTTTCAATTTGTATTAAAAAATAATTCACTATATTTAGAGAATATTTAGCTTTCTTACAAAAATGTTCAAGAAAATGGCATATGTTTGCTCGCAACCAAGTAACCTTGCTAATGAATTGTCTAGTTGCCATTTGATTTAAGCTCTTGAGTACTTCCGTCAATCAAATTTATTTATATTTGATGCTTTGCCCCGGCATACTCAACACGTTTGCTTTATTTATTTTGTACACTAATGTTACAATTAGGTCATCGAAATTTTAAGCGAATACGTTAACCAATGTAATTATGTGAATTTAATGGAGGTTTGTATCTAGTTTCAGGAGCCTGCAGTTTCTTAGCCACAGGAAGGAGTACTAAAAAGGCTTATGCGTGGCTTGCCATATGCTTGCTCAGCCGAAATGCACGTCACAAAAAAGCCAAACGAAGTGCCAACTTCATTCGTTCATTTTCGAATACCTGGCTTCAACACCTGCGAGGTTAAACTATTCTATATAGACAGAACGCTTGTTTTCAGGGGCATGTGTATCGACAGAAATTCATACATATGGTGTTTGATTCTTCAACTTGTCATGACAAAACAAATGCCTTTCTGCATCTTCAGGACTCTTCACTCTCGACAAGCTTGCCAACAACACTGCAACTAACAAAGAAGCCAAGCCCTGCACAATGCTCGAGCGCATAAGAAAGTCGCAGAAGCCAGATTTCAGTTCCTTCGTGGAAGAGGTGCTACAAGCATTTAATGAAGACACAATTAGTGAAATAGAGAGGCTCACGGTGTCCCAATCTGCTAGTGATGATTGGCACAGCTATCGCAAGGGTGTTGTCACCAGTACAATCTGTCACATGTTCAAAACAAAAGCAAATAAGCTCAAGTCAGAGCCACGGCCCCACAACCTGTCAGGTCTATTCAAGGCAGTTTTGAAAAGCTCAACATTTCAGACAAACGCCATGAAGGCTCGTAGCGAAAGAGAAAGCGAAGCAAGGAAGAGATATACAGCAATAATGAATGCTAATGGGCACACCGTCACTGTGAAGCAGACTGGATTTAGAGTGTGTAAAGATTTTCCTGTGATCCGTTGTTCCCCTGATGGGGTTGTGAATTTTGCATGCAAATGCTGCTCAGGAAAGACAAGTATGCTTGAGATAAAGTGCCCTCAAAAAATTTCTGATGCTTTCAGTAAGGAAAACCCCAAGCCAGCATACTTAACTCAAATTCAGGTGCAAATGGGTGTGCTGGGAATCCACTCATGCGACTTCTTTGTATATGAGAGTGCAGATGTCTGGAAGTTACTACACGTAGCATTCGACAAGGAATACTTTGAACAATGCTGTACTTCAGTGAGGCTAATTTATAGCGAATACCTTTTCACTGCACTTAGGGCATCTTAATATATGTTGAACTTAAGAACAATGAATACCTGCTCATTTTGTGCTGTTCAGAACAAAGTTCATTACACGAGATGTTAAACTGGCTGCAAACTCATGTTTTCTCGTTTCTTTATTTATGTTGTAGCTAACTCATTCATCGTTAGAAATTCACCACTGCGGTGGGATCCTTATTTAACATGTTACAACTGCTGGGGCTGCGCTGAAAGACACACTTTCCAGTTTAAAAAATGTTGCTTGGGGTTGCGGGAAGGGGACAGTCCCTGCTGCAGACACCATAACTGTGTCACCGCGAGGCGAGACACAAACTGTTCCGAGAAAGGAGCTGATAGGTGTACAGGAGTGGAAAGGAATGATTCATCAAGAACGAAACTTGGTGAACAGCCACAGACGAATAAAAAAGGTGAAAAGCCGGTAGTACGTGGTGTAGCCACGTTATAAGCAAATGTCACAAACGGCAGGATTGCATCCCAGTTCGTGTGGTCCGGGCGGATGTACATCGCAATGATGTCAGAGAGGGTCCAATGAAAACGCTCCGTCAAGCCAGTGGTTTGCGGATGGTAACTAGAAGTCGTCTTGTGAATTGTGTTAGAGGTGCTCAGAACTTCAGTAAGGATAGAAGAGAGGAAGACTCTGGTGCGGTCACTGAGGAGGACGCGCGGAGCGCTGTGGCGTAAGAAAATGTTGTGTAGAAAGAAATTGGCGACTTCAGCAGCAGTCCCGGATGGTAGAGATGCTGTCTCCACGTAGTGTATTATATGGTCTGCGGCCGTTAAAATCCAACGATTGCCATGTGAGGTTGTGGGAAGAGGACTGTACAAGTCTATTCCAACTACTTCAAAAGACCAAGTGGGACAAGGCAGAGGTTGTAAAGAGCCAAAAGGAGCTGTTGTTGGTCGTTTGCGGCTTTAACAATGAACGCAGAGTGCAACGTACTTCGCAACAGCTGACGGGAGAGGCCTGGAGTAGCGACTTCGTGTTCTATCGCAAGTCTTGTGGTAGCCTAAATGACCAGCCGTCACATGATCGTGAAAGGCTTCGATCACCTCACGTTGCAGAGAATGTGGCATGACCATGACCCATTTGTTGCCATCGATGTGATAAATATAGCGATGTAAAGCCCCATTGTGCAGCTTGAATTTATTAAGTTGTCGATGAAGTCAGGTGTTCGGAGGTTGGAAAGAATCTTCCATGCATTGGAGAATAGTTTGGCGGTATGGGCCGATGCGTTGGTGGGACACAAGGACAGGTGGGCTGTCGGGTCTTAGCCAATCGAGGGTTACGATGGGTAAAGCCGATGAAGAGGACTCGGGACGTACGCTATTACGGGGAGGTGATGGTGAATCGTTGTGATTCGGCAGAGGGTAACGATAGAGAGCATCGGTGTCTTTATGCTTCTTTCCAGCCCTGTAGGCGACATTAAAATAGTACTCCTGTAGGCGAAGCACCCAGCGACCCAGGCGACCTGATAAATTCTTTAGCGATGAAAGCCAGCACAGTGCGTTATGGGCGGTAATGACTGAAATGGCGGCCATGAAGATATGGGCGAAATTTTTGCGCAGCCCAAACAGCAAGGCACTCCTGCTTGGTTATGGTGTAATTCTCGGCAGCGGTTAGCGTACGACTAGCGTAAGCAATTACTTGTTCGCGGAAGGTTTTGTCACGTTGCAGTGAAATGGCACTGAGACTGACTGCTAGCATCAGTAGGAAGGATGGTGGGCGTGGTCGGATCCAAGTGGCACAGTATTGGGTCTGACGTCAGGGAATGTTTTAAAACCAGGAAAGCATGTTCATCTTCGTCGGACCAAATGAAAGGCGCATCACTGGCATGGAGTTGATGGAGCGGGGACGCAAGCGCAGCGAAGTTGAGTATGTATGCCAGAAGTAAGAAGCAAGTCTGAGAAAACTGCATGTCTTTTTACACAGCGGACGGCGAAATTCGAGGATGGCAGCAAGCTTCTTGGGGTCTGGTCGAATACCTTCTTTGACGGTCTTGCTTGCGAAACTGCATTTCTCTTTCGTGTCGAGCTGCAGGCCATCATCATTTGCAAGACAGGCAAGGACTTCGTCAAGACGTTGCAAATGTTGCGAGAACGTGGTTGAAAACACTACAATGTCATAGAGATAGCAGAGACAGGTTTTCCATTTCAAACCACGTAAGACTTATCAATCATGCGTTCGAAGGTGGCCGGAATAAGGCATGGTCACTTTTCGAAGGCGGGAACAAAAGTCAGCACAAATAATCAAAATGGCAGTACCTGTATCAACGAGAGCTTTGCCGTATATATCTTCTACAAGCACTGACAGCAAGTTGGATGATCGCTCTGAAGGAATTGTAGGCTGTCCAGTGGATGCAGTTTCCCCTCCTAAAACTACATCCGGGAGTTTTCCAAGAGGGCGTTTATGACATGAGAAGCGGGTCGGAGAAGCAACAGTGAACGATGACATGGAGACAGTGACCTGCTGCGTGATTCACAAAAATTCACAGGCATATCGGCAAAGTAGGAAGGAGAACGTGAGCGGTGATAAGAGGAGTGGTAAGACGTGCGCTGATAGCCCAATGCTGGATGGATGCTTGTACGTTCCTCGGCAGAGTAGCCACGTTGCTCATCCTGTTGATGCCGTCAACAAAATCGGTAGATGTGCCCTCTATAGCCACAGTAGTAGTAAATGGGTCTGGCAGGACGCGGAGCGTAGTAACGCTGTACACAGACTGGCGGTGACAACGAAGCCACTGGAGGGTGGTCTGCTGGTGTAGGCAGAGGGGTGGTAATGGCTGGAGAGAGCACTGCAACGTTGGCATACGTGGGTACCTGATGAGTGCAGGGGCTGTCGGAGCATGGTAGACGCTATGCGGACGAGATCTCTTGCCGAATGATGTTCATACTGCAGGCTAAAATACTGGCCCTAGCCGCGCAAGCCAGTCGGTGGAGAAGGGATGATGCTTTGCGGAGCGCAGGAAGAGCACTGCCCGTGAAGCTCTTCACGGACGATGTCGAGAATAAGCGTGCACATGTCCATGGTCGAAGGGAGACGAATGTCGGAGGTCTCGGTGCGTAGCCGAAGGGGCTGGAGCTTCTCAAATCGCTGGCAAATAGTCATCACATCCTGGATAGCAGCAGGATGTTGCATAGCAAGGGCATTGAAGGCGACGGTGTTTATGCCTTTAATAATGTGGTATATTCGGTCACTCTGGGACATGGTGACGTTCATACGTTTGCACAATGCAAGCACATCCTCAATGTATGACGTGTATGATTCCCCAGCGAATTGGATGGCCTCAGTGCGAACAGCTGGAGCACCGAAAATCTGCCGAAGCTGTTGCGTGAACGTCGCCAAGTCGGAAGATCTGGCTCATGGTTCCAAAACCAGGTTTTTGCAGAATGGGACATTCCGTAATTTCTGTGAACTGTCCCACTTGTTGAAGTCGCTTACTAGATTGTTGTTTTGGAGCCAGTCCCCTATGCCATCCCCGCGTAGACCACCAAAGACTTGGGTGTCGCGCTTGCGGCTGTTGATGGTCACGACGGAAGGTGAAGGCTGCAGTCGAGCAGCAGCCTTGGACGTACCTGGATTCACTGAAGTGAGCATGGCCAGTGGTGTTATGCGGTGACCCAAGTGGAGCTCCAGTGAGAATGTGCAAGAGATCTTGGGGAACGAAAAACACCGTCCACCACTTGTAAGGAACTGCTTTATTCCAACCGAGCTCGGGCTACTACCACAACGATCAAACTGTGCTGCTGGCGATGAAGATGCACAATGAATGATGATGTGTGCAGATGATGAAGTTGAAAGTCAGGCATGTGTTGCACCCACAATACATTATATATATATATATATATATATATATATATACAAAAACAAGAAGAAAGGGGGTTAACCAAGGGGCCCGACTTTTATTAGTCATACCATAAGAAGCCAACAAACACAGACACCAAGGACAACATAGGGGAAATTACTTGTGCTTAATAAATGAAATAAAGAAAGAATAAGTTAATGGAAATTAAAGTGGATGAAAGAACAACTTGCTGCAGGTGGGAACCGAACCCACAACCTTTGCATTTCGCATCCACTTTCTTGGGTATTTATGTTCCAACATGCGGCAAGTTGTTTTTTCATCCACTTTAATTTCCATTAACTTATCGTTTCTTTATTTCATTTATTAAGCGCAATTAATTTCCCCTATGTTGTCCTTGGTGTCAGTGTTTTTTGGCTTCTTATGATATGACTAATAAAAGTTGGGCCTCTCGGTTAACCCCCTTTCTTCTTGTTTATTACATAACAAGGGTCTCGAATCCGGCAACACTGATGTCCTACGGTAGCATGTGTGGGTTTATTGACCAGTTGGCATCACCCAAAAAGATCACGTTCTTGTGTTGCCTGCGGCAAAAAAGGACGTTCCACGTCCGCCGCCAAGGTCTGAGTGGTGGTGCTGGCTAAAACTCCCAGGGTTCTACTAGGACACATAAATACCCAAGAAAGTGGATGGGGAAACGGTACCGCGGTAGCTTAATTGGTAGAGCATCGCATGCGAAATGCGAAGGTCGTAGGTTCGGTTCCCACCTGCAGCAAGTTGTTTTTTCATCCACTTTAATTTCCATTAACTTATTGTTTCTTTATTTCATTTATTAAGCACAAGTAATTTCCCCTATGTTGTCCTTGGTGTCAGTGTTTGTTGGCTATTTATGATATGACTATATATATATACAGTGGAATCTCGTTGATACGATTCTCACGGGCACCGAAAATAAAAATGTATTATCCAAAAATCGTATTATCCAAAACGGACTCCAAAAGATCGCGAATAATACATGCTTGGCACAGAACTTGCTTTTATTAAAGCACTTTAAAATAATCCGTCACTTTGCGCTGCACTTTTTGCTTTTCGAGGTCCTGCAGCAAGCTTTTCTGGAACTCGTAAAAACGAGTAGCAGTTTCCTGCTTCATCACTGCTTCTTGGTCACGTGATTTTACCGTGAGTACTATGTCTTAGGATAGATGGCGCTAAAAACCTTCGGTGCGTTTGGTGTGCGAGCTTGCGAAAATTGCTCCCAGAGGCCGCCACACTGCTGCAGGCGCTGTGCAGAAGCACGGCCGGACTCTAGCCGAGCCGAGCCAGGCCAAGCCTCGAGCATACAAAGCGCGCGTCGCCGCGTCTTTAGTCCGCCGTGCCTGTCGTTTCGCTCGATGTTAATTTCAGTAGCTCTGCCCACCCGCTTCAAAGGACTGGCTCTGATGTTATCATCATACAGAAGACGTTTCCGGGATCGTATTATCCAAACCGACGTGGAAATACGATTGTATTAGCCGTACAAAAATGCATTTACCTCTATAGGGCATCGGCCGGGAACGAAAAAAAAACGTATTATGCCGAAAAACGTATTTAGCCGAATCGTATCAACGAGATTTCACTGTATATATATGGGGTTCAAAAAGCTGGTCGTGCCTTCCCCAGCCTACTCCTCCCCCCTTCCAGAAAGAAACTCTCCGCCTATGCATGCAGGGCTGGTTAGTGATTTTGCTGCACCCAGTCTACTGTCGGTGCCGAGTTGGTGCAGCACACAGACGCCATTGAAAACCTGTTTCATGCATCTGCTGTGCCTACGTAAGTGCGCGGTGTATTTACACCTCAGAAACTGATTATACCTACAGTTCAGGAGCTCAGAAAGTTACGGTGTACATTAACTGGACAAAAACAATGCCTGCACTGCGTCTGCACTCTGGCATTCGTTTGAAGTGTTCCAGTGTGCCTGCGCTGCAGATATCGAGCTGCACGATTTCTGAACTCTTGTGTACCGACCGCCATGAACTGGTTCAGCACGGTGCAGGTGAATCAAACTGACCGTAGATAATTTCTGGACTTCTGGCGCACCACCTTGAACTAGTTTACGGTGGTGCAGGCAAATCAGTTGAACCTTCTAAAGGGCCCTCACCAGGTCACATCGAAAACTTTGGTTATACGCTGGAACTTGTTACGTGCCCTCTAGGGAGCGCTGTGCCGCAATAATTTTTTCAAATTAGTTCATTACTAGGCGAGATAGAAATATTTCAGTGCCGTGAACCCATGGTTTCAGGAGGCGAGCGCCACTGCCAAGAGGGACACTCTCTCCACTTGCCTCGTCTAGCCCACGCAAGCAAAATTCCTTCCCTCATTCTCCTATACCAGATCGCGTACACTTGTGCGATATGCATCGCCTCTCCAGCTGGGAGATGCCAGAGCTTTAAAGGTTGTGATCCCAGTACGTAAATTTAAACTGTATTAAAAAGCCATGTTTTCTTGCATGCACGTTTTGATCATTATGAAGTACTGCATGTGTAATATATAGAACAGAACTGCAGCTAATCAGCCTGCAACAAATTTCTACAACCAGGCCAATTTTTAATCACTGATTTGCATAATTTCAGCTCACATATTCGAAGTGCACATCCAGTGTGAATGAAGCTGTCACATGGGCATAGAGCTTAATTAACAGCTTTGTCAAACGTCGCCTTAGTACTAATGCTTTGATTTCTCTCATGCGACATTTTCTTGTGAACAAAATGAATCTGGAGCATTGTATTGGGTATTTGAGGCCTGATGGTAAAGTTCAAGAGCAAATTAGTGATTTGTTAAAACACTTAGCTCAGGCTTGAAGTGTAAATCACAACAAAAAGAGGATAAGCATAGGTTTCAGTTTCAAATTAGTACATATATAAAGAATGCCATCCGGGGGGATGTTCAACAGAGCAAAACCCATTCGCATAGCTTCATTTATTCATTGCAACGCATTCAAGTTTGCTGTTGATAGACAGGTGGATGAAGAAGGCAATTATTGCGTTTTAGAGTCCCGAACAGTCGCATGGCAATAGATTGCCAAGCCTCTCATAACATCGAGCCACCTCAGAATTGTACCAAAGATTGTGGATGCAGCCAGTGTTGCTGCCAGGTAACTGCATTTTGACTATTGTGTATTGTTTGCATTTCTTGTGCAAAAGGAATTCTCGCAGAGAGTTTTATTTTCAGTGGCTTTCAGTGGATGTCTTCTGCTACAACTAGCACATAAGTTAACTCCATAGCACACCACTAGGATGGTGACACTGTGTCGTGGGATGCTTCCTTAAAAGTGGACAAGAAGATTGTAAAGGAAAATGTGAGATGATCACCGTAATAACCAAGGCATTTGGCATGGGAATGACCTAGCTCTGAAGGTAATTATCAGATGTGGATAGGCATATAATCTTAAATGGCGCCTTGCACAAATCCCAAGTGTCAAATGTAATGAGTATAGTGCATTGAAAGGGCCTAGGATGTTTTGTAGATGCAAGGGAACACTATAGGCAATTGATAGCAGTTGCTTAGATGCACCACATTAACAGGAATCAAACGAACTCCCTTAGACATAAACATGCAGCAAATTCAAGGACTAGATGAAGCTTCAAAGAAATAACTGCATTTCATGTAGGATAGGAGTGAATGACCTTTCTGCATGCGATCAGTGACAAAAACACTAAATGAATGCAGTACAGTGTCTGTATCATATCTTATGCAGACCAAGCTAACCTGGAGTTTCAGCATTCCTTGTCAGTTCACTTAAATAGGTACTACATTGTTCAAAGTGCAATATTGCTCTACAAGGCATAATATGCAAGATGTAGCATGCTAACCCTAGTGGCTCAACAACTACTGAACCGAAACCTCAATGAGCAGTGAAGCTTCTTGTAATTTTCATCGTAAGCATACTTTTGCGCTTGGAAGTGAACCTCTTTAGTGAATTTGCTTGTGTATTGATTTTTCTTTAGGCAAGTATTTTTTCACATGTTAATGTCTCAATCCTGCTTTCTCTTTCCAGAGCTAAAAGAAAATGCCTCTTATTTCAATTTGATCTTTTTACCTAGGAAGCTATCATCTAGTGCTGTGTACAGCAAGCACATGCTTCCGGCAAGGAGGGAGCCAGCACCATATCTACATCAGCAAGAACATGAGTGCTGAAAATAAGCATTTTCTGTCCAAATACCTGTCTCTGTCTTTTTATGCTTCCAGCATGAATTAATAAGTTTCTTTTGCCTTCACATGCAGGAAGGTTTATAGGAATAATTAGTGACTGTTGAATGCCCAGAAAAAGCCTTGAAGCCTTTCTACTTGTACAGTGGTAGAGTACATGTGTACTTGAACTTGATAGTACAGAAACAAAAGGCACAATAACAGGCACAATGCTTAAGGCAGCAGTTGTATAATTGGTAGATGAACACAATTGTGCTGTCCAGTTACATTCAGTTTGACCAAGTATTGTAAGGATTTCCTTCAATATGCATAATTCAGTTTAGCCAGCTAAAGTTGAACTTGTACAAACTTAGGAATGCCTGCTGAGAATTTTAGCATAAATGGTACATGTGCATCCTTCAGCAGCACTACAAGCCCAATAAGGTTTTCATGTTACTGTCCCCCCCCCCCCCCTTGGTGTTATTACAGTACCTACATCAAGTGCTTGAGAGTATAATAGAGAATGACTCCAATTTGTAATGAATATGTGCAGTGTTGATGCAAAAATGAGAAGGCTATATAAATATCCAGGACACGAGGTGGTGGGCCTGGTTATAAGCATGAACTGAAAATTTGTAGACCAAATGCAATATGAATACAATTTGTTAAATGACATCCATGTGTGGGAACTGCCCACATGAAAGGAGAGAAAGTGCAATACTTGCAACCTACCAACACAAAGATCACTCCAGGGAAGGATTCTGTGAGGGTCCACTAAGTGGACTGTCTATTTCAACAGACACTGATTTGGTAGAGCTCTAAGCTGGTAGAGCAAGCGGCAATCCTCACCACGGGCTCTCATCCTCTATTCATTCAGCGTGTACTGGAATGGACAGTCCACTTATCAACACTTACAGAATAGCCCCCCAGGGTTGTGGAAGCAAGCAGTATCTTAAGCTTAAGTCTACGTGGAACGCTACCTGCTGCTTATGTGGCAAGTCCTCCTGTTTACTTGTTCCATTCCACTGAGAGCTGAGCATGGCATAGCTTAAGTTAGAAAAAGCAACCAGCATCCTTAGAATCCAAACAACTATTACTATCTGCCCTATAAAAGAGGACAGTGAAGCCAAAAATTACACTTGACTTGGGCCGTATTTTTCACAATATGCCCAAGAATTATTGGGATTTCCCACCAATTTTACCCTTCCTACATCACATAGTGAACAACCTGAAAACTTAACACTGTTGCGCAGAAAGATGACGGGATAGGATTTGAGTGAGAAAACAACACACGACACCTGAGCACAAACTATGAACTGGTTTATCTTTCTGCAAATGAAGCGTACATAAAGCCTACACACATGCATAGGAGTCCTCTTCCCGGTCTACCTACACCCTCTATTGTCAGTGATTATGCTAATCTCTCTATTGCTGAGTGAAATAGACAGTGCACTGACACATGAGCCCTGTAGGTACATCTTGATGTTGTATGCTTCCACGGCTTCTCTTTTGCTTTGGTTCCTACTTTTCAGCAGAATCATTGTCTTGTGATAATCACCAGTTGATAGTTTGTGCTCAGGTGTCGTCTGTTGTTTTCTCACTCAAGTCCTGTCCCTTCGTCGCTCTGCACAACACTGTTAAGTATGTCGAACCAACTAGCCCACTGCACAATTTTTCTGAACCTGAAAACAACTGTAAATTAAGTCTGTGAGAAACAATGAAGTGTTCTGTCGTGACATACAGGTTTACGCATGATCACTTTGCTATATAAAGATACAATTTTAGCCAATGTTAATGAAGAGCTTCACTTTTGGAGTTCACTTAAATAATGTCTGTGATGCATTGTGACAGTAGGAGGTCCTGGAGATGCTACTCTGGAGATATGTCAACATATTGAGCCTATTCCTGTTTAATTTATGGATAGATGCCTTCACAAAGAGTTGGATAAACTGCACAATAGATTGTTTTACATCACCTGTAATAATTAGGCTATGATAAAGTGTAGACGGTGAGCTTAATGTTCTATAAAAGCCCAAGAAAAAGCTCCAGAATAGGTATGATGGGTAGACGACCTTATATTTGGCTCTCTTCATAGTGAAGTGCAGACGCATCACCTCAGCCACACTTAATAAAGTCTGTGGGCTCGTACTTCCCATGCCTTTACTGCACAAGTTGCCTTGGTGCTCCTAGTCTTGACAAGTAACATTTAAGCACTCTCTCATGCATGTGTTTGCTCCAAAGCTACAGTTGCTAACTAAAGTAGCTCCCACATGTGATTCTGTAACTCTAGACCTAACTGCAAAAATGCATGCAGTACTACAAGTCTGGCATGGTGTCCACATAACTTGTGCACAACTTCAAATTTGGTAGGCAACAGATAAGTGGTAACCTATTATAGTAACAGAATGGATGCCAAGGAAAATTCACCCAAGGCCTTAGCCGGGAAAATTAGGTGTTACATATTAGGAAAATTAGGAAATTACTTGCCCCATTTATGGTCACTGACCAGATGGTGGCAAGTAGTGACTACTGCGGCGGTGACAAGAAAGGTGACCCACCCACCGGCACATACGAGCCGTACATTTATGGGGGCACCGGAACTTACGATTCTGTCGAGTTCTTCGACATTGTGCAGGTCAGTGAACGGTCCTTCTAGCAGAATCGGTTGATGCACTGTGCCCCACGGTGTCAGCTTAGGTCCTACAAGTCCGGGGCCGTGGAGCCGGGAGCCCCTCAGCCGGGCTGGGCACCAGTTGCGGTGGTCAGGGGGGCCGATGATTGGGGAGGCCCACCCTTTGAGCTAGACGTGGGGGCCTGGCCCTATCCTTTCTTTTCTACCACTTGGGTCGGGTGGCAGCACTTTGAAACCAGGGATGTGATGGCCCTCCTCCGCAATGGTGGTTCTGATGCCTGGGACACCACACTGCTCGAGGGCGTGGGAGGCCGGTCTGCTGGGGTGGGGTATGACCCTGCCAAGACACCTTACCCTATCGCTGCTGGTAAGGGACCGCCCATTGGGCCAGGCTTGGCCAGGTTCTCGACCTTGAAGGGAAACGAAGCGGAGAGGGGGGGGGGCGACAAAAAGGACTCCACGAAGCCGGCGAATGCCTCTGGCGGGCAGCAAGACGCTGGCAGTCTAGGTGGAGCCGAGACCCTCCAGAAGCTACCCCCCCCCTGCCCCCGTCAACGGTGGAGGAGGCGGTTCGAATCCTGCCCAGCAGTGAAACAGCAGTACGGCCTTCTAGACTTCACAGACGTGGTCCTGGACAGTGAAGCATGTGAGGCAGTGGCTGATGCCATCTGTGAGACTATCGACAATGGCAGACTCGAGGACTATGCTGCCTTGGTAGTGACAAGTGTGGTGCGAGGACTGGGCTACGACCCAGCCTTTTTGGCGTGTGTGTACAGCGGTGCGAATCTCTACGGGCATGAGCCACCTGACTGTCTTAAAGCACTCTACGCCGCTAACACTACCCTGCTGCTTGATAAGTGGCTGCCCTGTCTCACGGTAGCGGAACTGTGTGGCCGTGTGGCCAAGTGTCACCCTGTGAACGGTGCCAAGTCCGCTGAACCTACAGACAGTCAACTCGACACCCTATTGTCGGATGTCTACGACGATGGTCTGGCCCAAGCCCTCTACCCCCCCCGGACCAAGGCCGATATGGCCATTAGAAATCTCAGGATGGGCGACATGCTAAGCTTCATGAGACGTGAATCGCTGTTGGAGGTGGTGGTCCGGATGCTGAAACTGTGTTGCGGGTTCGACCACGTGACCACCTGCAATCTGCTAATACTGGTGAGCTTAATGTTCTATAAAAGCCAAGGAAAAAGCTCCAGAATAGGTATGATGGGTAGACAACCTTATATTTGGCTCTCTTCATAGTGAAGTGCAGACGCATCACCTCAGCCACACTTAATAAAGTCTGTGGGCTCGTACTTCCCATGCCTTTACTGCACAAGTTGCCTTGGTGCTCCTAGTCTTGACAAGTAACATTTAAGCACTCTCTCATGCATGTGTTTGCTCCAAAGCTACAGTTGCTAACTAAAGTAGCTCCCACATGCGATTCTGTAACTCTAGACCTAACTGCAAAAATGCTTATCAGGAAAATTAGGAAATTACTTGCCCCATTTATGGTCACTGACCAGATGGTGGCAAGTAGTGACTACTGCGGCAGTGACAAGAAAGGTGACCCACCCACCGGCACATACGGGCCCTACATTTATGGGGGCACCGGAACTTACGATTCTGTCGAGTTCTTTGACATTGTGCAGGTAAGTGAACGGTCCTTCTGGCAGAATCGGTTGATGCACTGTGCCCCAGGGTATCAGCTTAGGTCCTACAAGTCCGGGGCCGTGGAGCCGGGAGCCCTCAGCCGGGCTGGGCACCAGTTGCGGTGGTCAGGGGGGCCAATGATTGGGGAGGCCCACCCTTTGAGCTAGACATGGGGGCCTGGCCCTATCCTTTCTTTTCTACCACTTGGGCCGGGTGGCAGGACTTTGAAACCAGGGATGTGATGGCCCTCCTCCGCGATGGTGGTTCTGATGCCTGGGACACCACACTGCTCGAGGGGGTCGGAGGCCTGTCTGCTGGGGTGGGGTATGACCCTGCCAAGACACCTTACCCTATCGCTGCTGGTAAGGGACCGCCCATTGGGCCAGGCTTGGCCAGGTTCTTGGCCTTGGCGGGAAACGAAGCGGGGGGGGGGGGGCGGCGACAAAAAGGACTCCACGAAACCGGCGAATGCCTCTGGCGGGCAGCAAGACGCTGGCAGTCTAGGTGGAGCTGAGACCCTCCAGAATCTACACCCCCCCCCCCGGCCCCCCTCAACGGTGGAGGAGGCGGTTCGAATCCTGCCCAGCAGTGAAACAGCAGTACGGCCTTCTAGACTTCACAGACGTGGTCCTGGACAGTGAGGCATGTGAGGCAGTGGCTGATGGCATTTGTGAGACTATCGACAATGGCAGACTCGAGGACTATGCGGCCTTGGTAGTGACAAGTGTGGTGCGAGGACTGGGCTACGACCCAGCCTTTTTGGCGTGTGTGTACAGCGGTGCGAATCTCTACGGGCATGAGCCACCTGACTGTCTTAAAGCACTCTACGCCGCTAACACTACCCTGCTGCCTGATAAGTGGCTGCCCTGTCTCACGGTAGTGGAACTGTGTGGCCGTGTGGCCAAGTGTCACCCTGTGAACGGTGCCAAGTCCGCTGAACCTACAGACAGTCAACTGGACGTCCTATTGTCGGATGTCTACGACGATGGTCTGGCCCAAGCCCTGTACTCCCCCCTCGGACTAAGGCCGATATGGCCATTAGAAATCTCAGGATGGGCGACATGCTCAGCTTCATGAGACATGAATCGCTGTTGGAGGTGGGGGTCCGGGTGGTGCAACTGTGTCACGGGTTCGACCACGTGAGCACCTGCAATCTGCTAATATTGGTGAGCTTAATGTTCTATAAAAGCCCAAGAAAAAGCTCCAGAATAGGTATGATGGGTAGACGACCTTATATTTGGCTCTCTTCATAGTGAAGTGCAGACGCATCACCTCAGCCACACTTAATAAAGTCTGTGGGCTCGTACTTCCCATGCCTTTACTGCACAAGTTGCCTTGGTGCTCCTAGTCTTGACAAGTAACATTTAAGCACTCTCTCATGCATGTGTTTGCTCCAAAGCTACAGTTGCTGACTAAAGTAGCTCCCACATGCGATTCTGTAACTCTAGACCTAACTGCAAAAATGCATGCAGTACTACA